>NW_004444044.1:3766401-3801935 GCF_000243295.1 Trichechus manatus latirostris
ATGAGGGCCTGTTTATATGTCTTTTACCCTGGTGCCTTAAAACTGCTAAGAAGAAATGAGGGCCTGTTTATATGTCTTTTACCCTGGTGCCTTAATACTGGAACAATGAAACAAGAAGGCCTCTTTGAAGCTGTGTTGAGCTTTTTTCTATTCCTTTAAATGCCGTTAAAACATCTGTTTGCCTTGCTTTGTTCAGGACGGTTCAAGTGCTCAGAATGTGGTAAAAAGTAGTAAGAATTTTTTTTTTTTGTTTAATTTTTTTTCTTTTTTTTGCTGTATGCATGAACAGCCAGTACCCCACCTGGAGCAAAAAAAAATCTATCAAAACAGGAAGTGCCTGGCATAGGTTTCCTGTGTTATGCCAATAGAGTGGAGAAGAGTAGGGAGTTCATCTGTATCTTGCAAAATGACATGCATGGTGTATGCCGTCTGCCCCCATCTGGCTTCACAGAAACATTAGTGATCTTTGAATCATAACCCAATGTTTACCTGGATGCTGGGTAGGGAGTGAGGAATCTGCTTAATCGATTATCGACAAAAACTGGAAACAATGCAAATATCCACAGCTGCTGAATAAAAAAACAGCAGTATATCCATGCAGTGGAATACTACTCAGCACACAAAAAGGAACACACTAATGATACAAGCAACATGAATGATTCTCAGAAGGATTATGCTAAATGAAAGAAGCCAGACACAAAAGGCTACATATGCTATGATTTAATTTATATGACATTCTGGAAAAGGCATAACTATATAAAAGGGTCCCTGGATGGTGTAAACGGTTAAGCGATTGACTAATAACAGAAAGGTTGACGATTAGAGGCATACCTACCCCAGAAGTGCTTTGGAAGAAAGGCCTGGCAACCTTAGCTTTGAAAACCCTGTGGAATAAGCACAGTTCTACTCTGCACACACGAGGTCGTCACGAGTAGGAATCACCTGCGGGCAACTGTTTGTTTTTTTAGTAGAGATAGAAGTCAGATCAGTGGTTGCCAGGAAGTAGGAATGGAGTACCGGTCTGACAGTGCAGCAGCTGGAGGGAACTTTCTGAGGTGACAGAAATGTTCTCTGTTGTGGTGATTGTGGTAGCGCTTACACGACCTTATATATCTCATACACCTCATAGAAGAGTACATCTAAACAACGTGAATTTAACTTATTTAAATTACACCTCAAGAAAGCTGAGGGGATGAAAGAAAAAATACAAAAAACAAACAAAAATCCTTCCCTTTGCGCGTTCCCAACCAAGACGCTGAAACGGGCCCACAAGGGCGCCTCATAAAGCCCAAGGATCTCAGTGCTCCGCCTGGCGCCAGGGAGGGCGCCGCAGAGCTCGGGACGCGGGAGGAAAGCTGGGGCGGGCGGGCGGGAAGGGAAGACGAGGCTGCGTCCACACAGCCAGGCTGGGACGAACGTCCTCACTGAGGAGCAGGAGAGAGATGTAGGTAAGACGGTGCTTCAGCAGACGCAACCATGACTTCCCTGCATTGGCCCCAACACTTCCGGGGACTGCTTACCGATATTCCCTTCGATGGAGATTTTCTTGACGCGGGTCCCCTCAGAGCTGGTCGCGGGCGATGGGCAGCTTCTCTTGGGCGGGGTAGCCATTCTGTCGTCTTGTTGCGGCTCCGAGCGCGTTAGGCAGGAAGGGCTGGGAGGTGGCCGCAGGTGCGTGCGCTGGGGCTCGCGCCGCCTCCAGAACTGGGTTGACTTGCCGGCTGTAGTCAAGCGGGTCACTGGCTTCCCGACCCGTGGGCCTCGGGGTTTGATTTTGGCGCGCGGAGACAGCTGCTGATGGGGGAGGGGCCTGCGTGGTGGACGCCCGCCCAGCGGGGAAGCCACGCCTTACCCTCGCCCCAGCCTGAGATCCCTCCTTCGGCCCCTCACCGTTCGCCGCCTCGGGCTTCGGCCCCAGCGTGCGCGCCCCAGAAGTCGAGTCACGCAGGAGCGGGGCGGGGCCGTACGCGCGGCGGCACGCCTCTTTCCCGGTTGCGGGAATGCGCCGAAAAATGGGTATTGCGCAGCTGGGCTTTGGAGACTTAGCGTCTCCACTGCGAGTTGAACAGAATTGTCTGGGCCGAATTGGTTGGACTGGACATTTTTAACTCACCAGAGAGCCACTGTTTGGTAGAAAAATTAAATAGATTCCCCTGTGTTGGGAGTCTGGAGGAACACTTATCAGGCAAAGTGCCGCTGGGCAGCTCGACGCTCTGGAAATGTATTATGCTCTTACTGCGCTTTTCAGGAATTAACTAGCAGTACGGTGCGGAGATCCCATTGGCCCCATTTTACCAGTTAGGAAAGAGGCACTAAGAGGCTACTTGTTCAAAATCTCAAGGTCAGTAAGTGGAACCCGGATGAGAATTTATGTAGTAAGACGCCACCTGCAAGAAGCCTTTCCTGACCTCCCTCTCCATTTGATTTCGATGCATGTCTGTGCTGTGTATAAGTTACCACATCAAGTAAGATGTTGAATTTGAGTGCCTGCTAGTTTACCATGTATTATGCTATAAGACTCGTTTAAAAAACAAAAACCAAACCTGTTGCGGTGGAGTTGATTACAACTTGCAGCAACCCTGTAAGCGTAGCACTGCCCCATAGGGTTTCCAAGCCTGTAATCTTTATGGAAGCAAACTGCCACATCTTTCTCCCACAGAGCTGTTGGTGAGTTCGAACTGTCGACCTGCCAGTTAGCAAGTGAGTGCTTAAGCACTGTGCCACCAGGGCTCCTTTTTGGTTTAATACAGATGGTTTTTAAGTAGAGCTTCGATCTTGCAGGAAATACCCTTTATTTTGTGTGCTACTCTTCTAAAGGTGATCTCAGGGGATAGACTTGATTCTAGGTTTAAAGAGTGTCTCAGGGTAATAGTCTCAGGGAGTCTCCTAGTTTCTCTGGCTTTATTTATTTATTTTTTTTAAGAATTTGAGTTCTGCTCCACATTTTTCACTCATCCTATCCAAGACCATCTATTGTGACCCTGGTCAGAATGGTCAGTGATGATAGCCGAGCACCATCTAGCTTTTCTGGTCTCAAGTAGACGAGGTTGTGGCTCCTGTAGACTTGTTTCTTCTCTGACCTTTTGGTTACCGTCTTACTGTTTTGCTCCTGGCAAGTAGAGACCGGTAATTCTGTTTTAGATGGCCGCTCACAAGCTTTTAAGACCACAGACTCTGCTTGCTTCACTAGGATGCAGATCATGATTTTTGTGAGCTGTGTTATGCCAGTTGACTGAGTTGTCCCGTGAGACCATGGTCCTAAGCTTTCAAACCCAGAAAACCAATCTTGGAAGGTGTTTGGTTATGTTTGAGGAGTATCCATATTTGTGTCTTTAATGAATATATGTGCCTGCACCGACATATTTGTATTTATACGTACCTATAGATACTTCTGTCAGCTCTCAGCTATGTACACACCTGTACCTACCCGTGTACCAATATGACTGTACCCATCCCTATGTGCTCAAACACTCGTTAACTTTGCTTGTGCTGTGCTCACTACAACCACCTTCAGTGCCACTTTTCCCATCACCAAAAATAACAAGTCTCTATGATCTAAAGCATATTCCTCCCTCCCCCTGACCCCGTAACCACAAACGAACATTGGTCTCTCCGTATATATCTGTTCTTGTCATCTTATAAAAGAGGGATCATAGAATATTTGTCCTTATAGGCTTGACTTATTTCACTTAGCATTATGCCCTCCAGGTACAGCCATGTTATAAAAATATGGAATGCTTCATTAATTTGTGTGTCATCCTTGCGCAGGGGCAATGCTAATCTGCATCGTTCCAATTTTAGTATATGTGCTACCGAGCGAACACATGGTCGTTTTTTTTTTTAACGTTAAGTCAAATCATGTCACTACTTCTGTTTTTCCTTAAAAAATCTCCACTGCCTTCCCATTTACACTTAAAATGATAATCTAAAATCCCTTGCCTTAGCCCCTAAAATATTAGTATGGTTCTACTAGCCTTTCTAATTTCTTCTCATACTACTGTTGCCATCATTCAAGATGCCCTAGCCACAGTTAATCTTTTTTCCCCGTTCCTGAAAAAGCTGCTTTTGCACTAGTTATTTGTGCTCTTCCCTTTCCCCCATATCTACAAATTGATGGCTTATTCTTCTTGTCTTTCTGGCCTTGGGGAGGCTTCTCTGACTACCCAGTCTAATCTAGTGCCTTATCTTGTCACATCATTGTTGTCACTACCCAGTAGTTCCTTACTGACTTTATTTTTTTCTTCCACTTCCTCTTCTTTGTCATCTTCCTCTCCCCTCATCAGAATACGGACCATGTCTTTCTTGTTCAATGCTGGGTCCCAGGGCTTAGAACAGAGTCTGGCACATAGTAGGTGGCCAGAATATGCTTGCTGAATGAACAAATGCAAGAGTGAATGAATCGATGAAATAAACTAACCTCCTGAGGTGGTGAAGAGCATTAATTGGAGGCTACTTCTTATTTTAATAGTAAGGATTTTTCTTTAATATTGACAAAATTGAGATCTAATTCACATACCATAAAACTCAGTCTTTTAAAGCATACAACTCAGTAGATTTTAGTATATTACAAAGTTACACAACTATCACCACTACTAATTCCCCAACATTTTCATTAACCCAAAAACAAATCCCATACTCATTAGTAGTCACTGTCCCTTCCCCTTCCCTCCCAGCCCCTGGCAACCACTAATCTACTTTCTATCTATGGATTTGCCTATTCTGGACATTTCATATAAATGGAATCATAAGAATATGTGGCCTTTTGTGTCTAGATTCTTTCACTTACCATGATTATTTCAAGGTGCATCTAAGTTATAGCATGTATAAGTACTCATTCCCTTTTTTTAAGATATAATTTACATAACATAAAATTCATCATTTTAATGTATACAATTCAGTGTTTTTTGTTTTTTTTAGGATATTCACAAAGTTGTACAACTGGGAGAGAACGTTTTCATCACCACGAAAGAAACACTTCCTCCTTCCCCTCAATCCCTGGCAACCAGTAATTTACTTTCTGTCTCTATGGATTTGCCTATTCTGGACATTTCATATAAATGGAATTGTATAATATGTGGCCTTTTATGTCTGCCTTCTTTCACTTAGCATAATGTTTTCAAGGTTCATCTTTTTATGACTGAATAATATTCCATTGTATGGACATGCCAAAACCAAACCAAACCCGTTGCTGTCAAGTCAATCCCAACTCATAGCAACCCTATAGGATAGAGTAGAACTACCTCATAGGGTTTGCAAGGAGTGGCTGGTGGATTCAAACTGCCGACCTTTTGGTTAGCAGCCTGAGCTCTTAACCACTGCGCCAAGACTCCAAACAAAACTATTCCCACCTGGTTACTTATCCGTTCATCAGTTGATGGGCATTTGGGTTGTTTCTCCCCTTTTGGCTGTTTTTAATAAACCTCATACCACCAAGAAAGCAGTGCCAGGAGCAGAGCATGTCCTTTGGACCCGGGGTCCCTGCTCAGAGAAGCTCCTAGTCTGGGGAGTGGGAGTGGGGGTGGGGAAGATTGATGAGAAGGCCGACAGAGAGAGAAAGCCGTCCCCTGGAACTGAATTTGGACTTTTAGCCTACTTTACTGTGGGGAAATAAACTTCTCTTTGTTAAAGCCATCCACTTGTGGTATTTCTGTTATAGCAGCACTAGATGACTAAGACATTAGGCATCAGCCTATAATCTCCAACATTTTGTTTATTAATATTCTTTAATGGTCTATAATCAAGACAAAATATTAGACAGCTTGATAGAAAGGTCAACAATATTAGTTCATTATTTTGCTCATGATACTAGTACATATGTGAAAAGCAAAGAACGGTGACAAAAGCAAAAAAAAAACCCACTGGCTTCAAAGTCAGGCATACTTGGGCTTACATCCTAGTCCAATCAGTCACTTGTTCAGTCTCTGAGCTATAGTTTTCTAGTGTATAAAACAGTGGGATACTAACTTCCAGGATTGTTAACACTACAGAAAATAATGCCTAGCACATTTTAAATGCTCAACATATTCCTTATACCTTCCGTGCTTCTCTAGAAATGTGTTCAACATAGACATACCTATAGCAAAAATAAACGGTAATACAAAGTCAGGGTTCATGGCCAAATATAACTATTTATTAATTTTTTCTTATAAACACCATTCAGTTTCTTCTTTAAAAACAAAGGAAAAACAAAAACCTAGAATTTAAATATTTCCCATCACATACAAGTCTGTATACATTATTTACATCTCTCAAATAAAACATATTACAGATTTTCTGACATTCAGTATCCCCTCTTAAAATGAACTGGTTAAACTTTAATCAGTAATACCTACAATTTGAGTAATAATATCTTGGCACAGTTAGCTTACAATAGAGCGTCCCATGTTGTATTTTATATTTTAGACTGTTTTTTCCACTTCCAGCTACTTTAATGTAAAGAGAAATTGTCTTATCTCCATGAGAGCAGGATGCCCATCTTTATGCATTCTTTTCAATACCTGCACAGTAAGAATGCTGCCCTTATGCATCCAATTCATGGCACTGGCAGTATTCTTCTGTTTTTGTCCTCAGAAATCATTTCTATTCAGACTTTCTAAGTGTTCTCATATTTATTGTATTCTCTCTCAATGTAGATTTGCTGACATTGTTCCTAGTGGTAATTTTAAGTAACAGATATAGGAAAAGCTCAAACAGAAAAGTAAGTGTTCCCTACAAGATTAGTGCCCTTAACTGCCCTAGTTATGCATGTACAAAAATAACAAATACAGTTTAGTGGCTGTAAAAATTATTTCCCCTAAAAATAGTCATCTCTGAAGAACAATATGAGAAAAGTGTTCTTAAAATGAAAATGCACTAATTTATTTTACAACCTACACAAGTATTTCAGAAACAGTAAAAATGAAAAAGTGTGCAAACCTGTAAGAAACACCCACCAATAAGAATTTAATATTAAAAATATATGAAAGATAAATATTAACAAAAATTATCACTAACAGACTCAGCTTCAGTGACCCGATCTTTAAAAAGCTGTCAGTTAAAACAAGCCAAAAATGCTTATGTAGGTTCCATCTTCCAACTTAAACTTACATATCGACAGTACTTCAGAATCACTAACATTGAAAACTAGCATGATCTACCTGTTTTATTTTCAGAGGGTGTGGGGAAAGGAATGGGCAGAAATGGAAAGTCAACAGCTAATAGAAAGCAACTTACCTCCAGGGAGGAGGTGGCAGGTAAACGACAGCTGGAAAGGCCAGTGATTTTATTATCTTTGAGAATTGTAGTCCAGAGTTTTCTATTATATAGTACTATATGGAGAAAAAGAAACTTGCATCACACTTGTAAAACTGAGAGTACTCAGAACTTTCATCTGTATTTTTTCTTTCGTCAGAATTTGTTAAGTATCAGTACAGCTACAACTACCAGTGGCGGTTTTACACAGTAAAACCTGTGAAAGCTGTAACCTGTGTAATGTGGAAACCTGTCCAGAGATGGAAAACTCAAAACATTTTCCACTTAAGCAGTAGAAAAGCAGTAAGACTGCACCCTGTCAAAGGCAAAAACTTGCAAGACCCAAATAAACAAGGCTGTCCTGTCAAGTTCTGGCTCTCACTGTATCTGCCCTCACTTGTTCCTCAGCTTTGAGTTTTCACACCCTCTGATCTATCTTCCACAAGGCTGCTAGAATGGCTTTTCTAAAATTCAAATCTGTGGCATCACACTTCAGATTAAAATCTTTACTGACTTCTTCTCTGTGATTAGCTTAATTAGGAAAGCCTTAAAAAAAATTCAAATCATCTGCAGTGTGAATTTTTGTTACGTCTTAAACTTTTCCATTAAATCTTGAGATAGCTTTACCTCTAAACATTTACCATCTCATATATATTAAACTGATAGCTGGACAACAGTGATTCCTATGGTAAGTTTTAACATTATGACAAAACGCTTGATATTTGAATTATTTTAGGCATGGTCCTTAAAGTATAGATGTAGACTAGTGTTTCTAAGAGTGAATATATTCTTAATATCCCAGTTAAGTTTCAAAATAAGATTAAGTTTCCTATGCAGTCACATTTCCAAATTACAAATATACTTCTGGTCCCACATCTTCTCAAAAGACATTAAAAATTGAAAGTTATAAATGATATATGAAATGGTTATATAATTCTACATATTTTACTGCGATATGTAAGCTTAAAATTCTACATAATATATAAAATGTATTCAAATTTCTTTATACAAGATCTCTAGTCTTTTATTAAAGTCTAATGGTTCATTTGAACGAAAAGATTTTTAAAAGCAACCATGGGAAATAAGGATAAAGGCAGTAAAGGATGTTTGTTCTTTACTATCTTAAATATTGGATCTTCATTTTTACATTCTATCCCCTCAGTCAAACTATCCTATAGTAGTCAAAATAGAATTCAAAAGTTTTTAGGCAAAGGAATAAAAATAGAAAACAAATTCTAGAGAAAGACCTTGATTTTTTAAATTATTATTATAGTCAACTGTAAGGTAATAAAACTGCATTTAAAAAAGAAAAAGTATAACCTATATATCCAAATGTATAGTAGTGACAGGAAACTACTCCCTTATTCAATGATGCTACTTTCAAAACATTCTCTTTTGCAAATCCAGAGCCTATGGAACATTCTATTGAACTGTCCTAAAGGCTTAGTTTTTGTAAAACAGCCAAGTCATTAGAGCTGGCCTGGTGAATAAGCTAGGTCATCTTAATCTGGCAAAAACAATTTTGGTGTAACTAAAATGATAAAATTGACTTTTCTTGCATAGTCATAAGTCGATTCTCAAGGCATTTTACTTCTGCCCCACAGCAGAAATAAGCATTGCCCCCAGGGGGACAAATGTGAAGATCAACTCTCAATTGGATGTTTAAAGTATGATACATTTATTTTAAAAGAAAGTCCTAAAACTTATGATTGTATCTCAGGTATTCTATCATTCAGTGGTTATCAAAACCTCTCTCAGAGAGGGAGTAGACAAAGGTATAAAAGAAATCTGTCATTTTGCTATTTTCCCTTAAGCAAGGAAAATGCTAATAGTTGATAAAATGGAGTCGTGATTATATGTAAAATATAAATATCCACATCATTTCTGTTTCCTGAATATAAGAGATTGTAGTGCTTTATCTTTTCTGATAAGCCAGGCAGTAACTCAGTCTGAGAAATACACTCAATGCATCTTCTACCTAATACATTTTATGCTGACCATTTAGAATTTACAAATGACAGTAAGAAAGCAATCTAAAATATTTCCGTTTAAGGTAAATTGAACTTCAAGGCCTCTACCAGCTAACACATCCTTGCTTACTGTTTTACTGCAGTCTAATGCTATGGGAAACAATAATCAAGTCGGCAAATGAAAGCCAGTAGCACCATCTACTGCTAACTGAAAGATTTTCACTCTTCCTGTTTTTAATTTCCACCACCAGTACTCCATCATTTAAAGTTACTTCCTGAAGCCTGCTTCATATCAACGTTTAACCAAAGCATTGTGAGTGACAATAATTTTGTGTTAACTTACTACTTTATTTTTTTATAGGACGCTTTTATCAGAGGATGAGAAAACCAACTTTTCTTTATATCCCTGTATAAAGAACAGGGGGGAAATAATTATCTTGGCTACTTAAATAAGGAGATCTGAAGAGAATCCAATGGACATTTATAAGCAAGCTCTGCTGCAAAACAAAGCTCTGATCCTTATTTTATACAGGGCATCTTAGTAACTCCCATGGGAAACATCCAAATCAAAGCAAATGATTGTTATTTCTCATATGCTCTCAGTGTTTCCCTTCATGTAGCCATGTAACATCATGTACAATGCCAGGCCCCTCCCTGGGGAGAACTTCTATGCTCTGTTACCATATATACACACATATGTATCTCCTTAACTCCCAATAACTCTGATGAAAGGAATACTCAAGAGGCGGGCACCTGAGATTCTAGCACAGTGAAAAATACCTGTCTACATACAGTGGGAAAGTAGGTCCTACTTCTAAATATTTACAGAAACATTTTTCCATTTTTACAGTGTACTATTGTATAAGGCTTACAAGAGCAAGGACAATTTTTTTCACTATTCTCTCTACACTTGGCTATTGCAACCCCTATGTTACTAGGTTGATGTGAAACCAAATGCAGTATGGAAGACAATCTTAGTGATCATGTGCTTCATTTTCCTATATAGATAGGACCAAAAATCACTTGACTCCAAATTTGTTTCCGTAGTGGTTGATACTTTCTATATGGATACTAAGAGATCTGTTACAAAGAAATCAGCTAGTTCTCACTACAATTTATGAATAAGCATTACCAATGAATACCCAATACATCTGCCTCTGTCAGGGTTCTCCTGCTACTTTCTATTGGTGGTACTTAATGATTGTTAGAAATGAAATGGAGAAAAAGGCAGTTCCTAGTGATCATAATTGTGATGGCATTAAATCACATTACTGCTACACAATTTTATAGCAAGCATTTCTATTCTACAAAGAAAAAGTGAATATTTCTAACTGAAAGAAGAAGATTTATCAGAAATGAATAAAACTGAAGTGAAAATGTTTATATTTTAAAAACTAAATTTCTGGATTTGTTACTGGGGAGATAATTCACTAGAAAGTCATGCAAATAAGATTTAAAAGTTAATACTGAATTAGCTTATCATTGTTTGATATCATTGCAAAGAAAAAGATTTCCTTTCCCAATGAAATGATCAGAAGTCAAAATGCTTCAAATTGGGTCTATAATAAACAAACAATGTAGTGCATCATTTTAAAATGATAGGCAAACACCAGCTCCATTCACCGAATGGACATGTTGAAAAGTGATCAATGTCCCCAAACTGTCCTTAAATTCCATTTTTAATGGTTAGACTGGGTACCACAACAGTTAAGCACTCAATTACTAGCCCAAAGGTTGGTGGTTCAAACCAGGCCTGGAAGACAGGTCTGGCGATCTGCCTCCGAAAGGTCACAGCCTTAAAAACCCTATGGAGCAGTTCTACTGTGCACACAAGAGGTCACTGAGTTGGAATCACAACTCATTGGCAACTAACAACAACAACCTAAAAATTAATAATTTATTTTTAACTTCTCATGGAAGTTGATGCCTAAAAGGAAGTCTTCAAGACTTTGTTTATAAGCAATTGATTAAAATCTTCATGCCATTCTATTCAAGGGTTTTAAGACAGGACATTTGTGAACGTGACTCTCCATACTCAGTCCCACCCTTTATCCCCTCCCCATACAAACTAACCCTCCCAATCAAACACACACTCCTATTCTCTCCTCTTCAGAGTACAAGGGGATTATTCAGACTTATGGTTCATTTGGCAATTGCTAAGAAACTTCACAGTTCAGCATCACCTCCGAAGATGGCAATCCTATATATAACCTGAATTTTTTACACCTACAGTGCAGTTAACATGTAGAAAGGAGCTAAAATGCAATATTGCATCCCAACATCCTCAAGTTTCAATATCACAGATATCAAGAGATGGAAAAAGACTTGCTTGTAGAACTTTAAGCATCTGTAGAACAGAATATATTACCATCACTATCAAAAATAATTAGGAAATACTCATTTTTTATGTTCTACATGCACACCTTTATAAATTGTGTTTCTTCAACGTAGTAAAAGCTGGAGATCACCAATTTAGGTAAACTATGGCTTTTATCGTAGATATTTTAAAACATGCATCAGTAAGTGCCCTGGGTACTAATTCTAGTATTGTTTTGAGCCCTGTTCAGTTCTATGTCTGTGCTTTGCACCTCAGAAGTGAGCCTGCCAAGGCACTTGAAAACTTAAGTCTTTTGGGGACTTCATAAGTCAGCCACAATTTACACAGCACAGAACCCCATCCATCAGCAGTTTAATCAAACTACTTGATTTCAACACACATATTAATTTAAAAAAAAAAAAAAAAACTCAAGTAAACAAAACTAAGTCAAAAAAGATATTACATCACTAAGACAAAATTTATCCCTATCAATGGTTCCTGGCTGCCTCTAGCAATGGAATATAATTTATTCAGAATAAAGAAAAAGGAACCCAAACAAGCCTTCAAACCTAACACAAAAACAAACCAGATAAAAAAAAAACCAAATATATTCCACATAGCTCGATTTGAGGAACAATTTGCACAGCTTTGCATCCTTTTATCTGTCCTTTGAGGTGAGTTTTTCAATGAGTTCTTGGAGTGGTGCAAGTTCTCTTCTATCAATAAGGTTGAATTCCTGTGCATGATAAAAGTAGAAAAAATAGCAAAACATATTATTTGCATCTCATTCCAAAGCAGACTTCCATTAACATTTGGAAGACAATGAGCTTTTGAAGTAAATAAAAGCAGATTTGTTTTTTTCCCTACTCCCTTTCTCTGTGTCTAAAACAAATCACTTAACCACTCCTGATGTTGTTTTTTCATCTGTAATATTAGGATAAATCCATCTCTCTTATAAAATTATTGTGAGTGCTCAATGTGATATTGTATGCTAACCATTTCATATAATGCCTGGCAGAAAGTAAACACTCACTAGCAGTAGTTGCTGCTGCTGCTACACCCCCACCACTAAGTTACTTTATAAGGAGTAACCTGGGCATCATTTAAAAATAGTCAACAAAGTAGGGTCCAAAAAAAAAAAAACAGGCATACCTTCAGCATCATATGAAGGGCAAAAGCCTGGTTATCAACTAACATATCTGAAATTTGTGTAGCATGAGAATAACATGAATAATAGGGGAAACCACAAATATAAATTAAATTCTCTAAGGTCCCTAGGTGGGCACAGTTTGTGCTGGAATGCTAACCTAAAGGTTGATGGTTCAAACCCACCCAGCCGTACTGTGGAAGAAAAGGCCTGGTGATCTACTGTAAAGATTACAGCCAAGAAAACCCTATGGAACAGATCTACTCTGTGACACATGGGGTTACCGTAAGTTGGACTCAACTCGACAGCAACTAATAACAACAAAGTTCAAGGAAGAAAACCTTGATTTAATTTGTGCTTCTTCAGAAGTTTCACCCCTGTCATTCTGAAGTTCAATTTTGAAAAGATTTCCCCTGAACTATAAATTACAAGGCTAATAAATAGAGACTGTCTATATAGTTATCTTTTGATATTCTGCCATGGTGGTGGCATTCTCGATTCCCAATTTCATTAATTTATTAGCATCCAATATGTACTGGGAAAAAACATTAGGGGACATTTAATAGCAGGCCAAGAACACAAATGGATACATATTATATGATTAAATATTTAATTTATACATTAAGCTAATAAGTGTTAAATACATTCTGTCCTTTTAACTTGACAAATATATATTTTCATAATGACCAGGAAAGCTGATTCAAATTTACAATACGCAGACTCCTTGAACTCTGCGCTAAAAAGCAGTGACATGGGGAGAACCAGCCCTCAGCACACCTCCCTGCTCTTTCAACCCCCAGCTCCATCCGGCACCTCAAGGGGCCTTGCATGCATGTGGACATCCTGGCTGGCGCATTTAAGCAATGTCCACATCCACCACCACTCCACCTCTGTAAAAGAGCTGTCACTTGGCTATACATACTGGAGGTATACATACTAGCAGATGTGCAGGTGTGACCTGCCCTCAAGAGAAGGGACCCAAGGAAAAAAAATCCATGCAGACCCTGAATGTGGAGTTAGGGACGTGTGGACAAGGAATTCCAGGTCTCAGGTACCCAAGCATGCATCAGAAGGGTTCTGGGTAGGTATGTCTTGGCCCTGAGAGTTCCTCACCCTATGGGTGGAGGTGCAGCTGGAGAAAGGCCAGAGCAGGATTCTCTAAATTGTGGGGCTCAAGGCAGAGGCCCCTCTTGCCCAATCACAAGGTGATTCTGTATAACTAATGGATCTGCCTTTAAAGAGCTCAGTGTCCTGAGATATAAATACGATCAGATGTGTAAATGCTACGCATCACTCTTCTGTTATTTGCTAAGAGTTAAGAGAATACAGTCTACATTAAGACCATACAGTAAGGTAAAACTAACAGGTAGGAAAACATCCTCTCCTAAACCACCAAAACCTGAACTTTAGCAATCATATTTTGCCTAGATCAAAGCACAGATGCAAACATTAGACTACATTTGCCTCTACTAGTGTCTGTACATGCGATATACTACTAAAGTCATTGTTGAAAGCAATAGTTTTGGCAAGTTACTACCTCCTACGTTATTTTTATATAAGTGTAATCGAGACATAAAATGTCTGCCTTCCATCTGAGAAGGTGTACAGACAGAAAATGGACAGTTTTTTTTTAGTGGGGATGCTGTGGGGGGGGGGAATTTATAAATATATGCCCACATATATACAAAAACAACACAGACTCAAGCCTTGGGCTTCTCCTGCCTATCTCTCCCTTCCCCACCTCCATAAAAACAAACAAAAACGTCAGTGTCAGCTCATTCATTTCCACCTCTTTTTCACCCCTGCTTGCTGCTTCTCTAATTATTATAGCAGGATGGGAATATCCTCTGCACCTCCTAGTCTCCATCTCTAAGGCCAGTTCAAGGAGGACTAAACAAGACAGAAGGAACGGGAGGTCAGCTAGGAAGTCAGATCAAAGCCTAATGGATCTCTGGAAGAGAGCACTCCTTTGGACATTTCTTTTTCCTCCAGACATGATGGGTAGCCCCTAACTGAAAAATTATTCAGAGTGTGGTTTTAAAAAGAAGGAGTAAAAGGTGTGATATTCAAAGCCCATTTCCAGGTCAGAGTCAACTAAAAAAAGACCCAGGCTATATGATAGTGGAGCCATGGTGGTGCAGTGCTTAGGAGCTTGGCTGCTAACCAAAAGGTGGGCACCAGCCGCTCCTTGGAAACCCCATGAGGCAGTTCTCTGTTCTATAGGGTCGCTATGGGTTGGAATCAACTTGATGGCAAAGAGTATATTATAGCAGGGGCTGAGGGGAGCTGGAGGAGCGCCAGAAAGCTCTCAAGAGACCTGCCAAACTGCCACACTCCTTATTCAGCCCTTCCGTTATGGCCTATGAACTGAAGCAATTCCAAAGCAAGATCTCTCAGATTCATCTTAGACTTTCATGCCTCGTGCTTGGAGACTAATGGAATTCAGAAACAAAAGGCCAGATTCTTATCATCATGGCAAGTGTAGGGGAGGATGCAGACTAGAGGGAGAGATGGCAAATTCTATCCTGACAGTGTGGATGCGGTATTCACCTCAGAACTCTGTGGACAAATGCTTACACTAAGCACCAAAGACCTCCTAATCCAACTCACCTGGACAAAAAAAATAAAGTGCTTGAAAGATGTATTGAGATGCGCTTCCTCCTGAAGCTGGATCACAGGGTCAAAATGCTGATGATAAATGTGAGCATACACCCTAAAGAGGCGTTTGAGTATAGTTTTTGCCACAGACATGAAATTCTTCGGGAACGGGACACCTAGTAAATAGATAAACAATCCCCTCTATTAACAAGAGATGAAAACAAGATAATATGAGTTTGTCAGTAAATGGCAACAAATTACAAAGACAAGGATGAAAACAGGAAGTACTTATGAAGTTACAGCTTTATATACCCAATGTATCTTTTAGAAGTTCTCAATGTATTATGAATCAGTTTCTATGGAATAAGAACTAGTCTTCATTACAGCCCTTTATGCTTCTAACATAAACCACCACTTTACTAAAAAAGAAACTGATAAATGCCTAAGGTAGTAGCAGAACTAAAACTCATCCTCAGATCCTCGGATTTCTTAACATCAAGTCTGAATGCAAATATTTGCTGAACACAATGCATTAACCATGTTCAGTTTTATTTAAAATGCTTCCAACAGACTTTTATACTTCTTCTATTCCATTACTACTCTAGATCTATATTTGTTGTGAAATTAACTATAGTCTCTGCTCAACTGAGCTGGTTTTCTGAATAAGAGCACATCTACAGCACTAAACAAATATGAAACTAGAATAATATAAAATCCCATATCCTTTGTTAAAATGGCTAACTGACCCAGATTGGCAAAACAAGTCAAACATTGACACATTTTTTTTTTCCACCAAGTTGATTCTAACGCATGGTGACCCCATGTGTGTCAGAGTAGAACCGTGCTCCATAGGGTTTTCAATGGCTGATTTTTCAGAAGTAGATCACCAGGCCTTTCTTCTGAGGTCCCTCTGGGTGGACTTGGAAACATTCAACCTTTCAAAAGGTTTTCATTAGAAGTCGAACACGTTTACTATTTGCACCACCCAGGGACTCCAAATACTGGTATTATTGAGTTCAAAGTCACCACACAGCCTACTGCTCATTTAAAAAATATTATAGGTCACAAGGAAACATAAGATAAACCAAAATGAGGGGACGTTATACAAAATAATGGACCTGTACTCTTCCAAAGTATCAATGTCATGAAAGACCAAAAAAGACTAAACTACCCACATTCCAAATTAAAGAAGGCCAAAGACATGACAAGTGAATGAAAATGAAAACCAAAAATTTTCTTTTGCTGTGAAAGATACTGGGGGAATGTGAGAAATCTGAATAAGATTTGCAGATTAGACAACAGTATTGTACCAGTGTTAATTTCCTGATTTTGATAGGTATGCTATGATTCTCTAAGGAAATATACACTGAAGTATTTACAGGTAAAGGGGCATCATATATAAAACTCACATCTCAAACAGCTCAGGAAAAACTGGCAGTATATGTGTGTGTGTGTGTACGTATGTATGTATGTGTAAGAGAGAGAAGATAAAGCAAATGTGGTAAAATGTTTGTAACTGAAGAAACTGATGGATATACAGGAATTCTTTGTAAAATGCTTGCAAATTTCATGTAAGCCCAAGATTGAGTTAAATTTATAAATAAAAATTAAAAGTTAAAAAAATGTATATTGTAGGAGATAAAAATAAGGTGAGGACACTCATCCAAAACCACTATGAAGTATGTAAATCTTTCAGTCCTAAAAAAAATAGCCCTTTTATGACAAAGGCTCCTAAGTAGTAAAGCATTCAATAAACGTGTTTAAAACAGCCATAATAACAGCAACTACAAACATTGCTCTCTCCTCCACCAAACCCTTCTTTCAAACACTAAAAGCATAAATTGTAGTCAAAAAGTTTTTTATCATTAGAAGACCAAATTCTTTGTTTTTTCAAAAGGCGGCAGCAGAAAACAGAGTTGTAAGAAGTTTGACAAGGTAAGAACATAAGGACTGTCTACATGTAAGGTATGCCCTTAAAGCCAATATTAAAAAAACAAAAATCCCTTAGTCCCTAATACGCCAACCCCCCAAATCTTGTCTTCTTCCCAAATAGCTTGATTTCAGAATATGTTAGATTGACTCTGTGGGTCATAAAGTCAAACTCCCTCTTTGCAACATATATAATGTAAAATGTGATAGAAGCCACATAAACTCTTTCCCTGAATAAGAAATATATGAATGTAGCAAATGTTATTATCTGCCTACCCAATACCATTCTCTCTTTTTTCAATAACACAGGCCAAATTTTCTTATTATCCTCCATATATTGTTCTTCTCATTGTTTAAAATAATACAGAGGTTTACCTTAATATTCATAATAAACTTAGTATGAAAAAGATAGGACATTTTTAAATGTATACAGTTAGAATTCTTTTGATAGGTATGGACCTGGTATGGTTCCTGGAACAGAAAGCCAATAAACCTCTATGTAGCACATCTACTGAAAGGGCTTAAGCAATAGGAAAATAAATCTATTCTTAACTTCATGATCTTAATTATTTTCTTTAAGAAACCTTCTTTGATTGCAAATAAAATAATGGTATTTTAATGTGAGACAGCGCCAAAAATTTAACAAAATAAAATGATTATCTTAAGTCAGGAAAAGTAGATCATTATTTTCTATAAAACTATTTTTCAACAAGTATGCATTTAAAAATGCTACGTGACATGGGGGAGGAGAAGGATCAATTCCTATAGAACAGCTTGCTTATTTTACCACTGGGAAAAAGAACTTTTGTGCCTCTTCTTGGGAACTGCATAAGATACTGTCATGGATTGAATTGAGTCCCCCAAAAACATCTGTCAACTTGGCTGGGTCATGATTCCCAGTATTGTATGATTGTGTACCATTTTGTAAATCTGATGTGATTTCCTTATGTGTTGTAAACTCTATCACTATGATGAGGCTATACTGATGAGGTTTACAAGATCAGATAGTGTCTCAACGCAATCTCTTTTGAGATATGAGAGAGAGAAGCAAGCAGAGACACACGGGAACCTCATACCATCAAGAAAGCATTACCAGGAGCAGAGTGCATCCTTTGGACCTGAGGTTCCTGCACAGAGAAGCTCCCAGACCAAGGGAAGATTGATGACACAGACCTTCCTCCAGAGCCAACACAGAAAGCATTCCCCTGGAGGTGATAACCTGAATTTGGACTTGAAGCCTACTGGACTGTGAGAGAATAAACTTCTTTTTGCTAAAGCCATCCACTGGTGGTATTTCTGTTATAGCAGCACTAGATGACTAAGACAGATACACACAGCCTTAGAGAATCCCTCCAACTGGAACCAAGAGTAGGGTGCAGAGGGAGAACAATTCTAAAACACATACAATTAGATAAAACATAATGGATCCCAATAGTACAAAATAATTATACCAATTTTTGATGGAAATAACGTCTCATCATCCAACTGATCCTGAACCCAAGTCATCAAATAATCAATATACTTTGGTGCAGAGCACTTAATAGGCTTCTTGATGTTTGTTCCGTCTGCCCAATGATATTCATATCTGCATTGGAAAGATAAAAATCACACAGAATATCAGTATATACCTACATATAGTGTATATATATATATATATGTTTCATATTTTTGTATTATATATGTGTATATATGAATATATACACAGACATGTTTTAAGCCATCTGCTCTTCCAAATAAAGATGCACTGTTAAACTGCCAGTGAGCTATTTTGCATTTATCATGATCCAAACTCATTTTTTTATGTTTCTATGCTCTCCTCCCACCATTCATCTGATGGTTTGTTGTACTGTGGTGGCCTGCATGTTGCTCTGATGCTGGAAGCTATGCCACCAGTATTTCAAATACCAGCAAGGTCACCCACGGTGGACAGATTTCAGCGGACATTCCAGACTAAGACAGACTAGGAAGAAGGACAATCTACTTCTGAAAAATTGGCCAGTGAAAACTTCATGGAGAGCAGCGGATCATTGTCTGATACAGTGCCAGAAGATGAGCCCCTCAGGTCGGAAGGCACTCAAAAGACTACTGGGGAACAGCTGCCTCCTCAAAGTAGAGTCAACCTTAATGACGTGGATGGAACACAGCTTTCAGGACCTTCATCTGCCGATATGGCATGTTTCAAAATGAGAAGAAAAAGCTGCAAACATCCATTATGGACAACACTGTGAAGAATAGGAATTCCAGAACACTTAATTATGCTCGTATGGAACTGTACATAGACCAAGAGGCAGTTGTTCAAACAGAACAAGGAGATAATGCATGGTTTAAAATCAGGAAGGTGTGCATCAAGGTTGTATCCTTTCACCATGATTATTCAATCTGTATGTTGAGCAAATAATCCAAGAAGCTGGACTACATCAAGAATACTGCATAAGGATTGGAGAAAGACTCATTAACATCCTGCGATATGCAGATGATACAATCTTACTTGCTGAAAGTGAAGAGGACTTGAAGCACTTATTGTTGAAGATCAAAGACTACAGCCTTCAGTGTGGATTACTCCTCAACATAAAGAAAACAAAAATCCTCACAACTGAACCAATAAGCAACATAATGATAAACAGAGAAAAGACTGACATTGTCAAGGATTTCATTTTATTTGGATCCACAATCAAGGCCCATGGAAGCAGCAGTCAGGAAATCAAACAACATACTACATTAGGCAAATCTGCTGCAAAAGACTTCTTTAAAGTATTAAAAAGCAAATATGTCACCTTGAGGGCTAAAGTGCACACAACCCAAGCCATGGTATTGTGCACACAACCCAAGCCATGGTATTTTCTATTGCTCCCTATGCATGTGGAGGCTGAACAATGAGTAAAGAAGACCAAAGAAGAATTCATGCATTTGAATTAAGGGGTTGGCAAAGAATATTGAATACACTATGAACAAATCTGTCTTGGAAGAAGTACAGAAGAATGAACAAATCTGTCTTGGAAGAAGTACAGCCAGAATGCTCCTTAGAAGTGAGGATGGCAAGACTTAATCTCACGTACTTTGGACATGTTATCAGGAGGGACTAGTCCCTGGAGAAGGACATCATGCTTGGTAAAGTAGATGGTCAGTGAAAAAGAGAAGACCCTTAACGAGATGTAGTGACACAGTGGCTACAATGGGCTCAAACATAGCAACGATTGTGAGGATGGCGCAGGACTGAGCAGTGTTTTGTTCTGTTGTACATGGGGTCGCTATGAGTTGGAATGAACTCAATGGCACCCAGCAACAACAACATGCTCTCGTCACATGTCTCAATTTTCTCACTTAGCTTTCCTTCATATATAACATTTAGAATCATACAATGCCATAATTGAAAAACTAGCTTACTTCCCAGTTTTATGATGACCATATTTGAACTTCATGGTTGTTTTTCTTCCTTGAAAAACATTTCTCCTTATGCAGTACAATTCTTTTTATGTTGAGACTTTAAATTTTAGGTTAAGAGAATGACAGGAGCTCCAAAGCAATGAAGAGAATTACTCTATATTTGAGTACATTTAATTGAGGAGCTAAATATGCCTTAAAAAAAACTGGTAACCACACAAAGATGCCTACAAGTTTTGGGTATTAACAGAACACTATCCACTAGTTAAATAAACATTTAATGTGCACCTACTATGTGAGAGATACTGTGTCAAGAAAAAGGAATATAAAAATGAAAGGCATTTTCCCTACCCTCAATAGACTAACACATAGAATAGACTAATACAGAACACAGATTTGTAAGTGAACACGTAAAAACTCTAATATGATAATCCTAATAAGAGTCACACACTTGCACTTATAACACACACACACATACACACACACACACACACACAAACATATACATGGAATCTGAATCTTAATATGCAAGCAGCTGAAACACCAAAGTAATCTCTAAACTGAAACATTTAATTTTTAAGTTTCCAAAAGTTTACTTCTACCACTTAGCTTCTCTCTTTGAATCAATTGTGCTTTTCTAACCTGGTTCAGATTTTGGACTGACTGAATGATAGGTCAGTGAGCCAGGCAAAGGAGATTACAGAATATAATATGGAAAAATACTATGGGGTATTTTAAAAGATAAAAATTCTCTTGACATTGGATAAATAAGGATGCTTTCTACTTAAGCAGAGCCACTTACACCTGAGAACAATAATCCAAAATAAGATACACCCAAGTAAACATTCTGTAGTGCACTCTATTGCCAACTCTGGACAACTGGGATGACTGTCACATCCATTTATTTCCCAAATAACTTCCTGGTATCTTGTTCCAGTGTTTAATCACTTTGCCAGTAAAGAGGTTCTTCCTAATATAAAACTGAAGTTCTACTTTGATTTAAGCCTATTTCTTCTTGTTTGATCCCCTTGCAGATAGAGACCATGAAGGAAGGACTTGAGTCATCATTACTCTTCACTTAAAGCAGGAACTCACCCATGTTAAGATACCCTAACATCAATACCTTTCCCTCACAAATCACGTTTTTCTTCTTGTAAATGATTTTCTCATGATCTTCTTCAGGTGTTTCATATTCATTTTTTAAATACAAAGATCAAAAGCAGACACAGTAAACCAAAGAATCATTTTCTTGTTTTTACACATCAATATCCTGAAGCTTTTGAAAATATATTAACTTTCACTATCCTAAGCTTTTTTGAAAAATAAAACTGTATATAGCTTATACTTCTAGCGTTTATAACTATGATTCCCTGATCTTTCTCTTTTGCCATGTTTACACCTAAGATAACTTATTTTATTTTGTAACTCTATTTTTCCCCACTGATTTTTTTTTTTATTCCACCACTGACAGGCCGTTCTCTTTGAAATTTGTTTGTCAATAAGGTATGAACTTTTAAACTGCAAATGCCAAAATACTCACCATTTCTTTATTAATAATGATAATAAATAGTAACAGAGAACAAAGTCCTATGAGTCATCACTCAATATCATTTAGCAAGGGGCTAGCGCTAAGCTATTCACAAATGCCTCTCCTTGGTACAATCCTGCATCTATTGGTAAAGATGGCAAACCATAAACACGATTATATCTTTGTAGCAGTAACGACAGACAAAAGTCAAGACTCTCAAAACAAAAGAAAAAGAAGGAAAGGGGGGGCGGAGGGAGAGAAGAAATGGAAAAAAATCCATGCCTATTCCTGGAAATACTGTATTTAAATCAGTTATATGTAGCTTTAGTTAAACACACACATAAACACAAGCAGAGAGACAAACACAGCTCTCAAAGCCTGAGGAACTTGCTTTCTTAGAAGACAGGTGCTAGTAAATTTCTAAATGCAAAACTAACCATATAAAATTGCAAAATTAAAAACATCTATTTTCACATGTGATAAAGTTAAATACCAGTAACACTAATAAGAATTAAAAAGTACTAAAACAGGATTTCATTTTAAAATGCTCCCTTTTCCTCTAAGAAATCATCCCAGAACAACAAGAGAAAACAGAAATGCACACTCTATCTTTGATGAAACTAGGAGACACCAGTGTCTCTGAGCAAAAAAATAAGATAAAGTGCTACCTTTGTGCATTTTCTAGTGTGGCCTTCATTTCTCTTAAACACCTTTCCTGAAAACTGCCACCTTACTTGTTACCTCCTTATATGGTACCACTAAGCTTTTCATTCATTCTTGTATCTCTGCTATGAGCTCTTCAAGCATTTGACAATAAATTCTCTGAGTCCATGGAATTCTAACTGAATAAAGTTTCTTTTATTCAATGGCAATGTTTTTCTTGTAAATGTCCTTCATCTGTGATTATTTCATTCATCAATTTTTTGTTTTTATAGTATATTTATATAGATCCTATGGCTGTTACTTTTTTTTTTTTTTAAAGTCCTTAAATTTTTTATTTTTTTATTTTATTGTACTTCAGGTGAAGGCTTACAGAACAAATAGTTTCTCATGAAACAGTAGTACACGTTGTTTTATGACATTGGTTAACAACCCCACAACATATTAACCCTCTAAATTCTCAACCTCTTTTTTTTTTTGGTAAAAATACACATAGACAAAGATACATCATTTCAAAAATTTCTACATACACAGTTCAGTGACATTGACTATGCTCTTCCAATTGTGCTGTTATTCTCACTTAAGATGAAGGCTTACAGAACAAAATAGCTTCTCATTTAACAGTTACTACAAATGTTGCCCTATGACAATGGTTAACAATCTCACAACACATCAACAATATCCTTACTCAACCTTGTGTTCCCTATCACCAGCTTCCTTGACTCCTTCTGCCTTCTGGCCCTTGTCACTGGATTCCTGTACCTTGTTAGTCTCATTTGGTTTTACGGGGCTGTCCACTCCCAGGCTGAACAGTGAACCTCGGAGGTAACTTCACCACTGAGCTAAAAGGGTGTCTGGGGGCCATACTCTCGAGGTTTCTCCAGTCTCCTTTAGGCCAGTAAATCTGGTCTTTTTTTGTGTGCGTGTTAGAATTATGCTCTACATCCTTCTCCAGCTCTGTCCAGAACCTTCTATTGTGATCCTGGTCAGAGCAGTCAGTGGTGGTAGCCGGGCACATGGCTGTTACTTTTGAAGAATTAGTTAAGTTCTTCCTGGACTAGCTATTTAGAGGTTTCTGTGGGGAAAGGAGTCAGGGCAGTATTTTAAATAGCACAGTTTCCTTAGTTCATAGGAACAGGATATTGATATAATCTCAGAATACCTCCAAAAAAAAATATCAGTTCAGTTACAAAGAGAAAACTGATGAATTTATGGTGAAGAAACCTGGAAGACACCAACATGACAAGGTAATCAGGGTTAACATAACCAGTGATGTCATGCATCAACACTGTGTGCCTCCTGATGTGATCCACTGGGAAAGGTAGAGTATCATTTCTGTGGTGTTCCTGCCAAGAAAGCATAGCCTGCATGTGGCCACAACAAAACATCAAAGGAACCCAGGGTAACGGTCATCCTACAAAATGTAAGGCTGGGTCAGGGTTCCCCAGGATATCTCCAGATTTGATGATTTGCTAACAGGGCTCACAGGACTCCGATATAGTAGTACTCATGGCTATGATTTATTATAGTGAAAGGATACAAACCAAAATCAGCAAAGGGGAAAGTCCAGAGGAAACCAGCTTCCAAAGTCCTCTCCTAGTGGAGTCGCACAGGATGTACTTAATTCCGCCAGCAGTTGAGCTGTGACAACATATGTGAAATGCCATCTATCAGTCTCATTAGAGACTCAGTGTCCAGCGTTTTTACTGCAAGATAGTCAAGCAGGCACCCTCTGCCTGGAACCTACCAAAATTCCAGACTCCCAGAAGGAAAGCAGTGTTCACCATAAACCATCTCATTTGCACAGTTTAGGCACAGTGAGCCACTCTTACCAGTTAGGGTGGTAGGAGCCCTTCTGAAATCCAAGGGCCAACCTTGTAAGCATGCCTTTCCAGAGACAGTAGTCAGATCTGCTATGTTAACTCTTTTCTGCACAAAAGTCAATACGGGAAAGACTGAGAAACTGTTCCAGGTTGAAGGTACCCGAAGGGATATGACAAATAACTGCAATACGCATCCTAGATAGGATTTTGGAACAGAAAGGAAAAACTGAGACACCGTTGAGAGCAGCAGCTGATGAAATGTGAATGGTGTTTGTGCCGTTGAGTCAGTTCTTAATCGTAGCAACCCTATGTACAACAGAAGGAAATACTGCCTGGTCCTGCACCATCCTCATAATCCTTGCTATGCTTGAGCCCATTGTCAGAGCCATTGTGTCAATCCATCTCATCCAGTACCTTCCTCTTTTTCGCTGACCCTCCACTTTATCAAGCATGATATGTCCTTCTCCAGGGTCCCTCCTGTTAACACGTCCAAAATACGTGAGATGATGTCTCACCATCCTTGCTTCTATAGAGCATTCTGGCTGTACTTCTTCCAAGACAGATTTGTTCATTCTTCTGACAGTCCATGGTATAGTCAATATTCTTGGCCAACACTGTAATTCAAAGGTGCAAATTCTTTTTTGGTCTTCCTTGTAACATTGTCCAGCATATGAGGCAACTAAAAATCCACAGCTTAGATCAGGCACACCTTAGTCCTCAAAGTGATATCCTCGCTTTTCAATACTTTAAAGATGACTTTTGCAGCAGATTTGCCCAACACAATAAGTAAATTTGAATAATAGTCATATTAACTGGTATTCCTTGTAGGTGTATGGATATTATCCTATCACTGACAGCACTATACTTCAGGATGAATCTTGAAATGTTCTTTTTGATGATGAATGCAATGCCATTGCTCTTCAGTTTGTCATTCCCAGCAGTAACCATATGATTGTCTGATTCAAAATGGCCAATACCAGTCCATTTCAGCTCACTAATGCCTAGGATATCGATCTTTTATGCAGTCCATTTCATTTTTGACAACTTCCAATTTTCCTAGATTCATACTTCATACATTCCATGTTCTGATTATTAATGGATGTTTGCAGCTGTTTCTTCTCATTTTGAGTCGTGACACAACAGCAAATGAAGGTCCTGAAAGCTTGAATCCATCCACATCATTAAGGTCGACTCTACTTTGAGGAGGCAGGTCTTCCCCAGTGGTATTTTGAGTGCTTCCAACCTGAGAGGCTCATCTTCTGGCACTACACCAATGTTCCACTGCTATTCATAAGGTTTTCACTGGCCAATTTTTTCAGAAATAGACTGCCAGGTCCTTCTTCCTAGTCTGTCTTAGTCCAAAGCTCCGCTGAAACCTGTCCACCATGGGTGACCCTGCTGGTATTTAAAATACCAGTGGCATAGCTTCCAGCATCACAGCAATACACAAGCCACCAGAGTTCGATAAACTAACAGACACGTGGGAGTTTGTAGACTAGAGGTGGTGATTTGAAAGGTTTGTATGTTGGTTATGTAGAAAAGTATCTTTGTGAAAAATGCACATTGGAATATTAAGGAGTGATGGAGCATCCTGTCTACAATTTGCTCAAAAGGTTTAGAAAAAAAATTAATGTTAATGAGTATACATACAGAGAAAGGGTGATGAAGCAAATGTGGTAAAATGTTAACAAAGTGGGGAATTTGGGTGAAAGGGATACAGGAGTTCTTTGTACTGTTGTGTACGGTAAAGTTATGTAACCTTAAAATTATTTCAAAATAAGTTGTTTTCTCAAAAAAGTTACCTTAGGAAGCTAGGCATACATTCCAGTAATGTTCAAAATCATTTAAACACTTCTGTTTTGAAACTGCCAGGAGAGTTTAAAGCATATTGTTTTGAACATCCTCAATGATGGCAAACTGTCATTCTTTTCAAAGGGACCTGATTCTTAGAAACAGCAAAACTCATTTGGAGTTATTTTGAGGAATAAGGTAGGTGACTCCAACAAGGTAATCCTTTGGTCAATATGTGGATTTATTAAAAATAATAATAATAAGGTATGACTATGAAGTAATAAAACTATCTTCTCCTGCATGATCTGGTTCTGACATGACAATTTAAAATAGTCCAAGCAATTAGCAGAATAAGTGATTAACCATCTCAGGTCACTACTTAGAATGATAATACTCCTAAGTACTAGTATGTTTGGGCAGTTTGTATTGTTGTTTTGTTTTGATATTCACATCTTGTATATTACAGAAAGGAAGAACATCCTTTTTAAAAAGTTAGCACTAAGAATAAGACTCCTCTCTACATTATGCCTTATAAACATCAAATGATATTGCTTGTAACATGGGAAATGATACAGTGTAGCAATTAAGAGTACAGACACTAGAATCAAATAGACCTGAGTGTCAACCCCAGCATTGCCTGTTTCTAGATAATCAGACCTTGGACAAATTAATCTTTCTAAGATTCAATTTCTTGTCCTGTAAAATGAAAACAGCAACACTTTTCTTACCTCATAGGGTTGCTGTATGAAGTAAAAGATATAATGCATGTATAGGCCTTGCATTTAGGAGGGACTAAATAAATGGTAGCTGTTATTGTTATTATGAGTAACAGTAATAATAATAGCCAACAAAGTTCCAAAACTTAATTGATGCAACCAACATTTATTGAGTGCTAACTAGGTGATAGGCACTGTCCTTACACTAAATGGATTCTAAAGAACAAGTTAAACAAGACAAGTATAAATAGGATAAGAAGTATAATGTAACAAAGAAATGTAACCATTATAAAGATAAAAAAAAGTTAAAGAACAAAAACATCACATCTATTCAAGAAATTAGAAAGCTTCATGCAGAAGGAAAGATTTGATCTGGGCCATGAAGATAGGTAAGATTTTTAAAATATTAGCAGAAGATAACAGGAAGGAGATGGAAAAGAGAAGAAAAGTATCTGAGAGAAAAAACAAAATGAGTAAATCTTAAAAGATTATAAGGTAATGGATGGATCAGCAGGGTATTTTCGGTAATGTAGTTTGGATACACCAGAGGAGTAACATAAGCAAACAGGAAAAAAGCAAAATGGAAGACAATACAGGGAAGGCCATAAAGCTCAGGCTAAGGAATCTGGCCTTGATATATTCATCACTGGTGAACCACAGAAGCAGCTGCTAAGAAGAGAAACTACATGGTCAGAAACTTTCTTCTTATCGAAGAACCATGACATAATGTAAAAGTAAGAACTGATCATTAACCATGTCTTACTTTGGGCCAGCTGACATCACTGGGCAACTCTCCTCTGTACAGAAATCTGTGATGGTTCCGTAAAGCATGTTGATCTGATTGAAGAAATCCACAGCTGCAAAGCAAATATAAGCTATTAGTAGAACAGAATGGTTAAAATAAAAACTAAATTTTGATTTTACTCATGCATGATCCTAAGTTTATCAGTATTCTTTTTTCAACAAGGAACAGTGATAAACACATAAAGAAACCACAATATTGGACTATATTAAAATTAGGAATTTCTGTTCATCAAGAGATACCATTAAGAGAGCAAAAAGGCAAATCACAGAGTGGAAGAAATAATTTGTGACACATATAACCAACAAAAATTTGGAGCCCTGGTAGCTACACTCGGTTACACTCGGCTGCTAACCGAAAGGTTCACAGTTTGAACCCACTCAGCAGCTTTGCAGGGAAAAGATCTGGTGATCTGCTTCTGTAAAGATTACAGCCAAGAAGAACCTACTGGGCAGTTCTACTGTCACATGGGGTTGCCATGAGTTGGAATCAACTCAACAGCACCCACCCACAACAAAAAGACAGTCCAAAAGAAAAATGTGAGACTGTCTTCAACTGGCACTTCATAAAAGGTTTCCAGAATGTCAAAAAGCAAATGAAAATATGCTCTACCACATTAGCAATCATAGAATTGTAATTAAAATGACAGTGGAATGTCATTCCATAGCCATCAAAATGGCTAAAATTTATTTGAAAATACAAATGGCCAAGAACATCCAAGATACTCTTAGAATAAGGTAGAAGGACTGCCATGTCAAGACTTATAAACTACAATGAATAAAAACAGTGTGGTCTTTGTAGACCAATAGAACAGAATAGAGACACCAGAAATAGATGAAAGTAAAGAGGAAAACACTTGATTTATTGTAACAAGTATTTCCTCTCTGCTTGCATCTGTTTCCGGTAACAAGTCATCACTGCAGAACAATGGGAAAAGGGCAGTCTTTTCAACAGATAGTTCTAAGTCAACTGGCTATCTCTATTAAAAAAAAAAAAAAAAAAAAAACTTGACTCTTCACTCATGCCATACACACCTAAATGTAAAAGGCTATTTCTAGGAATAGTATAGAAAAATATTTTCATGGCCTATGGCATGGATATATTTCTTAAGAAGGCCACAAAAAAGCACTAGTTGAGGAATAGTTTTCCATTCATTTCATTTGATTTATTCCTAGGTTTTTATATTTTTTATGCTATTCATAATTATTTATATTAACCTCAGAACTAACAACCTTATTAAACTCATCTATTAATAATACTAATTATGATATAGTTTCTTTTAGATTTTCTACATTCAAATTCCTATTGATTGTGAATGAAAGTGTTCGGTCTCCCTTTTCAGTAGTTATATCTTTTCTTTATTTTTCCTGATTTACTGCATTGGTTAAGACCCCAGTTAAAAGCTGAACAGAAGTGGTGGTGGTGAACACCCTTGACTCATCTCTAATCTGAGAAAAACTTCAACATTTCATTATTAAGTATGATGTTTGCTAGTCTTTTTTGGGAATATATGGCTATTTTTTATCAGAAGAAACTGCTAACCAATTATTTATTTGCTAAGTTTTTTATTATGAATTGATTTTGAATTTTACCAAATGCCTTTTCTCCATGTACTGAGATGACAGAATTTTTTTCCTCCTTTATTTGAGTTAATGTGGTGGATTACAATGAATGCTTTTCAAGAGTTAAACCAATCTTGTATTCCTGGAATAAACTCAACTTGGTCATGATGTGCTATATTTTTTTATATATTGCTAGATTCTGTTTGCTAATATTTTTATAAGGATTTTTATAAGTAGGTTCATAAATGGGATTAACTTATTTCGTTTTCTCATAGTGTCTATGAAGGCATCATAAAACAACAGACAGCCTTTTTCCCATTCTCTGTAAGAGCTTGAGAAAGACTGGTGTGATGGATAAGATTGTATGTCAACTTGTCTAGACCATTACTGTCAGTGTTTTAGCAGTTGTATAATGTTGTGATCACCCTCATGATGGAATCTGCCGAGTGGTACCAGTGGAGGCGGGGCCTGTGGCAGCTCACCACCCTCTCGGTTTCATCTCTCTGCCTTCTGCCAGTTACCTTCTGCCTGCTCGCCTTGCCAAGGTTTTTGGCTTATTCCAGACTCAGCAGCTGCCTCTTGTTGTCTCACCTCTGGTTCCTGGGACTTGAGCTAGCAGCTCACCTGTTGATCTTGGAATTCATCAAACTTCTCAGCCTGCGAGCAAGAGTCCAGTTCCCCGAACTGCTGACCTTGGGTTCGCTAGCCCCTGCAACTACGTGAATCAGGAGAAACCTTGCGGTCTTGTCTGCTGATCTTGGAATTCATTGACCTTCACAGCCCCCGAGCAGGAGCCCCTCTCCAACCTGCTGACCTTGGGTTCACCGGCTTCTGCAGTTACATGAACTGGGAGCGGCCTCTACCCTGATCTGTGGACTTGGGACGTTTTAGCCTCTACAATTGCGTGAGCTATTTCCTTGATATAAATCTCTCTCTATATATATATTTATACGCTTTACTGGTTTTGCTTCTCTAGAGAACCCAGCCTAAAACATTTGGTACCGAGAGAGTGGGGTTGCTCTAACAGATACCTAAAATGTGGAAGCGGTTTCGAAACTGTCAATGGATAGAGTAGTGGCAACAACAAAGGATAAGCAGCAGCAGAGAACCTGCAACAGCAGAGAAGTGGCAGTGGCAGGGAATCTGCAGTGGCAGAGGAGCGGCAGTGGCAGAGAACCAACAGCAGCAGAACCAAGAGACCAGCACTGGAGCCGACCAACAGAGCGAGAGACCTGAGTGCCTGTGCGCAGGAGGCTTCCTGGCAGAGTGGGGTGCCTCTGGGTACTTATTGGTGGAGCTAGGCTTGCCAACCCACGGAGTGAGAGAGCTGAGTGCCTGTGCGCACAAGGCTTTCTGGTGGATTGGGGTGCCTCCGGGCACTTATTGGTGGAGCTACAGAGCTTTGGAACACTTGCCCCAGCAGGGCAGATGTGGGCCTGAGGCCCGAGCAGCCGAGAGGCCAAGAAACCAGAAAACAAGCTGAAGAGACAAGGGACACAAGAAGCTGAGCTGCCTTGGTCTCAAAACGCATGGCCATGACCTCAGGGGTTTCAAAGGGTGGAGTCATAGCCTCTGGTGTTTCTAAGGGTGGAGTTGTCACTCCGATGGAGTAGGAGAATGGTGCGCCTAAAGCCAAAGGAGCAGGGCTGCTGTCCCAGTGGGCCTGGAAGGTGAAGCTGAAGCCCAGGGCCCAGGGCCAAGGAGCCTCCACTCAAAATCCAGAGACTGTGGCCAATATCTAGAGTCTGGAGGGCAGGGCTATTGTGTAAACTGTCTCAGAGAACAGAAGATTATTTTCAAAGCCTTGAGGGCTAATGTAATGTGTTCTGCTGACTTGCTTGGTGCCGGTTATCACTTCTTTTCCTCTAGTTTCTCCCATTTGTAACGGAAATGTCTAGCTTGTGCCTGCTCTGTCATTGTACCTTTGGAAGCAAATAACTTGTATTCTAGATTTCACAGATGAAGAGGAATTTTTGGATTTTGGACTTGGAGTTAAGACTTTTGCTATGATATGATGAGATGAATATGTTTTCCATGTTGCAAGGATGTGATTTTTTGGGGGCCAAAGGGTAGAATGTCATGGTTTGAATTATGTCCTCCCAAAAATGTGCGTATCAATTTGGCTGGGCCATGATTCCCAGAATTGTGTGGTTGGCCTCCATTTTGTGATTGTAATTTTATGTTAAAGAGGATTAGGGTGGGATTGTAATACCACCTTTACCCAGGTCATATCCCAGATCCAGTGTAAAGGGAGTTTCCCTGGGGTGTGGCCTGCACCACCTTCTGTCTCTCAAGAGAAAAGGAAAGGGAAGCAAGCAGGCAGTTGGGGACCTCATACCATCAATAAGGCAGTGCCGGGAGCAGAGTGCATCCTTTGGACCGGGGTCCCTGCGCAAAGAAGCTCCTAGTCTGGGGGAACACTGACGAGAAGAAGCCCTACAGAGAGAGAGCCTTCCGCTGGAGTTGACGCCCTGAATTTGGACTTTAGCCTACTTTACTGTAAAGGAATAAACTTCTCTTCGTTAAAACCATCCACTTGTAGTGTTCTGTTATAGCAGCACTAGATGACTAAGACAACTGGTATTAATTTTTCCTTAAATGTTTGGTAGAAATCTCTACTGTAAGAATGTTTTTAATTAGATTCCATTTTTTAGAATAGTTACAAGACTATTTAGATTTTCTATTCTTCTGTCAGCTCTGCTAAGTTGAATTTTTCTAGGAATTTGTCCATTTCAATTAAACTTCCAAATTTATCGATATAATTTAAAATTTATTCATAATACTCACTTATGATTTTTTAATGCTATGATCTGTAGTGATACTCTTTCATTCCTCGTATTTGTTATTTGTGCTTCATTTTAATTTTTTCTTGATCAGTCTTGTCAAGGGTTATAGTTTTCATTAAACTTTTCAAGGAACCAATTTTTGGGGGGGATGAGGGGGGAACTTTGTTGATTCTCTTTATTCTATGTTTGCTTTCTATTTTATTAACTTCTGCCTTTATCTTTACTGACTTCTTTTTTTACTTTCTTTGCATTTAATTTGCTGTTATTTTGCTAACCTCTGGAGATAAGATGCTTAGATCATTCATTTTCAATAGTTTTTCTTTTCAAATATATATACGCAAGGCTTTAAACTTCCCTCTAAGCACAGCTTTAGCTACATGCCACACGTTTTTGTATGTAGTATTTTCAGTATATTTCAGTTCAAAATATTTTCTAATTTCCATCGAGATATATCCTTTCCAAACATATATAGATTTTCTAGTTCTTGTTATTGATTTTTAGCTAAATTCATTATGGTTAGAGAACATATTTCATATGATTTCAATCCCTTCAGTTTTTGAAAATGTACATGTGTGTAATCTGAAGTGCTTGGGTCATGTGTCCCTCAGGTCAAATCTGTTATCATGTTGCCTAAATGCTTTTAATTCCTTGTTGTTTTTTGCTCTACACTGTCTATCAGTTACTGAGAGAGGAGAGTTAAAATCTGCCTTTTTAACTGTGGATTTTCTATTTCTCCTTTTAGTTTTGTCAACTAATTTTAATATGTTTTTGAGATGTGAAAGACATATAAATTAAGAATTTTATACATTCTTTGTGAATTGAACTATTTATCATTTTAAAATCGCCTTCTCTATTAATGTTTTTTGCCTTAATATTTATTTTACCTGATATTAACATGACTATATCAGCTTTTTAGGGGGGGTTAGTGGTTCACTTTTTAATTTTAACCTTCCTGTATCAGTATATTTAAAGTATGTCTCTTGGAAGCAGCATTTAGATTTGTTTTTTTCTCAGATTAGGAGTGAGTCAAGAATATCCACCACCACTTCTAGTCAACAATTTACTGGAGTCTTAGCCACTCTTCTTCTCAATTAGCTAAGTAATTTTACATGCATTTATTATTATTTTAGTGATAGGTTCAATAAGGGTGAACTTACAACAGGGTAGGCAAACTCTGGCCCAGAGGACAAATCTGGCACATCGCCTATTTTTGTAAATAAAGTTTTACTGGGGCATGACCACATCCATTCATATTGTCTGTGACTGCTTTTGTTGTGCAATAGCAGAGATGAATAGCTGCGATAGATACATATGGTCTGGAAAGCATAAATTTACCATCTAGTCCTTTACAGAAAAGGTTTATCAGCCCTGCCCTAGAGTGTAGATCATGCAAACTTAATTTATCAAAGCCAAACAACAATTAATACTTTTACCTCTTCCCAGACAATGCATGGCCTTTAGATATGACAGAAACTATGCTAGCCTCTAGGAATACAATAAGAAACAAAGCTGACATAATCCCTTGTCCTCGCTGACTTTACAGGCTAATAGAGAACAGACGTCTCTTAAGTTTTTTAAAACAGGAGGTATTTAAGTTGTTGTGGAAGTGTGGGGTGAAGAATTTAACTTAATGGAAAGAATCTGGTCTTTCTCCTTGGTTCCTCAGAGATAACCTCTAAAACCTTGGAATTTCCCCAGTGACTGAAATGTCTTTTATCTATAAGGGCTCCAGAACAGACTAGACAGGTTATGCTAATGAACTGACTCAGGTAGAGGCTGACCATGCCAGAAAGACCCACACTGCAAGATATCAGCTGACCTCAGAGGAGGGGGCATGATTCAGTCAATCATGCCTACCTAATGCAGTCCCAATAAAGGTCTGCAGACAAGGCTCCATGGGATTCCTGGGTGGCAAAAGACGTCTGTTCTTGGAAGGGTGATGCACCCTTTCTGAGAAACAGTAGCTTCATGTTGGGGACCCTTCCAGACCTCTTCTTTATGTTGGTGCTGATTTGTATCCTTTTGATAAAATTATAATCATAAGTATAGTGATTTCCTGAGTTCTGTGAGTTGTTCTAGATAATTATCGAACCCAAGGGAGTAACGAAGCCAACAGGTCAAAACTGAGTGGGGATCTTGGAGACCTCTGAGCTTATAGCTGGTATACTGAGGGGAGAGAGGAAATCCCTAAATCTGTAGACAGTCGGTCACAAGTGACAGGGTGCTGGGGGCCCCAGAACTTAAGGCTGTGCTTTTTTTTAATTCAGACTTTCTAGGACAACAGAAAAAAATTAAAGACTTTAAAAAGAGTCAAAGCTAACCAAAGCAATCTACAAATACAGTGCAATCCCGATCCAAATACCAACAGTATTCTCTAACAAGACGAAGAACAAATCATTAACTTTGTATGGAAAGAAGCCTCAGATAAGTACAGCATTACCGAAGAAGAAGGAGGCCTCACACTACCTGACCTCAGAAACTACTATACAGCTACAGTAGTCAAAACAGCCTGATACTGGTACGACAACAGACACATTGACCAAAGGAACAGAATCAAGAACCCAGGTGTAAATCCATCCACCTACGGCCACCTGATCTTTGACAAAGGCTCAAAGTCCATTAAACAGGGAAAAGACAGTCTTTTAAACAAATGTTGCCAGCAAAACTGGATGTCCATCTGTAAAAAAATGAAACAGGACCCATACCTCACACCATACACAAAAAATAATTCAAAATGGATCAAAGACCTAAATATGAAACCCAAAACTATATAGATCATGGTGAAAAAATAGGGTCAACACTAGGCGTCCTAATATACAGCATAAACAGGATACAAACCATAATTAACAATACACAACACCAGAAGATAGGCTAGATAACTGGGATCTTCTAAAATTAAACACTTATGCTCATCAAAAGACTTCATCAAAAGACTAAAAAGACTTTGGTGAAGGGTGGGACAGTACACAATACTGGGGAAACCAGCACAACTTGTACAAGGAAAGGTCATGGAAGCTCCATAGATACATTCAAACTCCATGAGGGACTGAATTGCTGGGCGTAGGGCTATGGGGACCATGGTCTCTGCGAACATCTAGCTCAACTAGCAAAACACAGTTTATAAAGACAATGTTCTACATTCTGCCTCGGTGTGTAGTATCTGGGGTCTTAAAAGCCTGTGAGCAGCCATCTAAGATACTCCACTGGTCTCATCCCTCTGGGAGCAATGGAGAACGAAGAGAACAAGATACAAGGAAAAGATTAGTCCAAAGGACTAATGGACCACAGCTACCA
>NW_004444044.1:3802035-3837348 GCF_000243295.1 Trichechus manatus latirostris
AAGATACAAGGAAAAGATTAGTCCAAAGGACTAATGGACCACAGCTACCAAGGCCTCCACCAGACTGAGTCCAGTACAGCTAGATGGTGCCCGGCAACAACCACTGACTGCTCTGACCAGGATCACAGCAGAGGGTTCTGGACAGAGCTGGAGTAGGATGTAGAACAAAATTCTAACACACACAAAAAAAGACCAGATTTACCGGCTTAAACGAGACTGGAGAAATCCCAAGATTATGGCCCCCAGACACCTTTTAGCTCAGTGGTGAAGTCACTTCTGAGGTTCACCGTTCAGCTGGGAATTGGACAGCCCCATAAAACAAAATGGGACTAATGAGACACAGCAGTCCAGGGACAAGGACTAGAAGGCAGAGGGGGACAGGAAAGCTGGTGATAGGGAACCCAAGATTGAGTAAGGACAGTGTTGACATGTCATGGGGTTGTTAACCATGGTCATAGGGCAACATGTGTACTATTTAATGAGAAATTATTTTGTTCTGTAAACTTTCATCTAAAGTGAGAATAGCAGCACAACTGGAAGAACGTAATCGATGTCACTGAACTGTGCATGCAGAAATTTTTGAAATGGTGTATCTTTGGCTATGTATATTTTCACCAAAAAAAAGTCAAGAAGGGAGAGGGTTGACATGTCGTGGAGTTGTTAACCAATGTCATAAAACAATATGTGTACTGACTGTTTAATGAGAAATTATTTGTTCTTTAAACCTTCACCCAAAGTACAATTAAAAAAAAAGAGAACCTACAGATTGGGAAAAAAATTTTGGCTATTACATATCCGACAAAGGTCTAATCTCTAATAGCTATAGGAAATCCAACACCTCTACAATAAAAAGACAAATAATCCATTTAAAAAGCGGACAAAGGATATGAACAGGCACGCCACTAAAGAAGACATTCAGGCAGCTAACAGACACATGAGGAAATGCTGGCAATCACTAGCCATTAGAGAAATGGAAATCAAAACTACAATGAGATACCATTTCACCCCGATATTACTGGTACTAATCAAAAAAACAGAAAATAACAAATGTTGGAGAGGTTGCAGGGAGATTAGAACTCTTATGCACTGCTGGTGAGAATGCAAAATGGTACAAGCATTTTGGAAAACGATATGGTGCTTCGTTAAAAAGCTATAAATAGGTACCATATGATCCAGCAATCCTGCTCCTTGGAATATATCCTAGAGAAATAAGAGCTGTCACACGAATAGATATATGCACACTCATGTTCACTGCAGCACTGTTCACGATAGCAAAAAGATGGAAACAACATAGGTGCCCATCAACAGACGAATGGATAAACAAATTATGGTATAGTCACACAATGGAATCCTACGCAACAATAAAGAACAACGATGAATCCAGGAAACATAACATGGAGGAATCTGGAGGGCATTATGTTGAGTGAATTTAGTCAGTCACAAAAGGGCAAATATTGTACAAGACCACTATTATAAGAACTCCATAAAAGGCTTAAACACAGAAGAAAACATTCTTTGATGGTTACAAGGGTAGGAAGAGAGGGAGAGGGGTATTCACTAACTAGACAGTAGACAAGAATTAGGTGAAGGGAAGGACAGCACACACTACAGGGGAAGTCAGCATGACGGGACTAAACCAAAGCTAAGAAGTTTCCTGAATACACAACCAAACACTTCAAGGGACAGAGTAGCAGAGGCAGGGGTCTGGGGACCATGGTTTCAGGGGACATCTAGGTCAACTGGCATAACAAAGTTTATTAAGAAAATGTTCTGCATCCCACTTGGTTCAGTGGCATCTAGGGTCTTAAAAGCTAGCGAGCAGCCATCTGAGAAGCATCAATTGGTCCCAACCCACCTGGAGCAAAGGAGCATGAAGAACACCAAAGACACAAGGAAAGTATTAGCCCAAGAGACAGAAAGGGCTACATAAATCAGAGACTTCATCAGCCTGAGACCAGAAGAACTAGATGGTGCCCAGCTACCACCAATGACTGCCCTGAGGGAACACAACAGAGAGTACCTGACGGAGCAGGAGAAAAGTGGGGTGCAGAACTCAAATTCTAGTAAAAAGACCAGGGTTGGTGGTTTAATTGTGACTGGAGGGACCCCAGAAGACATGGCCCTCAGACTCTCTGTTAGCCCAAAACTAAAACCATTCCCGAGGCCAACTCTTCAGACAAAGATTAGACTGGACTATGGAACATAAAATAATATTCGTGAAGGGTGTGGTTCTTAGCTCAAGTAGATACATGAGACTAAATGGGCAGCTCCTGTCCAGAGGTGAGATGAGAAGGCAGAGAGGGCCAGGAGCTGGCTGAATGGACACGGGAAATCCAGGGTGGAAAGGAAGAGTGTGCTGTCACAGTATAGGGAGAGCAATTAGGGTCACATAACAATGTTTGTATAAATTTTTGTATGAGAGACTAACTTGAATTGTAAACTTTCAGTTAAAGCACAATAATAAAAAAAAAAAAAAACTATAAATAGGAATACCATACAATCCAGCAATCCCACTCCTAGGAATATATCCTAGAGAAATAAGAGCCATCACATGAATAGACATATACACACCCATGTTCATTGCAGCATTATTCACAATAGCAAAAGATGAAAACAACCTAAGTGCCTATCAGCAGATGAATGGATAAACAAATTATGGTACATACACACAATGGAACACTACACAACAACAAAGAACTATGATGAATCTGGGAGATGTTTCACAACATGGGTGACTCTGGAGAGCATTCTGCTGAATGAAATAAGTCAATCGCAAAAGGGCAAATACTGTATGAGACCACTATTATACAAACTCATGAAAATGTTTCCACACAGAAAGAAACAATCTTTGATGGTTACGAGGGAGGGGAAGGTGGAGTGGGAAAAACACTAACTAGATAGTAAATAAGTGGTAACTTTGGTGAAGGGTAAGACAGTACACAATACTGGGGAAATCAGCACAACCTGACCAGGGCAAAGTCATAGAAGCTTCCCAGAGACACAAAACACCCTGAGGGACTAAGCTACTGGGCTAAGGGCTGGGGACCATGGTCATGGGGGCTATCCAGCTCAACTGGCATAACATTGTCTAAATAAAGAAAATGTTCTACATCTGACTGTGGTGAGTAGCATCTAGGGTCCTAAAAGCCTGCAAGCAGCCATCTAAGATACATCTACTGGTCCCATCCCAGCTAGAGCACAGGAGAATAAAGAGAAACAAAGACCCAGGAGAAAAGATTAGTCCAAAGGACTAATGGACCACAACTACCACAACCTCCACCAGACTGAGCCCAGAAAAACTAGATGGTGTCAGGTTACCACCACCAACTGCTCTGGCAGGGATCAGAATAGAGGGTCCCGGACAGAGCAGAAGACAAATGTGGAAAAAAATTCAAATTCATACACATACACATACAAAAAAAAGACCAGGCCTGCTGGTCAGACAGAGACTGGAGAAACTCCAAGAGTATGGCTCCTAGACACCCTTTTAACTCAGCACTGAAGTCGCTCCTGAGGTTCACTCTTCAGCCAAAGATTAGACAAGTTTATAAGGCCAACAGTAATATAGGTGAGGAATGTGCTTCATAGTTCAATCATGTATTCAAGACTAAAGGGCACACCAGCTCAAAAGCAAAGACAAGAAGGCAGGAAGGGACAGGAAAACTGGTCAAATGGAAACAGGGAACTCGGAGTAGAGAAGGGGAGAGTGTGGACACCTTGCAGGGTTGGCAACCAATGTTACAAAACAATTTGTGTATTAACTGTTTAATGAGAAACTAATTTGCTCTGTAAACTGCACAATAAAAAATAAATAAATAAACCAAATAAATAAATAGATTTAGAAGGAAAAAAAAGTCAAAGTTAACTGCTGATGAAAGTAGAACAGGAATGAGTTATATACTAAATTAATCCTAAAAGTTTTCCTCTGCCCTCTCATCTCTCAATAAGTCAAGATTCTTTAAGTAATGACTTTGCAATAATAATTCTTATGTTGTCCTCTACATAACATAGAGGAAAATCTACGGCTTTTGAATGAGACAGATCTGAATCCCAAATCTTACACTTGCTAGTTAGTTAACTTCCCTGAACCTTTAAGATTGCATTTATCATGGAGGCTAAAAAAATATACACTTACCATAAAGTAGACATTTCGTAAGTGTTAGTTTCCTTCTTCAAAACAATATATGGCCTCAGGATTCTGTGCCACATAAACTATTTACAAGCTACCCACGCTGCTTTTCCAGAACCCTGAAACTTCTTTCTGTCTTCTTTTAAGCATAATGTTCAAAACCAGGATCTGGTTTCTGGATGTGAAAACAGTTGTTGAATTTGTAAAAGATTTCCCATCTTCTACAATTTATCTTCATCCGGCCAGTGTACTGAAGCCAAAGGGCCATTAAGATGCCAATCTTATCAAATTGCCTTTACTTCTTTATGTACCCAAAATGTTTACTTCATCACTGCCAACTAAATATTTGTACAGTTACAAATCCTATTCTTACTTCATCTAGTGTCATTTGGGAAGACTGCCATAAAGAAAGAAAATTTCAGAGTACAACACATTCAGATGCTGTATTTTCAAGGCAGAATTCTATGTTCTAAGGAGATGTTCTAATGCTTCAATCCAGAGTAAATTTGGTCCGGTTATAACAGAATTGTGGAATGCCTGTGAACTTTTAAAAGTTCCCAAAATTCCAGTAGTTTCAGTAGTACAGACAGACACTGAGTTCTAGCAACTGAGACAGAAAGGGAATACAATCAGAAGATGATAATCTCCTTTTACACTTAAAAGTCAAAAGTTCATGTAATACAAAAGCTCTATGCTGCCTTCCTTAGATTTTTTAAATTAGTGAGTTCAAATAAGTGGTTCTAAAAGGCACATATGAGAACAACATAAAGAAAAACAAAACAAAAAGAATATTTACATACACTGGAAATTTCTTCTGAACACTGTCTATGAGGTGCCATAGAACCACCTTATAAGTAATATGGGTCTCATCAATAAAGCAAACAAATTTCACTTTATTTCTTTAGTAACTAAACTCTCTTGATCCAAGAAGATATCCACATTATAGTAAACATTGCTCTTTTACAAATGCTGTCACAATAAGGTTTTAAGACATCTCAATAAAATCCTCCTGGTTCCTAAAAGTAATCAGTGGGTGACAGCTCAATTTACAAACCCCATGGCATATTTCAAATTATAGTCAGATACCATCAAATATTACAAGAAAAATACTGTTTCACTTTCCCTTAATCAAAGCCTGATTAAATTTCTTTTTATTTTTACTAGATTCTTATAAATTTCCATCGGTTATAAAATTCTATTAATTGTTTCACTAATGCTAGAAAATCCTTAATATTAAAGGTATCATTTTTATTCCCCAACTTTTCCTGGCTCAATTCCTAAGAAAAGGATTACTTTTAACTTACATGTTATTCTCCTAGTAGTTAAAAATGCCTATAAACACATTTTGCTAATTTTGTAAGATTACTACTGAATTGTCTTTTTTTTTTTCTAAAAAGCACATTTTAGACAAATAACAGAGTATACTACTGAGAGAGGCAATTTAGCATAGTAATTAAAAGTGCAGATTCTGAATTCCTATAGCTCTATATATTTGAGCCCAGGCTCTGCCACTGCCATTCACAGCTGTATGACTGAGGCAAGTTACTAATCTCTCTCTCAGCTTCCCTATCTATAAAATTATAGATAATAATAGTACCTACATCATGAGACTGTGAAGATAAAATTCTCTGTAGAAAGGATAGCACAGTGACAGACACATAGTGTTCGATAAATGTTAGTTGTTATTATTCCACTAAGATAATAAATCTATTCTTTTGTATTATAACAGGAGACAAGAATTTCGTAAAACTCCACGTGCCGATAAAAAATAACACAGTGGCTAAAATTGGATTAGGACATCACTATATTGTGATATTAGGTTGTAGATCCTAAAATAGATGGTACCCCAATACTCACCTCCAATGAGGCTCTTGACCTAATTCAGAGTCTACTGAGAAATAAAAAGGCCACTTACTGTTCACTGCAACCCACTCATTTAAATCTTCCCCCTCAGGAAGCATGACAGCCATCCGGAGGTTGCCACTGCCAAGTGTGGCTTCTGCATGCTTTAAGAGTTCATATTGATGAGAACCCTCTGGAATGTTCTTCTTTGGTTTAAAAGTTTTAGAGGAGCGACTTCCACTATGAATGGAAAAGAGAAAAAAAAAAAGGCATTTCAATATTTAAGGCATGACCTTCAACAGAGTCTACTATATTATCTTACTGAATAAAACAGAAGTGATGGTCAATGTCCCCAAATAAACAGCAAATATACTTCCAATCCCCATCAGCATCAGACAGAAGCTATATTAGTACTTTAAATTCTGGCAATATAATTGTAGTAGCTATTGTGTTCAGCACCTAAAATGCCTACAAACCATTTCTACATCCCCTACTGTAACTTCAAAGGGGAAAAATAATTTTCAGCAGCCTGTAACTAATTCAGCTTTTCACGGTAAATTAATGATTCATGATTACAGATTATAATTTACAAAAACAAGAGTACTTCTGTGATTTTTAGTTATTTTCTTTCCTTTTCACCCCTATTCTAAGTCTTTTACTAACACAAACAAATTTGCTTCTTTCTTATAAGTGTAAAGATATAATAAAAAACACATAAATCCTACAGCAAGAAAGAATTTACATGGTCGTCTACCCAATTATAGGAAGCGCCTATAATTATATGAAGCAAGCTTAATCCCGAATTCTGGTTAAACAGATAAGTAAGTGGTTAGACATTACTGTGGTTGCCTTGCTGAAATTTCTGAATGTTTTTATAAATTTTAACTACACACACACATTTTAATGGATCAACTGAAACTAGGCTTAAAAATGGTTTTAAGAGTTTTTAGGAGATGAATTCTTCCATTGTGCTGGCATGTTCTTGTCAAATTATATTGTTATAAGTCACTCCTTCTCAACAGTCCCTTTCTTCTCTTCATATAAAGAGGAACAGGTGGGAAAGAAAGAATTAGAAGAGGCTGGGTAAATGGGAACGCTCTATAAAGTTTAATGTCACTAAATTCTTACCACCAAAAATGTTCAGACATTTGAATATATGAATATGAAAGTGAATTTCCAAAAAGAACAGATAAACAATAATTATACTTTCCAAGCTTTCCACAGCTTTTCACTCACTAGCTCCTTCTCCCAAGCTTACTCCCCAAGTTCCCTCCCTCTTGTCCCTAGTGGATATTTTAACAAGATGAAGAGGCGGGTATCCACCCTGGTGGTAATCACTTGAGGAGCTTTTAAAAAGTACTGAGGAGCAAAATCACAATGGAATACCACGTCACACCTGCTAGCATGGCTATTAAAAAAAAAAAAAAGCAAATAAATAACAAGTGTTGGCTAGGATGAGGAAAAATCAGAACTCATGTATTACCGGTGGGAATGCATAGTGGTGCAGCCACTGTGGAAAACAGTTTGGTGGTTCCTCAAAAAGTTAAACATAGAATTACCATATGACCCAGAAATTCCATTTCTAGATATATACCCAATAACTCAAAACAGGGTATCAAACAGATATTTGTATACCAGTGTTCACTGTAGCCTTATTCACAATAGCCAAAAGGTGGAAATAACTCAAATGTCTATCAACAGATGAAAGGATAAACGAAATGTGGTATACACATACAATGGAGTATTATTCATTCAGCCATAAAAAAGAATTGTTATGATACTTGCTACCATATGGATGAACACTGAAAACATTATGCTAAGTGAAATAAGCCAGGCACAAAAGGACAAATAGTGTGCAATTCCACTTACATGAAATAGCTAGAGTAGGCAAATTCAGAAAGGTCAGAGGTTACCAGGGGCTGGAGGGAGAGAAGGAGTCCCTGGGTGGCAAAAAAGGTTAAGTGCTGGGCTACTAACCAAAAGGCTAGCAGTCTGAATCTACTCAAAGGTGCCTCAGAAGAAAGGCCTGGCAATCTCCTTCTGAAAGGTCATAACCATGAAAACTCTACAGAGCACATTTTTACTCTGCAACACACGGGATTATCATGAGTCGTTATCAACTTGACAGCAACTGGTGGTTGGCTGTGGAGAGATGGGAATGGGAAATTAATGCGTATAAAGCTTCTGTTTAGGATGATGAAAAAGTTTTGGGTGTAGATAGTGAATGTAATTGATGCCACTGAATTGTATACTTAAAAATGGTTAAAATGTTTTGCAACAATAACTAAAAATAACGGAGGGGTTATAGATGCTGATACTAATTAGCCATAACCAAATACCTTATGGGAGTAGTTCTCTTGGTTTGGGGATTTAAGGCCATAGTCCCGTGGGATTATCCAGCCAACTGGCATTAATATAGTTCTTAAAGTTTATTTTCTAACTCCCAGTATGGTGAGTAGTGTCTAGGGTCTTAAAAGCTTACGAGCAGCCATCTAAGATAAAACTATTGATCGTTGTCATCTGGAATAAAAGAGAAAAAAGGAAACCCAAGAATCAGAGAAGGAACTGGACTAAATTACTAATTGTCTACATGAACCACTGCCTCCTCCACCTTGAGACCAGAAGAACTAGATGGTGCCCAGCTACCACTACTGAACACTATGATGTGGAAAATAACAGAGAAATTCTGATAAAAAGGAAGAAAAATACAGAACAGAACTTCAAATTCTTAAAGGATCCACACTTACTGGACCTACCATATTTTAACGCAAATAATGAGCACCTTCTACGTTTGTTTACCAATTGCGCCCTCCCCGAGTGAGGTATTTTAGTAAGCTTGCTATGCTAATTTTTTTACAGCAATATGTAAAAAAAAAAAAAATTAGCATAGTGGCACTTAAGTAAATACCTCGTAGGGGGAGTGTGCAGTTGGCAAACAAACATAGAAGGTGTATGTTTTTGCATAAAGATACAGTATTCAGTCTGGAGGAGTCACCAAGACTATGGCCCTGAGTTGTTCTTCAAACCCCGAACTGAAACTATCCCCTGAAGTCACCTTTAAAATAACAGTTTAGTCCAAAAAGTAAAGCCTGTCACCCTTTTGTATTATGTTACTTTAATATATATATATATATATATATATATATTATATAACACCAAAAGGTCAGCAGCTATTTTAAAGCATAGAGGAGAAAGTCGGGGGGCAGGCAGGTTAAGTAAATGGAACTGAAACTAGAACAGAAATAAGAGGATGCTGACACAATGTGAAGAATTTAACCAATGTCACTGATTATTATGTCTAGAAACTGGAATGGGAGTGGGTTTTGCTATGTATATTTTCACCGAAATTAACTTAAAAAAAAAAGCTATTTGAGACTACAGCCCCTGGACACCCTGCTAATTCAGAACTGAAGCCACTCCTGAACTCCACCTTTCAGCCAAAGATTAGACAGGCCCATAAAACAAACAACAACACACGTGACGAACATGCATCTTAGTTCAGTCAAGTATACGAGTCCAAATGAGCAACATCTGCCCAAAAGCAAAGATGAGTAGGCAGGAAGGGCCAGGAAACCTAGATGAATGAACACGGGGAACGCAGGGTGGAAAGGGAATAGGGGTGAGTGCTGATACGTTGCACAGATTGCAACCAATGTCGCAAAACAATTTGTGTATAAATTTTTGAATGAGAAACTAATTTGCACTGTAAACTTTTACCTCAAACACAATAAATTTTTTTAAAAGGTTAAAATGGCAATTTTTTTATTATATATACTTTACCAGTATTTAAAAAAAAAAAAAAAAGGTATTAAGGATCCTGAGATAAACTCAGTATCTAACCTTTTGGAAAAAAAACTCATTGCCGTCAAGTTGATTTGACAACTCATAGCAACCCTACAGGACAGAGCAGAACTGCCTCATTGGTTTCCAAAGTTATAAATCTTTCCACATTTTTCTCCTGCAGAGCAGCTGGTGGGTTTGAACTGCCCAACGCTTAACCATTGCACCAGCAGAGCTCCGTAAATACCTACCAACCCAAAACCCGTTGCCATCAAGTCCATTCCGACTCATAGCAATCCTACAGGACAGAGTAGAACTGCCCCACAGGGTTTCCAAGGAGCGGCTGGTGGATTCAAACTGCCGACCTTCAACGGACATAAAGAAGCTTGTTAAGAAAATATTCTGCATCCTACTTTGGTGAGTGGCTGCTGGGGTCTTAAAAGATTGCAAGCGGCCATCTAAGATGCATCAATTGGTCCTAACCACCTGAAGTAAAGGAGAATGAAGAATACCAAAGACACAGGGAAAGTATTAGCCCAAGAGACAGAAAGGGTCACATGAACCAGAGACTTCATCAGCCTGAGACCAGAAGAACTAGATTGTACCCGGCTACCAACAATGACCGCCCTGACAGGGAACACAACAGAGTCCCGGATGGAGCAGGAGAAAGGTGGGCTACAGAACTCAAATTCGAGTAAGAAGACCACAGTTAATGGTCTGACTGAGACTGGAGGAACCCTGGAAAGCACGGCCCCTAGATTCTCTATCAGCCTAGAACTAAAACAATTTCTGAGGCCAACTCTCCAGAGGGATTGGACTGGACTGTGGGACATAAAGTGATACTCGTGAGGAGTGTGCCTCTTAGCTCAAGAAGATACAAGAGACTAAACGGGCAGCTTCTGTCCAGAGGTGAGATGGGAAGGCAGAGAGGATTAGGAGTTGGCTGAATGGAAATGGGGAATCAGGGGTGGAAAGGAGAAATGTGCTGTCACAGTATGCAGAGAGCAATCAGGGTCACATAACAATGTATGTATAAATTTTTGTATGGGAAAAAATTTAAAAATTAAAAAAAAAAAAAACTGCTGACCTTTTAATTAGCAGCCATAGTTCTTAACTACTAGCCACAGTTCTTAACCACTATGTCACTAAGGCTCCAAATACCTAACAATAGATCCAAATATCTAATTCAAATGACAGCCATTTTCATTCTAATATACTGACTGTCATGCTCCTAAAAATATAGGTCTCTTCTCAGGTGTTTATAGTTAGAGTGAATTGATGCTCCTCAACTCTACCTCCCACTCCCACCCCACAACATATCTCTACTCCATAGCCAAAGGGATCTTTTTAAAAAGAAAAACCAGCTTAAAACCAATGTCTTTCCAGTACACTCTGAATAAATCCAAAAGTCAAATATTACCGCAGAGTAGGCTCTGAACTCACACTAGAGTGGGGAAACTTTCTTCAGTTTAATCCGATAATATATTAAACACGAAATTCTCTTAAAACCTACTGCCGTCGAGTCGATCCCCACTTACAACAACCCCGTAGGGTTTACAACACTGTAAATCTCTACAGAAGCAGACTGCAACAGCTTTCTCCTGTGGAGCCGCTGGTGGTTTCAAACCACTAACATTTCGGTTAGCAGTCTATAGCTTTAACCACTGTGCCACCAGGGCTCCTATTCTCTTAGGATCCCTAATATATAAACAGTTGGAAAAGATCATTACAACTACTGAGCTTGAGACTTATTTTTCTGCTTCCTCCTACCCTTTGATATCAAGATTTAGTGTAAGAGAACATACTTGACCAATATTTTTTCACAAAATGATTTATTATTAATTTATGTATTATTAATTACAAAAATAGTTCTCCTATGACTAACATGGTGCTTATCTTCAGGCAGGATGTAAGTTAAAAACCGTCTCTCTAATTAGTCTACTGCTTAGATCAATGTAGCAACTGAAGATATGACAAGAAGCTCTGAAAAGGGCTGGCAAAGTGCATGAGAACTACGCAGATAGCAGCTGGGTGGTGTAAATGGTGAATGCACTCAGCTACTGACAGAAAAGTTGAAGGTTCAAGTCCACCCAGAGGCACCTTAGAAGAAAGGCCTGCTAATCTACTTCTGAAAAATCAGCCACTGAAAAGCCTATGGAGCACAGTTCTACTCTGACACACACATGGGGTCGCCGTGAGTTGAAATAGACTCAACAGCAACTAGTCTGGTTTCTTGGTGGCTGCACTCAGGAGGGTCAGGGCCTCACTTGCTACATCATCCCCAAATCATCTACTAATCAAATCACTCTGCCCCAACTTTCAGACTTCCAAATGCTTCCTTGCTCAATGCCTCTCCCACAGCTGGTCTTCAGCCAAGCTAAGTAAATCTATCTCATAAAACCGTATACTTTGGTGGGGAAAAAAAATCTGAGATTTTGTGAAGACCAGCTTTGATAACAATCAGCTACGTTATCTCAAGCAAATTACCTAATTTTCCAGAGCCTATGTTTCCTTTAACAATGAGAGTCTAATAAAAACGATAAAACAGTTGCAAGATGAGGAAATAATACCTGTGAAAAAGCTTTTAAACATTTGCTGCACAAATGTTAATATTTTCATTATCCTTCCATTTCCAGAACCAGAATGTCTCAAAATAAAGAAAGAAAAGGTAGTATAGGGCCCAAAGATGGATTTACTCCTGAGATTGGACGAGGAGAAATAGAACTGTACTTTCAAAACAAATGCTTTTACATATCCCCTTGAAAACAGAATTTTTAAAAATGTGTTTTATTTTGTGCTATTCCCTACTCCCACCTCACGGTTCAGGTGATCTCAGAATAATCTCAGAGCTAGGCTGGAAATCAAGAAAACAAGGCTCTATTCCTCATTTTGCTATTTTCTTCCTAAGTTTCTTAGGAAACCAACCACACATTATCATCGGGCTTCAACTAGTTTATTTCGTTTTTGAAAGTCTGGAAAATAACTTGTTACAAATAGGTATTATTTGTAGACAAGATAATGTTTGTAAAACATTATTAGTTCCTTGAACACTGTCAGCTCTCTCTGTTCACCATTTCCATGTACATTCATACTTTCAAATCCTCCATCTTTTGCATCCAACCCCTCTGCTTCGTTCAGGCAGAATACCCTAACGACTCTATACTCTTTTCAAAAGCTATGTTCAGCTTTTTCTTCAGCTGCTACCTGAAACTTCTCCTACCAGTATCCACCCTACCCTGGAAGGGGTGGTAAAGTTAACAATACTGCTTCTCATTCCTAGGTATTCCTAGGTCAAAAGACCAACTGACTTTTGTCAGTCCTTGGGTTCAAAACCACAAACACAAAGCATGTACACACAAGTTCTCATCAGTAAGTACAAGTTTGTATAGTAACAATGTATGGCCAAATGCATGTATCTCACATGGCATTTTAAGATACATGATGCAGATGTTCAAAAATAATCAAAACAGAAAATATGCTCCCCTCTACCTTCCTCAGAAGAAATTGCTGTTACTGATATCTTTATCTTGTGTATCTTGTGCAGTCTATGTCTATACAAGCCTAACAATGCTTGTGCCTATTTTTGTTCGCTTTACCCCATGGTGACATACTATAGTATACTACATAATGTCTTTTCACTTAATATATCCAGGAGACTGTTGTATATAAGTACAAGTAGATCCACCTTATTCTTCTTAAAAATTACACAGTGTTTCCTTGTATGGATATACAATAACATAAATCAGTCTCTTATCGATAAGCATGAAGGCTTTTTTCAATCTTCTGCACTAATTATCTGCATTAATTACCCTTATACATACGCCTTTACACACACGTAAGCATATATGAAGGATAAATTCCTAAAGTAGAATTGTTGTACTAAAGGGCATGTGCATTTTAGAATTTTATAAACTGCCTATTTTTTTTCCCTTCAAATAAGCTGTATGTACCCTTTTACAACTCTGCTAACAATGTATGAGAGTAGCTACACACTTATTTTAGGTCTTAGAGAACAAGGATTAGATTGCTAATTTATTTTGTACAGCTCCTAACACAGCATCATGATTATATAAGAATTTAGAGCTTTCTGATATTTACATATCGGGAAGTGTTGTACTAATCATTAATAGCATTACTCTGAGGCTTTCTTTCTTCTAATAAACATCCAGGATTCAAGTTTGTCTTCCCCAGTCCTCTTATACTCATGTATGACAGCAAATCAATTTTTAGAGCAAGACAGAACAGTTTGACTAGTAAATTGAGTCCCAAGGGAAGGCTCTGAACACACATCCTTTATAATTAGTCTCCAATTTAATCTACTTTTTGTAAATTTCAACAGCTTCATTTATTTCCTCTGAGATACTAAAGAATAGATTAGATCCCAGAGTGACAGCTAGGTTAAATCTCACAAACCATTCCCTACCACCTCAACACTGTTATCCATCATTACTCTTAATTTTTACCCCTTTACTGTCCAACCCAAGGAGCACTGGCTGTGTAGTGGTTAAAGCGCTTGGCTGCTAACTGAAAGGTTGGTGATTCCAACCCATCAGCTGCTTCAGGGCAGAAAGATGTGGAAGTGCGCTCCTATAATTGTCTTGGAAACTCTATGGGGCAGTTCTAATCTGTCCTATGGGGTCGTTATGAGTTGGACTTAATGACAGAAATGGGTATTGTTCAACCCAACTATCAATAATCATTCTTATTCAAAATACAAATTATAGATTTTTTTGGTTGTAGTTTAAGTGAAAGTTTACATTTCTAGTCTCTTATACAAAAATTTATACATACATTGTTATATGACCCTAATTGCTCTCCCTATACTATGGCAGCACACTCGAACTGCAGGCTTTTTGGTCAGCAGCCAAGCAGTTAACCATTATGCCACCAGAGCTCCTTATAATCAAGATTAATCTTATTAAAATTTGTTTCTACAATTAACAAAGTGTGGGCTTGGAAAATCACAAGAATCCAGAGCATCAACTAGCTCATCCAAAGACAAGGGATTAGACTAACCTCTATAATCTCTTCTGACCCTAAAATTATTTAATGTAAACTATCCAGAGGTTTGATCTCATTGTTACCAATTCACAAGCCACCAAGAATCTTCTCAAACACCAGTAGGAAGAAAGATTGCACATTATCAAATAAAAAGCTTCTTTTATAAATAAGAAAAAGAGGCACAAAAGTGTAATGATTTTGCCCAAGTTACAAAAGTTCTGTATTACCACTACCTAACTTCCAAGTCCTACCTCTTCACATCTGTCTTACGGGGGCCTACATAGGCTCTAGACATACTATTTTATGGGATGAATACAAATCATAAGAATACCTGAATCCTTCTAAATGAATAATTTATTTCATAAGGATCAGCACAAAGCTGGTTCCTATGAGATGTAGGTTAAAGATGTCCCAAATATCCAACTTTTCCAAATTCCTGTACCACTCCATTATCTCTAACATCAATTACTCCTCCTCTCCTCAGTACTCTCCCTACTGTCTTTGGGTCCCGTAATTCGCTGCAACATCTCACAGAACTCATGAACCATATCAAGGAAACGGCTCATGTGGCTGTGGAGGCTGGTAATTCCCAAATCCATGGGTCAGGCATAGGCTTCTCCTAACTCACATGGGCCACAGGTGCCAGCGAACCCAAATCAGCAGGCCAGATGACAGGTTGCTGGCTCAAAGGCTGCGGAAACTGATGAATTAAATCAGACAACAGGCTGTTGGCCCATGGCGTTGCAGAAGTTGGCGAATCACAGAATCTGCAGGTCAGACGGCAGGCCACTGGCTCAAGTCCCAAGAACCACAGGTCAGACAATGAGACAAGCTGGACACAGGATGCAGATACAGAGACAGAAAGCCCTCTCCCCCAGAGTACCCACATTATACACTGGATGCAGGCCACACCCCAGGTAAGGGTGTGACTTGAATAAGGGCAGGACTTGACTCAGGCTCTCCTGAAAGGCCCTGACCTAGAATGAATGCCCTCCAGACTAATCCTGCCTCATTAACATACAGAAGTTAGGATTTACGACACATAAAATGGAGAATAATTAGGATAATTACATCAGATCACAAAATGGAGGTCAGCCACACAATACTAGGAATCATGGCCTAGCCAAGCTGACACACAACACCAATCACCACATCTCATTAGGGTTCCATATACCTTATCTGCGTGGTCCCACCCAATCATTGTGTGGGAGTCACAAAGACTATGGCTAGAAAGGCCATATTAAGTAATTCACTGCACCGCACCTTCTATAGAGTAACTGACACAAGACATTTCTTTTATTCAAGATCTTTTCATTCTCCCTTTCTGTTTGGGAAGCAAAGGTTTCCATCTTTCAGATCATGATAAGCATAAGCTTACCATACCCAAACAAAATACAATTAAATTATAATTCCTTTAAAGAAAGGCTAACAAGAACAGCTTGTGGTTGTCAATGTGATGTCAGGAAAGCCCCAGTAGGAAAATAATACACAAATGCAATCAAACCTGGGAGCACAAGGCAGAGAAAGGGTTGTATAAAAACCCCAGGAAAGGTTTTTGATCCTAAAACAGTCAACTACAAAAGTGATATTTTACATTATCTGAGACTCAGCAAATGCTCCCTGCCTGGAATGGGCTTCAACTGCAAGCCATTTAAATCTAAGAAAGTTTAACACAAATGAAATATATCACAAGAATGAACTATCAAAGAAACCTTAAGAAGAAACTTTTACATTATTAAGAGGAGAAAATTTTTTAAAAAGGCCTGAAACTAAATGTAAAAGTTTCCCCTTTCCTCCTAATTTCTTTCTTCCTCTCCCTCTCCCTTTCTCTCCCCCTCTCCCCCTTGTCTCTCTCCCTCTCTTGTCTTTAATGTGTGTTAATGTGTTTATTGCAGGGACCTTGTCTTTCTTTTTAACTTTTTTGAGTGGAATACACCAAACATAAAATTAACCATGCTAAAGTGAACAATTCAGTGGCATTAGTACATTCACAATGTTGTACAACCACCACTTCTACTTCTAAAACATTTTCATCACCCCAAAAGAAAACACCGTATCTGTTAAGTAGTCACTCTAATCCCCCCTGCCTCTGGTAATCACCAATCTGCATTCCGTCTCTACAAACTATTCTGTATATTTCACCACCCAGTTTCTTTTTGAATTAACTGAAATATAGGTATCAGAAATGCCACACACAAAAAGAAACAAATGTGTTAGGCTAGCAACATTTCACTAATTATGCAAAGTTTTTACTGATAAAATGGTAGTGTCCTGAGTTTGTCATAACATATAACTTACTCATGCTTATCATAGTTCAACTCGTAAATGTTCAAAAACAGTAAGCATTCCATAAAGGTATATTCTTCACGTGCACATGCACTAGCATTTGGATACTACTATTTACTCATACTTTGGGAAACAAGTCATTTTTACAGCTCCAATTATGCCATCTGCCTCTAAAACATGTTTATTATTTGCATGAAATCATCAGTTTATTCTCTGCATTAAAATATCAGAAAGGTAACTAAGAAACAAAAAATCCAGTTTGAGTTAACTATCTTGCTTTGTAAATCCCCCTTTACAGACTAATGCATGCTGATCTTTAAGAAAAAACAGTATTTTTTAGTAAGTGATTAGTATTTTAAAACTTGTGTAATTATAAAACACACAAAGAATTTTTAAAGGATATTCAATCATTACTTTTCACATGACTGTTCTTTATTTCATTTATTAGCACCATTCTAAATTTTAACCTAAAAGATATATTACTTTCCCTTTTAAAATAAAAGGAAGAAGGTTGGCAGAGGATGCACACACCATAACTGTGCCATTACAAATAAACGGGACAGAAATTGTTAGAAAGAATCTTTACTAACAACTTGTTTACTTGGCATTAATATAAAAAGCCCAAGAAGCTTTCACAATTGTTATTCTTAATGATGTACTGGTGGGTGAGGATGCAGGGAAACTGGCACTTGCATTCACTACTGTTGGGAACACAATTTACAGGACATGCTGGCAGGTAGGAAATGTGTCCTTGTCGTGTGCAATCCTTGAAACAAGGGTAAAAGGACAAAACGGTCTCTACAAAACCATGAAATAAAGATTCAATAAGTAAGAGTTTCAAACCTTCCAACCTTGCTGTACACTGTGGCCACCTATTTATATCGACCCTGATGGGAATGGTTTTTAAAACTGCCCATCTTCAAGAAGGTCACAGTCTAATGGGGAAGAAGGACCTGAAAATGACAAGTATGATATATTGTTGATGAAAGCTATAACGAGGACTATAAAAGGCACTGAAATAGTATCTAACAAATTTGGGAGAGGGCATAGGTCAGGGAAAAAGAGTTGGCCCCTGGACTAAAGGGAGCGAGTGGGGAGAAGGGCAGTCCAGCCACAATAATGGGAATGGCCTTTACAAAGGCAGGGAGACACCAGAGAAATGCATGTTGAAAGAAATGCAAATAAAATAGCTGAGTCTGTGGAGGGAGGGCGCAGTGAGAAGGCACAGATGACACTGGAGCAGTAAACAAACACCATATCATGGAGGCACTCATGCTTTGGGGTTTTATCAGCCACTTCCAGCCCACTCCAATCTCTACATGAAAAGCCCCAGTGAGCAATAGGAAGAGGGTGGGCCAAAGGATTTCCATATTAAAAAACAAGGAGTTGAGAGTGGAGCAGCAATTGCAGCAGAACCAAAATTAAGCTGGGCAGAACCTCAATCCACCCAATAGGGACAGCCTCTGCGAAACTCTTGCTGTTTTGAGTACCCAAACATACTACATGCATTGTCTTAAGTTACCTAGTGCTCCCATAACTGAGATAACATAAGTGGGTAGCTTTAAAAAACAGAAATTTATTTTCTCACAGTTCAGGAGGCTAGAAGTTTGAATTCAGGGTATGGCTCTAGGGGGAGAGTCTTGTCTATCTCAGCTTTGGCAGCTGCCAACAATCCTTGATTTCCAGGGTTTGTAGACGCATCTGTCTCTCTCTTCCCCCTATGTCTCCATGTCTATTCTGGTGTTTTTATAACTCTGAAGTCATCAGGTTTAGGACGCACCCTACACTGGTATAACCTCATTAAGATAAGAAAAGAAAACCCCTATTTCCAAACAGGGTCATATTTGCAGGTACAGGGATCAGGATTTCAACACATATTTTGGGAGGAGAACAATTCAATTCATAACACACATCTTATAACTTTTATAAATACAGACTCCAACTATTTCACACTTATCCTCAAAGAAGTTTGTATATTCAATGCAACATTCATAATGTTTAATCTTCATTAGCCAGTGAACTTGAATCAATTAGTTAAAAACTATTAACGTATCCACATAACATGTGGTTCTCTAATTTTAAGATTCATGAAGGCACAGACCACATCTTGTTTATTTCTGAACTCCTACCTTTCTCCCCTACCCCAGCACCTAACACTTTGCTTTACACAGGGGAGGTGTTCAATAAATGTATATTGTATTATGCAATAAAGCCATGCATTTGTAAGGTAGCTAAACAAACCTTGGAATGAGGAAAGAGCTGATATACCGGCTTGGGAATTTCATGAGCAAGGATAATGACAGTGTTTGTACAGGACTCTCTGATTTATGAAATCCTTCCATATATATTGTCTCATTCAATTCTTACATTAACCCAATGGAATAGGTATTCCCCACCACCACCACCCCTTTTAGTAGGCGACCCTATAGGACAGAGTAGAACTGCCCCATAGGGTTTCCAAGGAGTGGCTGGTGGATTCAAACTGCCGACCTTTTGGTTGGCAGCTGAGTTCTTAACCACTGTGCCACCAGGGCCCCAGTCAAAGGAAATAGAGACTAAGAAATTAAGTGGTGTGCCCAAGGTCACATGGCTACTGACAGATAAAAGACCAAAACCGAGATTTCCTCACTCCTAGGCTACTATTCTCTCCATGACAACCTTCAGTCAGTCAAAAACAAAATTAACTGAAAACATACTTGCCAAGCAATGTATTAACATGCTGGGAAATAAAATGAGGAACAAACCCTCATGAAATTTACAGCCCAAAAGGGAAAAAAGATCTTAAACAATAATTATGGATCATTAAATAATTATAGATGTGTAAAGTGCTGCAAAGACAACAAGGGATCCTAACCCCCTTGAGGGCCTCACAGAGTCTCTCAGGGACAGAGGTAGTGTTATACTGAATTCCAAGGATTTTTCTTCTTTACCTTATTTCAAATCACTTAACTCCATATCAGGCATCCATTCACTATTGTCCAAAGCATTTCAAGATTAAATGAGCTTTCAAATCACCTAGGGATCTTATTAAAATCAATTCTAATTCAAGGATTGGGGCCTGAAATCTTGCATTTCTAACAAGCTCCAACGTAAGGCCAAAGCTCCATACTTTAAGGGTCTAAAGCAGACTTCTCAAGGGTTATAGGTACATAGAGATACTGATCTCCTCAGTCCTAGAGGTTGCCCCACTATCACCAGAGGACCAAGAGCAGACTTTCTTCTCAATGTTTTTTTTTAATGTTCAATGACATTCCATTGCCGGCAAGTCAATTCCAACTCACAGTGACCCTATAGGACAGAGTAGAACTGCCCCACAGAGTTTCCAAGGAGCGCCCGGTGGATTTGAACTGCCAACCTTTTGGTTAGCAGCCGAAGCTCTTAACCACTACGCCATCCGGGTTTCCTCAATGACATTAAAAAACAAAAACAAAAAAAAGTTGGGAAGATATCCTTGGGCAACTATAGTTATCACTCAACAATACAGTCCCAACACCTTACAAATACCTTCCCACATGAGCAAAAGCTAAAATCAATTCAGCTCAACTGAAGCATATTTTGGTTCCCAAATGTCTAGCCATTTAAAATTATATTTTGGTATAATTATAAATACAATATTTTAAATAATTGTCTTTGATGGCTTGCCATTTCCCAAATTTAAAACTGACAAGGTTGGCAAAAGATTGATTAAAGGGCTGAGCATTCTGAGAGAGAAGACCTCTTTGGAAGTCCTTAACAATAGGTTACAGACACAAGCCAAAACCAAACCCACTGTCAAGTAGAGTCGATTCGGATTCATAGAGATCCTACAGGACAGAGCAGAACTGCCCCACAGGGTTTCCAAGGCTGTAAATCTTTTACGGTAGCAGACCGCTACATCCTTTCTCCTGAGGAGTACCTGGTAGGTTCAAACCACAGACCTTTTGGTTAGCAGCCAAGCACTTTAACCACTGCGCCTGAGCACCAGTCCTCAAAACAGTGCTGTGCTCAGGTTGAGAGACTTCACTTTTGACAAATTTGTTGTTCACTGACTCAAAGGTGCAATTTCTAAGAGTTAAAAATAAGAGAGCCAGTTGAATATTTAGTAGAGTGTGGGGCAGGGGAAGGGAGAATGGAACCAGGCATATGTGAGTAAAAACTACAACGAAGGTAGCTTTTAAACAAAGAGCTATTTCAGTAGTTAAATCTAATGCTATGGGACCTAGCAAACAAACAGTTCCCTGAAGAGCAGGAGGGTCATGCTACTGCTCATCTATCTGGAACATGACCCAAAGTACCGAGATACCAGGATAGTTCCTATAAAATAGTACGCACCCACCCCCCTCTGCCCCGTTTCCACTTAATTATTCTATGTTTGCGCTCAATGCTAACAAAGTATTTAAGTTACATCATTATCTATTTCCACAAATGAACACTTACATAAAAAATACTCTTTTTAATACCCAATACCAGTACCCAAGACTATACTGAACTATTCTCATCAAATTTCAATTTGAGACCAAAAAAAGAATTTAGGCAGAAAGATAAAACAAGAGTAGCAATAAAAGGAAATTTAAGCTTTCCATTACAAATAATAATAATAATAAAACTGCTTGGCTGTATTACCCAAATAATGTTTGCTTACTTTCAAAGTCCTGCTTTTGTTACCTCAGATAATCAAAGTAGCAGTGATACATATCATCATAAATGTACAGAAATTGGTTATGATTTAGGTAACCAGAAATGGTGATTAAGTTTATAAAATTAATAACATCTAATAGCAAAAATCACACTTTGAGATATCTGTAATGAACTAGATTAGTTATCACTGCTGAACATAACTACAATCTATTGACTTAGGCCTTTTATATTCAGTATCTCTAATACTCCCAACATCTCTGGGATATTGATCCTAAATACAGGCTCACAGAAAAAAAATTTTTTAATGTTTAATGGCCTATAAGACACCACAGATTACTGTCACATGGTATACACAATGATGCAGTCTCAGAGTGCTTTCATCCTTAAAATGGCTGCAGTAGGGGCCCACACATGCCCTAAGGAGAGGAGCAGGGCAATAATGGTGGCTGGACAACAGTTGCAAGGAGGTGGCCAGGCAAGGTCAAGAGAATGGCTGCATACAAGGGACTGGGCAAATAAGTATAATGAGGATGCTGGGAGCCAGCTTTCTCACTGACAAAAAAAATATGGAAACTGGGAAGGTATGAATGAATCCTGTGCTACTGACTTGGAACTGCAGTATTTGTGTGAACTTATTCAATATATACAGATACCCAAAACCAATTGCCATCAAGTCTATTCCGACTCATAGTGACCCTACAGGACAGAGGAGAACTGCCCCACAGGGTTTCCAAGGAGCAACTGGTGGATTTGAACTACCAACCTTTTAGTTAGCAGTCACAGCTCTTAACCACTATGCCACCAGGGGTCCAATAGATAGAGGAAAAATATGTAGATGTAAATGTATGTGGGGGTGAGCGTGTATTTTACAGCACCATCCACTGAGAAGTCCTGGGATAAGCAACACATCTTTAGTAATGAACACGCCTATTACTCATATTTTGGTTTCAAAATACCATCTCCACCTAATAGAACTAAAGCCCTTGGAAAAATGGCCCATTTCAGAGCTGGGGCAGACCTGAGCCATTCTCCCAGCCTTGGAGACAGAACAAATTAACAAACAGGAAAAAATAATCTGCCAGCTCCCTTAAACTTGGAACTCAGAGCAGGCACAACTCCTTTGCCTAGGCACAGGCATAAGGGGTCCATGGACTCTGAATGCCTTTCACCTCTGCATAAACCTGTGTGGGCCCATTTCAACAGCATAGGCCCTCATTAGCACAGTACAACAGGGTATACACCTGAAGCCCAACTTCACTGTATCAGCTATGTGGCAGAGTGGCAGGTTCGTGACATTTGATACCACTCTGCCCATTAAGCAGGGTCCTCACCTACCCACATCAGGGGCCTGAGGACTGGTGGCTCCACTCACACCACCTAGCCACCTGCGATAGGTGTCCAAGAATAAGTGGTGCCTCCTAGTCCTTAAAGCCAACAGCACTGGGTGCCCACAGTCCAATTCCAAAACCCACCCACCTACAAACTCTAGGGAACAGGGACATGCTTTCCTCCCGGACACTCAGCGGCAGCCGTCAGCCCCCTACCTTGCTCAGCACATGACTCCCTACTGCAGCCAGATACCTGTGCCTACTCCAATCACCCCTGTCCGTCTAGGACTGCAGGTGAGAGCCTGCACCACACACTTGGTGACCAACTACCTCGACATCTGAACTGAATCCACACAAAAAAAGTAAACGGACTCCTGAGCTCACATACCTAGTAACAGATATAACCAGCTGATAACAGGACATTAGAGCTTCAAAGGCGCCAATAATCAAACTAGCTCACACGAGTAGCCTATTTGGGCACATCAAAACAAAACAAGAAGCTAGGACACAGTAAGCAAACATAAAAATAAAGAAGTATATTAACTTATTGATGGCTCAGAGACAACAGTCACTATCAAATCACATAAAGAGGGAGACCATGATGGCTTTAGCAAGCTCCCAAAACAAAGAATCAAGAAATTTTCCAGACAAAGAGAACTTCTTGGAATTAGCAGAGGGAAGCAGAATATAAAAGATTAATATATAAAACTCTTCAAGAGATCAGGAAGGAGACCAGGTAAAATGCAGAACAAGCCAAGGAACACACAGACAAAGCAACAGAGGAACTTAAGAAGATTACAGAAGAGCACAATGACAAATTTAACAGGCTACAAGAATCCACAGAGAGACAACAAACAGAAATGCAGAAGATTAACAATAAAAATTTCAGAATTAGATAACTCAGTAGAAAGTCACAGGAGTAGAACTGAGGCAATGGAAGTCAGAATTAGTGAGACTGAAGATAAAGCATTTGACATCAACTTATATGAGGAAAAATCAGGCAAAAGAATTTTTAAAAAATGAAGAAACCCCAAGAATTACATGGGATTCTATCAAGAGGAATAACCTATGAGTGATTGGAGTACCAGAAAAGGAGTAGATAACAGAAAATACAAAGAGAATTGTTGAAGATTTGTTGGCAGAAAACTTTCCTGATATTGTGAAAGATAAGAAAGACCTATCCAACATGCTCATCGAACCCCACACAAGGTAGATCTCAAAAGAAAGTCACCAAGACATATTATAATCAAACTTGCCAAAACCAAAGATAAACAGAGAATTTTAAGAGCGGCTAGGGATAAACGAAAAGTCATCTACAAAGGAAAGTCAATAACACTAAGCTTGGACTACTCAGCAGAAACCATGCAGGCAAGGAGGCAACGGGATGACATATATAAAGAGTGAAGAAAAAAAATTGCCAGCCAAGAATTATATATCCAGCAAAACTGACTCTCAAATATGACGGCGAAATGAGGGCATTTCCAGATAAACAGAAGTTTAGGGAATTTGTAAAAAACCAAACCAAAATTACAAGAAATACTAAAGGAAGTCCTCCAGTTAGAAAATCAATAACATCAGATAACAACCCAAGACTAGAACACAGGATAGAGCAACCAGATATAAACTCAGATAGGGAAGTCACAAAAATAAATCAGAGCTGGGGCAGAGAAAGTAGAAAATGAACGTGGAATATTTTGTGTTGCCAGAAAGTAAGGAAGTGCTCAGAGAGAAAAACAGGAACAAGTCAAACGGACACAGAAGCCCGGTAGACTAGGGCTCCCACTAGCCAAAACCGGGACAATTTGAGTACCAAAATAAATAATGATATTTATGGATTAAAACCCACTGAATAAAACAGGAATCCGTATGTCAACACTGACATAAAAAAATAAATAAGTTATAAATAAGTTCTTCTTTACAGTAGAAATGCCAACTAATAAATATAGAAGGAATAACAGAATAGAAATAACTTTCGCAATCATCACAGTAATAATTTAGAAAAGAAACATCAATGGATGTGAAAACTAGTGGGTAACATGGAATGAGGAACAGGACAATTACATAGTCTCAAAATATCTCCCCACAAAGTATTAATTACAAAGGGAAAAAAAGATAAAATAGCTGTACAGTGTAAAAAGTTGGTAGGCACCTTTTATGAAAGGATTAAAATCACCACCACCAATAATGGACAAATAGGCACACGTGCCACCTGATAAGATGTAGTAAGAAAAACACCATTCACTTCTGTTATATTCCTGCCCCAAAAGCAAAAACAAGTCTAATCACAAGGAAAACACTGGACAAACTCAAATTGAGGGGCATTATACAAAATGACTGGCCTGTAATCCTCAAAAATGTAAAGATCATGAAAGTCAAGGAAAGCCTGAGAAGATACACACACATATAATAACTGGATGCAATATGTGATTCACGACTGGATCCTTTTGCTGAGGATGACATTATTGGAGCAACTGAGAATCTCAATGGCATCTCCAGATGAGGAATATGTGGGAGTTCTTTGTGTTATTCTTTGAGACTTTTCTGTAAGCTTGAAATTGTTTCAAAATAACTTTATAAAACACTACTGCAAATTAAAAGATTTCACAGCTACACTTTCAATTTAACTAAACTTATCATAAAAGACGGCCTTAAGTTAATTAATACAAAACAAAAATAGAAGTGTGGGGGGAAAAAAGGGATGGTTAAAAATTCCTGTATATTGCTACATCATGGATGAAGGCTGAAGACATGCTGAGTGAAGTAAGTCAATCACAAAAGGACAAATATTGTATGACCTCACTTATGTAGAAAGACAAGAGGCAACTGTATACAGACCAAAGTTTATTAGCGGTTACCAGGGAGGAAGGGGTTATTGCTTGTGGAGTACTGAGTTTCAGTTTGCAGTGATGGAAAAATCACACTGATTAAGGGGAAGGATTGCATGACTAATTAATGTAACTGATGTCAATAAGTTGTACACCTGTAAAAAGTTGAATTGCAAATGCTGTGTGATAGATGTATTTACAACAACAGCAAAAGAATAAGAGTAGTTGCTGAGGCTGCTTATGTACAACCAAACACCTCATGGGATTTGGTTTCTTGGTTTGGAGATTTACGGTCATGATTTCATGGGACATCCCAGTTAATCAGGTTATTATTGTGTTTAATGCTTCTGTTCTACCTCCTAGTTTACTGTGTAGTGCCTGGGGTCTTAAAAGTTTGCAAGCAGCCATAAAAGGTACAATAAGGTTTTTATTTGCCTAGAGTAACAAGAAAGAAGAATCAGAAACAGGAGAAGGAAATGGAATGTGTGGCTAATTGCCTCCAAGAACAACTGTCTCTTCTGCCATGAGACCAAAAGAATTGGATGGTGCCCAGCTACCATTACTGAATGTTTTGATCAAAGATTCGATAGAAGACTCCTGATCAAAAGGGGGAAAGTGTAGAACAGAATTTCAACTTCTCATGGAATTCAGTCTTTCTGAAGCGGTAGAGGCTAGATGAACCTCCAACACTATTACCCTCAGATAATCTTTAAACTGTATATCTTAAATCAAAAATGTTCCCCGAGTCTTCTTTAAACCAAACAATAGTTTAGCTTAATTAGTAAACAATGTCTATCTGAAGCATTGTGCTCTTTTAAGAATATCTATATGGAATCAAACTGACAACAGCAACTGGAAAAATCTGACAGGAAACTGAGAAGGCAGTGAGTTTATATTAATAGAGAAGGGACAATTTAGAAAAGGGACAATTTAGGATGGTTGCACAACTTGAAGATCATAATCAATGTCACTGAATTATACATATAGAAATTGTTGAATTGGTGTATGTTCTGCTGTGTATATTCTCAACAACAAAAATAAATATTTTTTAAGAAAATCTGTAGCAAAAATAAATTATAGGACATAGTTTGACACTCCTAAAAGGTACCATTTGTTCATATTTTTTAAGACGTTAACACATAGCTATTTTGCCTGAATATCTCCTAATTAAATATACAACTGAAGAAAACACTACATGTTCTTTCACATATCAGAAACCCCAAAGGTACAAAAACTCTGTAACCACACCTAGCGAAAAAACATCACTAAAGGTGTAAGTAATCACATGGCGATTATTTTGCACTCATTTATGTAAAACAAAAGCAATCCTATACAAATGAGAAAAGTAAACTAAGGCCAGCCAAGTATCTGTAACCCCAAAACTACAGTTCTGAAAAGATGATAATGCTTACTTCTGTTGTTGTGGTTGTTATTAGCTGCCGTCAAGTCCAGCCCGACTCATGGCGACCCCATGCACGATAGAACAAAAAGCTGCCCAGTCCTGCATCAATCTCATGATCAGCTGCAGACTGAACTGTTGTGATCCACAGGATTTTCACTGGCTGATTTTTGGAAGTAGACTGTCAGGCCTTTCTTCCTAGTCCATCTTAGTCCGGAAGCTCCACTGAAACCTGTTCAGCATCATGCAATATGCGAGCCTACACTGACAGATGGTGGCTGTGCATGAGGTGCAGTGGCTAAGAATCAATCCAGGTTGCCCACCCGGGTTGCTCCATGGAAAGCAAGAATTCTATCACTGAACCACCAATGCCCTATATGCTTACTTCTACTACCCCCCACCAAAAAAAAGTATAACATTAAACTAGGTTGTCAGATTACAAAAGTATAAAATAATACTTAGTCAACAGCCATTCAAAATGATATAGTAGCAGTTATTTATTGATATAAAAGATTCACAAGTGAAAAACCTGGTCTATGTACAGTAGGGATTCATTTGTATATTTTAAAATATATATAAACAATATTGCAACAGAAAAAATAGGAAATTATATCACAAAATACTAACAATAGTTATCTCTAAAGGTATGATTATGAGTGTTTTTTATTTCTTCATTTTCTTATGAGTATTTTGTGATTTCTCTCCAGTTCCAGTTGCCATCAAGTCAATTCCAACTCAAGGCAACCCCATGTGTGCAGAGTAGGATGGCACTCCATAGAGTTTTCAGTGGCTGTGCCCCTTCGGAAGCAGATCACCAAGTCTGTCTTTGAGGCCTCTCTGGGTGGGTTCAAACAGTTGACCTTTAGGTTAGCAGTCAAGTGCTTAACCTAGAGATTTCTCTAACACGTACTATTTTTACACTAAAAATGGGAGGTAAAAATAATTTTAAAGTATTATTTAAACTTAAGTTTTTATTTTCTCTGTCATCATTATATTCTTGGTAAACCTTAGAAAACAGGCTGAGCCATATATCAATACCTGGTAATACAAGACCTCCCTTAAAAATAACGCCTATTCTAGTATCACCTTTCTTATAGTTTTATCAGTTATACACAAGGAATTCTGAAGCAGGATTTCTGGATCTAGATTACCAGGATTCAAATATCAGCTATACCACTTATTGGCTACACGATACTGAGTCATTCCTTTAACCTCTGTTATGGATTAAATTGTATTCCACCAAAACAGGTGTTCGAATGCTAACTTCTATACCTGTAGATGTAATCCTGTTTGGAAACAGGGTTTCTTTATTATGCTAATTAGATCATACCTGAGTAAGGTGGGTTCTAAATCTAATCACTTCTGAGTTACAAAAAGAACATATCAGACACAGAGAAATGTACACACAGTGGCAAACAGATGTCATGTGAAGACTGCCAAGGAAACTAGGAATGCCCAGAGCTATGGACAAATAAGAAATCAACACTACTGAGACTCTGATTTGGACTTTTAACCTCTAGAACTCTGAGAAAATAAATTTCTGTTCTCTAAAGCCACCCACTTGTTGTATTTCTGTTACAGCAGCACCAGGTAATTAAGACACTATCTGTACCAGTTTCCTCATCTATAAAATGAGGTTCCTGCTAGTTACTGAACTGAGTTAATTATTTAAAGCACTTAGTGCCTGGCATATAGTAAGCACTCAGCAAGCTATTATTTTATTATTATTACTATTAATTTTTTTTACAAGTGAGGATGCTGAAGTACTAAAACCAAAAACCATTCCTGTCCAGTTGATTACAACTCATGGTGACCCCATGTGTTACAGAGTAGAACCACTTCATAGGGTTTTCTTGGCTATAACCTTTACAGAAACAGATTGCCAGGCCTTTCTTCCATGCCGCCAGTAGGGGGCAATTCAAACCACCAACCTTTAGGTTAGTAGTCAAGCAGTCGAGTAGTAAACAGTTTGTGCCAGCCAGGGCCCAAGTACTAAAATCAGTTAAATCATTTACCTAAAAACAAAGACAGTAGGTATTGTCTGTTTGTGGATTTTTTTTTTTTTTGCAAGCAAGGTTGTGTCATGTACATATCGCAGGTTGTTAATGAGTCTTCCACCAATCCTGATGCTGCATTCTTCTTCATAAAGTCCAGCTTCTCAGATTGTTCCATGGCTCACAACCTCCTAATAAGGAGTTACTGGTTGGTGCAAACTCTTAGAACACTCATGGCTGCTAACTAAATGTTGGAGGTTCAAGTCCACCCAGAGGTTCCTCGGAAGAAAGCCCTGGTGATCTACTTCCAAAAAATCAGCCACTGAAAACCCTATGGAGCACAATTCTACTCTGACACACATGGAGTCGCCATGAGTAGGAATCGACTTAATGGCAACCAGTTTTAATACACATATAATTTACTGATGTTTAGTGTTTATGGTCGCTTACTAGAACATAAGCTCCACTAAGGCAGGAATTTTTGTCTGTTTTACTCATTAATGATGCCCAGTGCCTAGATCAGTGCCTGGCACAACGAATAATTTTTCAATTCTTTCCTTCTATCTTACAGCCCTCATGAGTCATGGATCATCACCTTCTGAACCCTATCTCACATTGCCCTCACTTCCTCTCCCCGGTCCACTTATACTAGCCTTCTAAGCAGGCTTCTAAGAACTGGAGGAAAATATTTTTATTTAACTCTTAAACTGTAATTCTTCTTTTCTCTGCTCATCTTTTAGTACAGAAATAGTATTCAGGAAACTATACCAAATAACAAACAGATAAAATAATCAAAACTTTCCTCTTTCACTTCTAGTAGTGATCTATGTGGTCTTAACTTTAGATTTTAAACTACTGGTGGACAAAGACTATATCTAAAAATGTCTGATAAACTTTTTTGTATTGTGTAGCACATGGGCTAAATATGTTGGGAATATTCTAACTGCTATATGTGACCTGACTGAAAAATTGTGCTTCAAAGAGTGCAAACCCTCTAATGTGCTATACAGTCAGTTATGGCAAGATTTTTCTTACATAGCTAATGTGCTTCAGGAAAAAGGGAACTTATCCACGGGACTTCTAAATCTATTCAACACTGAGCCATGTTAAAATAGGAACCTATTGTATTTGTATTCAGAAAATAGCTCCAGGACCTTCTCCACCCCCTAGTTTCAGCCAAATATGGCTCTTCCCAGCTTGGACCAATTTAGCTTATGAGTTCCACGAGATCCAAGCCCACCAACAGCAGTCACCGACATCATTTACATTACTATTTCCAAAATAGTTTTTTAAATCTTCAAAAAAAATCAAACATCAGCAACATAAAATTATACTCAAGCTTCAAGCTGAGATGCCTGTATATGCTGATTCAAACTAAAACTGGAAACAAAGACTTCTTTAAAGTCACTCTGGCCTCTCATCTAGCACTACTTCAATCTGACAAACTCAAAATCAACTTTTAGGATGAGCCTAACAAAGGGGTTTCATAAGATCAAACACATCAGGCAGGTTAACATCAGCCAGGTGTCCTGCGCTTATTAGAAATATTGGCAAGTCCTGGTGGTCAGCCTTCTGTAACCACTCAGTTTTGCTTACATGCACTAAAAAGAACATTCTTATGTGTGAAAATTAGGGTGGGTTAAAGTGTCAAAATTCAAATGCCAATTTGATAATTAATATATTAAGGGATGTGGGGGGAAAAAAGAAATCGGAACAGAAAGTAATTTTTAAATGCTATTTTCTCCACGACTCTAAAGGACAGTATGGAGTGGCTTTCAACCTCCAGTTTTTAATGAGTTTTCTAAGTGAAACGAAGCTGTCGAAAGAGGAATTCCTCAGGGTGTAATCCCTTGTTTTAGGATGACTGGAAGCTTGTCCTTTGCCTAACCCCATCTGACCATCCCATCTTACTGCCCTACCCCTCTCAAATTCCTCTGGAATAAACAATAAGTAAGTGAAATAATGACAAGCAGTAAATGTGACGCTAAACTTAGCATTTACAAATGACTTGCAGAACAACTCCCCAGTGGACCTAATCAACCTAGGGCACAGTACCCAGACCGTATTTGGTGGTTGTCTAAACAGATAAAAGCCCGTACAACTTCAAGGAAGCACTCTGGGAGAAGGGGCCCCTAGCGAAAGCAAGAAGCTGCTCCAGATCCTTGCCCCCAAGACCCAAGCTGCCATCAGGGGATTCTGAGCAGCAAGCAGCCTCCTTTCGGTGTTACATCCACAGGACTCGTCACCCCAGCTTCGCATCTCTAAGAACCAAACCCAAACCCACAGCCGTTCAGTCGATTCTGACTCCTAGCGACCCTATACGACAGAGTAGAACTGCCCCATAGGGTTTCTAAGGCTGTATGTATTCTTTAAGGAAGCTGACTGCCGTATCTTTTTCTCCCGCGGAGCAGCTGGTGGGTTGAACCGCCGACCTTTTGGTCAGTAGCGGAGCGCTTAACCACTACGCCACAAGGGCTCCTTTAGACCTTAGAGGGAAGTTAAAAGGGTCCTGGAGTGACAGGGAAAGTACGAAGCTTTATCGCAGTGCACGACAACCAGAAAAAAATGGGCAGCCTGGACGGGGACAGCGGACTGGCACGCGTTGGATAAGGGTCTTGCCGGAGAGTGGGAGGTATCTATGAAGAGCGCGCGTACAAACGGGATAATAACGAAGGGAAAGGTTGGTGTGATGGAGAAACCCGGGTGCAGGCACCCGCGTGAATCTGGACCCTGGGGTTCGGGGAGGAAAGCCTCGTTAGGGGCTGGAGGGGTCCACGCGCGCTCGAAGAGGGCCGGGGAGGAGGTGGCGGTCAGGCAACGCCAGCGTTCCAGGCAGGTTCCCGGAGACCTGCTCGGGGGGAACGCCTGCCCGGGCAGCGCCGAGCGAGGGGGTCCGCATCGGGCCAGGCCAGACCAAGGGCGGGCAGCGGGCGCGGGGCCGGCGTCCCAGGTCGCGCCCGAACAAAGCCGGGTCTCGGGGCCTGGCTACTCACAACAAGAAGCTCATATCGGCCGCGGCGTAGGCTGCGGGCTCAACGGTCGCAGGGCCTCGGGGCGGCAGCGGCAGCGGCGGCGGCCAGGGAGGATGAGGGCAGGCGGGAGGGAGAAGGAGGTGGGGTGCGTCGACTGTTCCTCAGCAGCAACTTGTTCGGCTTTACTAGCTAGTTCCAATGGCAGGCAGAGGGGGCGGAAGTGGGAAGCGCAAGGCTTGAATCACCCAGTGGGAGGAGAAGGAAAAGGAGGCGGGGAGAAGGAAAGGGAGGCGGGGAAAGGGCAGCCAGCCAGCTCTTCAGAGAACGCGGCGGCTACTGCCTCGCCGCTCCCCCAACCATCCCCGGTGGCCTCCTCAGCCCGGTGCCACCTCTGATTCCTCCAGCTCTCGCGAGAGCGGCGCTCGCCCAACCCCCTCTGGCTGTGGCCTGGGGTCCCCTCACGTTCTGCTCACGTTTGCAGCCAGAGACCACGCTCGGCGTGTGCGCAAGGATCCCGGACCCACTGAGGCCTGTCTTGCCCGGTTGGGAGTCGCGGCAGAACGCTCCGGGCTGCTGTGCTGGGTTTCAGCGGTCTGGGAGGAAGTGGGCTTCAACTCGAGGATGTTAGGGCCCAGCAGTGAGGGATGCAATTGCCACCAGAGTTCTGCCCACGGTTAGTGCCCAGCAAATGACGATGAAAGGTTATGGAATCCCTTTCTCTGCTAGTATTTAAAAACAGTTTCATCTGGTTGGAATGGTTTGGGTGTGGTTCTGCCACAGGAGAGGCAAGAGACTACATTTTCAACATCTTGATCGTTTTGTGGGTATATTTTAAAACCCTGAACTAGGAGGAGGTCAACATCCATCAGCATTGTCTGAACAAGCAAGCTAGATTGTCTTCAGCAGCTGGGAAAACTGAAGACGCCAAGGGGGAGAGCTGAGGTCAGCTCATCATGGGTCCCAGCGTGGTAGGCTGATCAGCAGTGGCAATAATGATTAAGCATGTGTGGGCTGAGGTCAATTATAACCGCTGTGCACTGACACACAAAACATTTTAGAGGCCAGAAAGCATTCAGTCCCCCTTAAAGAGAGCCTTTCAGTCTCACACAGTAAACGGGCATGGGGCAAATCTTTATGTATTTAAGAATGGTCCACATTCCTTGAATGTGTCACAACAGCATTATCAATTGCTGGGAAAATATGTTGTTGTTAGCCATTGAGTGGCTTCCGTCTCATAGCGACCCTATGTACAACAGAACGAAACACTGCACTGTCCTGTGTCATCCTCAAAATCGTTATGCTTGAGCCCTTTGTTGCAGTCACTGTCAATCCTTCTTATTGAAGATCTTCCTCATTTTCACTGACCCTTACGAAGCATGATGTCCTTCTCCAGGGACTGATCCCTCCTGATAACATGTCCAACGTATGTAAGGCTAGTCTCACCATCCTTGCTTCTAAGGAACATTCTGACTGTACTTCTTCCAAGACAGATTTTTTTTGGGGGGTGGGGTGGAGTATGGGTACCCATTTATTTTACAAGAAGTTTATTTACAAGAAATGTCCATGTTCTTTACTCACATCATCATCAAATCTACAAATAGGTTTTCAAAGAAGCAGAACAAAAATTAATGTGGTAGGACAGTGGTTAAGAGCTACAGTGAGCTATGGTTGCTAACCAGAAGGTCGCAGTTGAAATCCACCAGCTGCTCCTTGGAAACCCTATGGGGCAGTTCTACCTGTCCTATAGGGTCGCTATGAGTCGCAATGGTTTTTGGCATATCATTCCAAAGGGCATAGCAGATTTCAAGGGGGTGCAAATATGAAATTTATTTGATTGAATTTCCCAGCCAATCCACCTCATGTGCAGCCACCGCCCATTTGTCAATGGACACATGCATGTTGCTGTGATGCTAAACAGATTTCAGCAGAGCTTCCAAATTAAGATGGACCAGGAAGAAAGGCATTGCTATCTAGTTCCCAAAATCGACCAATGAAAACCCTGTGGATCGCAATGGTCAGATCCCCAAATGATCGTGCGGTTGCCACAGGACAGAGCAGTGTATCCTTCCACTGTGCATGTGGTCCCCATGAGTAAGGGGTTGACTCCAGGCGGCTAACAACTTCATGCATTATTAGCTTGGCATTTGGTAAAGCAAGCCATAAAAAAAATAAAAAATAAGGAAAATATTGGGATCTTGACACTTACCCAAAGACCAGCAGAGGTAACTGGAATAATTTGGGAAGACTTCAAGACTCAAAAGATGCAGAAAAGGAGGGAAGACAGAAGGATTTATCTTAATATAATGAACATAATGGATTTATGACATAAAAGCCCTGTGTTCCAGATCCTGATATGATACTAGCATACTATCTAATTCCTTATGGGTCTTTTGAAGATAAGACTTGAATTACCAGGTTCGGGAATTATTTGGGAAGAGTAAGTCAATCTGTCAGAACCTCCATTCTACCTCCTTTAAAATTAAAATGAGGGCATCAGATTATTACATGATCTGTAAAATATCTTTAAAGTTCTAAAATTCTGTCATGTCAGGGGCATTCTTCAAATGACTGGCACATAATGCCCAACCGTTCCCTGATTTGGTACGCCGGCTTAAGTAACCTAATTTTTTCTCTGACACGGTTTAGGTGAATCCTATGACAGTGAATCAGGAGAAAGGTTGGCAGAGGAGAGAATCTGCAAAAACACCTGCTAAGGAGAGTTGCCTGGATTTAACAGCTGACATATGTATACATACATTCTCCCTCTCTGCCAAGGTTAAGATTCCTACCACCTTAAAGAAGATGATTCATAGTACTTTTTTTCAGAGAAGTTAATCACTTCCAAGGTGCTAATTAATATGTCACCTTTCCTGAATGAAATAATACTAGTTCTAGCCAGTAGATAGGGGAAATTTCTCCTTATAGAAGTATTTCAGATTAAAAACTGAAGTAGGAATGATTGAATTATTATTTAGACTATTAACATTTTTGTAACCGCTAACAGATTAATGGATCTAGGCATTGATCATCAACAGTTACTAATATCATAATAAGAAAGCCAGACTTTTTTTTTTTTTTAATATTTTATTGTACTTCAGGTGAAGGCTTACAGAACAGATAGTTTCTCATGTAACAGTAAC
>NW_004444044.1:3837565-3848121 GCF_000243295.1 Trichechus manatus latirostris
GACAATGGTTAACAATCTCACAACACATCAACAATATCCTTACTCTATTTTGTGTTCCCTATCATCAGCTTCCTACTCCCCTTCTGCCTTCTGGGCCTTATCACTGGACTCCTGTACCTCTTTACTCTCATGGTTTTACTGGGCTAAGACAGCCAGACTTTTTATGTGCCTCCTGATGGAAGAGTACATTACCACCTATGAAGAAGTCTTGCAAAAAGAAAACAGAACCTGATCAAACCTTTAGATCCAGTTACCAATTTGCAGTAAATACAGAGAACAGAAGAATGTGTAAGAGAACATGCTAAGCGACACCACGTGGATTCAATCAGCAAAATCCAAACTATGAGGAAGCTATGTAAGACTTGATTTCTTCAACAAATGAATTGCAAGGAAAAAATAGAACTGAAAGAAAAACCTAGAGATTAAAAGAGGCATAAGATACATATGAACCAATTGCAATGTGTGGACCTTATTTGGATCCTGATTCAAACAAGCAGTCTGAAAAACAACAATAAATGTTTATGTCATTTATGATACAACTGGAAATTTGAACACTGATTGGATATTTGATAACATTAAGGATTTATTGTTAACTGTGGTAATGATGTGGTTGTGTTTTTTTCTTAAAAGATCCTTTATCTTTTAGAAATACGTACTGAAATGATTTAAAGATGAAATAATTATGTCAGATTTGCTTTAAAATAACATGGGAGAGGGAAATGGGCAGAAGGGTAGATGAAACAAGATTGGCCATGAGTAGTTAACTGTTGAAGCCAGCTGATGAGTACACGGGTAGGGAGGCAGTCACAGTACTGTACTGTCTACTTTTGTTTAGTTTTTAAATCTTCCATGATAAAAAGACAAACAAACAAAAATGGATCTCCTTTTGAAAAGACCTAGAAAAAGTGCTAAAATTGATGGGGCTTTAAGAAGAGCTGATATGGAAGATGATGTTTTGGACTAGAGGGTTCTTTCCTTGCCCTCACATTAGGGAGCTTATTTTGTTGTTGTTGTAAAGATAACATAGCATTTGCCAATTCAAGATTTTTCATGTGTACAATCTAGTGACAATAATTACATTAATCATCTTGTGCAACCCTCACCAATATCTGTTTAGACAGCTTTTTCTGCCTATATAGAAGGATATTCTTTTACCTATACAACTAAAAGCACATGCTATCAATGCTGGAGCAAAGAAATGCTGAGTTCAAACCCTGTGACTTAATCTGGACATTAGTATTTCTGGAGCAGCTGTTCTCTTCTGATTGAATAATGTTATCTGACTCTGGAAGAATAGATTCCTGAACAACAAATACGAGAAAAGCTATACCTGGGCAATAAATCCTTAGTAACCTGTTGAAATGCATTTTGTTGTGTAGGGTGTTTTGATTGCATAATATTTAAATTGTGTGCTAGTTATTTCCTCTAATTGGTTCAGTTATGTAAGATTGTTGTTATAGCTACCATTTATAGAATATTTCTGATGGGATAGTCACTGTGCTAAACTTTTCATATATTTCATGTTTATTTCATTTTCTCTTTACACTGCCCCATGAGGTTGATATTAGGTATTACAGTAAGTCCCTGGGTTACAAACGTCCAATTTAAGGACAACTCGTACTTACCCTTTAATATTACCTAAATTTGTCCTTACTTTGAAACGATTGAACCAACCCCTACTCAAAACAAATTCTTCATCTCAATCATCTTCGCTTGCTGCACGTGCAGCTTTTAAATCATTGAAAAGGCTTCGAGCCTTTCTTACACTAAAACCAAAAAACCAAACCCATTGCCTTTGAGTCGATTCCCACTTCTTGAACTAAAGTAAGGCTAAATAAGAACTGTATGCACCTGTTCTGACTTACCCACAAATTCTTAAAGACACACTCAGAAACAGATCTTGTTCCTAACCCACGGACTGCCTCTATTTTCCCACATTTTATAGATTAGGAACTGATGCTGAGAGGTTAAGTAACTTGCTAAAGATCATTCAGCTAGTAAGTACAATCTGAATTCAGCAAAATCCATTTTCCCCTCCAGGATGGCCTAAATTAGATTGAATATATTCTAAGTTAATTATGGCATGCTACACAATCCCACTTAACATAGCTAGTAATTCAACCTGACTCTTATCAATGCTCTGTAGGTTTTAATTCTATGTCATATGTACAGTCAAGAACATATTCATTTGACATCATAGAAAAGTGTAGAAGCATGAAAGGTTGGTTTATGAAGGTTGGCATCTCTCAGTGCATTCATTTATCACTAAAACCCATAAAGCTTCTTAGAGGAAGTCAGCACAACTTGACCAAGGCAAAGTCATAGAAGCTTCCTAGACACATCCAAACACCTTGAAGGACTGAGTTAATGGGGCTGAGGGCTGGGGACCGTGGTCTCAGGGGACATCTAGGTCAACTGGCGTAACATAGTTCATAAAGAAAATGTTCTACATCCTACTTTGGTGAGTAGGTTCTGGGGTCTTAAAAGCTTGTGAGCGGCCTTCTAAGACACACCCATTGGTTCTATCCTGTCTGGAGCAAAAGAGAATGAAGAAAACCAAAGACACAAGGAAAATATTACTTCAAAGGTCTAATGGACAACATGAACCACAGCTTCTACCAGCCTGAACCCAGAAGAACTAGATGGTACCCAGCTACCACCACCAATGTCTCTGACAAGAATCCCAATGAAGGGCCCCAGACAGAGTGGGAGAAAAATGTAGAACAAACTTCAAATTCACAAAAAAAAGACCAGACTTACTAGTCTGACAGAGTCTAGAAGAACCCTCAGACTATGGTCCCTGGACCCCTGCTAACTCAGAAATGAAGCCATTCCCAAAGTCCACCTTTCAGCCAAAGATTAGACAGACCTATAAAACAAGTGATAACACACGTGAGGAACATATTTCTTAGTTCAATCAAATATATGAGATCAAATGGACAACACCTCCCAAAAGCAAAAACCAGAAGGCAGAAAGGGACAAGAAAACGAGAAATGGACGTGGGGAGCCCCGGGTGGAAAGGGAAAAGGGGAGAGTGCTGAAAGATTGTGGGGATTGCAACCAATGTCACAAAACAATTTGTGTATAAATTTTTTAAAGAGAAGCTAATTTGCACTATAACCTTTCACCTAAAGCATAAGAAAATTTTAAAAAATAGTAAAGCTTCTATGGCCATCCAAGATGCATCAATTGGTCCCAGCCCACCTGGAGTAAGGGAGAATGAAAAAAGCCAAAGACACAAGGAAAATATTAGCCCAAGAGACAGAAAGGGCAACATAAACCAGAGACGCCATCAGCCTGAGACCAGAAGAACTAGATGGTGCCCGGCTACCACCAATGACCTCCCTGACAGAGAACACAGCGGAGAGTCCCTGACAGAGCAAGAGAAAAGTGGGATGCAGAACTCAAATTCTAGTAAAAAGACTAGACTTAATGGTTTGACTGAGACTGGAGGGACCCCGGAAGACATGGCCCTGGACTCTCCGTTAGCCTAGAGCTGAAACCATTCCCGAGGCCAACTCTTCAAAGATTAGACTGGACTGTGGGACATAAAGTGATACTCGTGAGGAGTATGCTTCCTAGCTCAAGTAGATACATAAGAGTAAATGGCCAGCTCCTGTCTGGAGGTGAGAGGAGAAGGCAGAGAGGGTCAGGAGCTAGTTGAATGGACATGGGAAATCCAGGGTGGAAAGAAAGAGTTGCTGTCACAGTATGGGGAGAGCAACTAGGGTCACATAGCAATGTGTGTATAAATTTTTGTATGAGAAACTGACTTGAGTTGTAAACTTTCACTTAAAGCACAATAAAATAATAATAAAGGTTCTTATTTAATATTTAAATTGGAAGAATGACTCTTCTGTTGACCCAAACCTTAACCCAGTCTCCTTCCCTTCAAGCTGGTTATTCTTTTGAAATTGAGATTATGCAATAGAATGTCTAGATTTTAGGGAATGGCAAGGCTCAAATAATTCATTCACTCAACAAATATTTATTGAATGTTTACTGTAGGCCTCTATGAGCAAAAAATAAACACAGAGGCCATTATGAATCATATAGGTCTTTAGGGAAGACAGACAATCAGATAAATAAAAGTAGAATTGTAAGTGGTATAAGTGTCATGAAGTAAAGGTCTGTGCTGTTATGTGAGTGTATTATTAAGGGGATCTGACCTATTTTGGAGTGTTAGAGAATAATTCGACCCTGTGTATTCAAAAGTGAATAAAAACCAGTTGCTGTTAAGTGGACTCCTACTCATGACAACCCCATGAAGTATCAAAGTAGAACTGTGCTCCACAGGGTGTACAATGGCTGATTTTTTGGAAGTAGATCGCTAGTCTTTTCTTCCCAGGTGCTTCTGGGTGGACTTGAACCTCCAACCTTTGGTTAGCGGCCAAGCACGTTAAACATTTGCTCCACTCAGGGACTCGGAAATCAATGTGTTGTGTTGTTGTTGTTAGTTGCCATCTAGTCAGCTCCAACTTATGGTGACCTCATGTATAACAGAACAAAACATTGCCTGGTCCACGCCATTTTCATGATCATTGATATGTTTTCCTTGCATTTTAATTCTTGTTACATTTATATACAGCATTTTTTTAATAGACTTCTATTACCTCACTCATCATTGCCAACCCACTTTGGGTATTTTGTAGCACCAAAATATAGAAATTGATTTTTTTCTTTTGAGAAGCCAATCTTTTAGAAATTTTCGGAAGGTGCTACTTAAAGTATAATGTGGAAGATCTTAGTCCATAGGACAAAAGTTATAAAAGATTTCTTGCATGGACCTGTGCTTGCTCAATAACTGTTGGATTGAATTTCTTGATCTGTCAAGTTTACCCCTGCCCATGAGTAGTTGTTTTTCCCATTAAACTTAAACCAGGTAGCCACTTTTCCAGTAATCTGCATAGAGAGAAGGAGTGAGGGTTCTTTTTAAGTCTATTCAAAGCTGTTTTTCCCAAATGATAGGACATTGCCAAGGTTGGAAAGCCTAAAATTAACTCTGCCAGCTGTGTTTTGCTTTGCTGCACATAGCACATGGGCTCAGGGGGCTCAATCTGCTAGGCTAGCTTGCTGCTTCAATCTGCTGTGCTCTTAAAAGTTTGTTTGCCTGTAGTGCGTATTGTGCACAAGAGGTGGTAACTAAGCAGCTTAAAAGTATACCGGAACTAAACAAATAAGTCTCTCCTTCAATCTCAGAAAAGCCTAGCAACAATGTGGGGGAGATGGAGAAATCACTGCTGGTTTGTCAGATGAACGGCTTAACTTTTAACCTTGCTGAAGTTTCCCAGGGAGCAGGCTGCTGATGTGCTGTCAGGGATTAAGAGGTGATAATGTAGTTTTCAAGGAGTCTATGTTTCTTGCCCTTCCACCTCCACAAGGTCCTTTAGTGTGGAGGACCGTATATAGACACAGAGAGTATCCCAACTGGGTACAATTTAAAAATATCCCAGGAATCAGCAGCTGTTACTTTCACCCACAGAACTTCACAGTTGTCTTAATTAAACAGTGCCCGTTCTCAAGAGCTACAGCCCCTAGGCACTTAGGCTGCTTCTCCCTACTGCACTCCCTTCCAATGAGTGAGATAGAGCAGGCTGGATGCATGAAATGGATCAATTTTGAGCAGTGTAGGGCTTGCATCAATGTAATTAACAAAATGTGGAAGTCAAATCTTTAAATATCTGATCTTGAATCCCTGCCCGTACAGCTACTGGGCTGCAGGCACCCCCAGGAACATTAGGTAGTCCCTAGTGTTGGCCATTTGTTCTCTCTTGCCCGTGACCATTACCACACCCTCTTCTTGGCATCTCTTCTAATATTTTTCATAGTTGTCATAGTCACAACTATAACAACCTAAGCAAACCACAATCCTCTTATAGCTAGAGACGTGAGATACTGCTTTACATGACATACTTCCCCTGCCCTGCAGCAACAGGAATTTGGTCCCAGATAGCCAAACTATTTGTTTTTCCTCAGGAGAAATATTCCAATCCTCCACCCCCCAAAACACCATTGTTCTTGAGATCTCCATGGTATCAGAGTAACCAGGAAGCATCCACAGAAGACTAAGGTAATCAATCCCAGCTTGAAATTTGACCAGCTATTTCCAAATCCCTTGTTTATAAGCCGTATTCTGTGTTTCCACACTAATCATTTCTTTTTTAGTACAGAATCAAAGGACTCAGCAAAACAAAACCATAGTGAGCAGGAAGATTTCCTACTCAAAACAGGGCTTTTAAAAGAAGTTATCTTGTAAAGCACTCCTATTTATCTAAGACCTTCCTGGAGCCTTGCAGGATAAAGGACCATTTGCAAGATTTAGTCAATGGGTCGATCAGTAACATTTATTGAAGATCTACCATAAACCAGGCACCATGCAAAGGGTGAGGATACAAGAGAATTAGACAACGTCCATCACCACCCTCAAGGGTTTCACTGTCTAATGGTAGAGACTGGTGTATAAACAAATAATTACAGCACAAGATGATTCCTCTTTTAACAAGAATATATGCAAAGGGCTACAGGAGTCTAACTGGTGAAAGAATATAACTTAATTTGAGAAGGGAGATGAATATCAGGAAGAGTTTTACCAAAGAAGTAACATATAAGCAGAGTCTTAAAAGGTAAGTAGACTTTCTCCAGGTGAGGAAGAAGGTGATGGAGGAGTAAAAGGCAAAGAGAGGGCATTGCAGAAAGAGGATGCAACACGTGTAAAGCCCAGAGGCATGAAAAAAAGACATGTATAGGCAAAGGAAATGTTGACTGCTATCAGCCATTTATACTTTAGTATTCAATAAATTTTTATTGAGCACCAACTATATGCCAGTTACTTATCTAAGCACCACGGATATAAACCAATGCTGTCAGTCAAGTTGATTCAGACTCATATAGTAGGGTACAATACAAAGTCCATGATCTCAAGAAGCTTACATTCTAGTAGGAAGAAGATAATTCTGAATTTAAGTCAATGTATTAACTCTCTAGTTGTATTTGCATTTTAATTATTCCAAATTACGGCATGAAAGTCTCAAGCGTTGTTAATGTCTAAATAAATAATAATAATAATAATAATAGTAAAGTATCAGGAATCAAGTAGAAAAGAAATTTTGAAATCACAGCATAAAGACAAAAGACTTTCTGACATCTAAGTAGAAAATAGTTCCATTGCTCATCTGAACTCGAACAGAATCACAAATCCAATCCTATTGGAGGTACTCTGAAAATTTAAAATACAATGTTTAGCCATAAACTCAGTGACTGTATGGCCAAATAGAGCAAGTATGTGTGTTTTTGTGTGTATACATGTGTGTAAGGAAATTAAAATGGAACCATTACTCTGTTGTTAGGAACAAAGCTTCCCCTTTGTCCCCTGCCTCCTCCTTCCCTCTGGCAGCCCCCAGGAACTTGGGTCATCTATCAGAGTCTCTGTCACAAGGCCTTCATGCTTGTAATCTCCATAAATCTAGCCTGGATCATCAACAACCCTCGCCAGACTACAAAGCATGGCTCAAACGGCAGGTTCCTCCCAGGAGGCCTATGTGGTTACTCTGGATAAGACTGAAAGCCACTTTTTGTTCCCTGTGATACCCAGGGGCCAACTGTAGCTGCCTTACCTGCCATGGCCCATACAGAGCTTGAATCATCACGGAAGCATGTGCAAATCTAAGCCAGTACTGGAAAGAGACCATAGAATCTTCAGGATATGAGAGAAACTAATAATTATTTTCTGCTATGTAATTTTCTGCCAGTAATCTTACAAGACTACATCTCACTTAATCCTCATGACAACCCTATGAAGCAGATTCTGTTGTTTCACTTCTATGGATGAGGAAATTAAATCAAATCTACTACAGCCCCAATAGGAAGTAGTGGATCCAGAATTTGAACCCAGATCTATCAAATTCAGGAAAAATTAAACCATCCCAGGGCTTTATGTTATTTAAGAGTTGGGATTTTAAGTTAGTTAGCATTATAATATTAAATAATTAGGAAAGTTATTCCTTTTTATATTTATTTCAGTTCTTCTGATTATATCAAGAAGAAAGTCTTGGTTTTCTGGTACTAGGTCTTTAAAACCAAACCTGTTGCTGTCAAGTGATTCTGATTCTTGGCAACTCCATGTGTTACAGAGTAGAACTGCTCCCTAGGGTTTTCTTGGCTATAATCGTTATGAAAGCATATTGCCAGGCCTTTCTTCCATGGTGCTGGATGAGTTTGAACCACTAGCCTTTAGGTTAGTAGTCCAGTACAAACCATTTGCACCACTCAGGGACCTAGTATGCCTTCAGCACCTCTCTAATACTTAGTGACCCACAGAGCACAGACTTTAGACCTAGAGACTTCAGCAGGCAACAATATCTATCTAGAACTTAATAACATCTTGCTCTTATTGTATCTATTTTTATGTTTCTCTTCCACATTAGACCTGAGATACTGGTTTCCATTTATAGCAGTGATATAAAGAATAGCCTATTTGTTAAGCTCAGAGACCTAGTGGTGCAGTGGTTAAGAGTTCAGCTGCTAACCAAAAGGTTAGCAGTTCAAATCCACCAGCCACTCCTTGGAAACCCTATGGGGCAGTTCTACTCTGTCCTAAAGGGTCCCTATGAGTCCGAACTGACTCAATGGCAGTGGGTTTTTATTTGTTAAGCTCAAGAGCTCTAGCATCATACTACCCAAATTCAGCTACTTACTAGATGTTTGACCTTGAACAAGTTAATTAATTCTGTTTCCTCATTTGTGTTGTTGTTGGTAGTTGCCATGTGTCAAGTCAGCACTGACTCATCAGTGAGTATAACAAAACAAAAAGTTGCCCAACCTGCACCACATAAGGCTGATGTGTGGATTCAATGAGATATTGCATATCATGCTCTTAGAACAATATTTATAATATACTGTTGCTCAATAAAACCTGTTGCCATCGAGTCTATTTTGACTCATAGCGACCCTCTGGTAAGAGTAGAACTGCCCATAGGGTTTCCAAGGAGTGGCTGGTGGATTTGAACAGTTGATTAACCACTGCGCCACCAGGACGCCTGTTGCTCAATAAGTATTAGCTATTACGAAGTTTAAAAGAAACTGGGTTTATTTAAATCAAGATTTCTCAGTTTTTGCACTGCTGGCATTTTGGGCTGGATAATTCATTGTTGTGGGGGGGTGGGGGGAGGTGCAGTTCTGTGCATTGTAGGATGTTTAGCAGTATCCCTGGCCTGTATCCACTAGATGCCAGTACCTCCCCTTCCCCAGTTATGACAAACAAAAATGTTTCCAGACATTGCCAAATGTCTCCTGGGGGACAAAATTACCGCTGTTAAAAACCACTGATTTAAAGGAAAATATTAGGTAAAAATCATACTCAGTTATGACAACATCTAAAGGTGTTTGGGGAAAAGCTGAGGTTTGGTAAACTCAGCTCTGAGTCCCTCTTATTTGAAAAATAATTCTAAAATTTATAAATTTCTATTTTTATTTGCAAGTTTATGAATATGCTCAAGTTTCCTGTCAAAGCTAACAGTATTCTGTGCTTGCTTCGGCAGCAGATATACTAAAATTGGAAAGATACGGAGAAGACTAGCATGGTCCCTGTGCAAGGATGATGTGTACATTTGTGAAGCACTCCATGTTTTTACATCTACTGGTCCCATTCCAACTGGAGCAAAGGAGAATGAAGAAGACCAAAGACACAAGGGAAAGATTAGCCCAAAGGACTAATGGATCACAACTGCCACAACCTCCACCAGACTGAGCTCAGAACAACTAGATGGTACCCGGCTACCACCAATGACTGCTCTGACAGGGATTACAATAGAGGGTCTCAGGCAGAGTGGGAGAAAAATGTAAAAAATTCAAATTCACACACACACACAAAAACACCAGGCTTGCTGGTCTGAGAAAGACTGGAGAAATTCTGAAAGTAAGGCCCCTGGACACCTTTTAACTAAGTACTGACGTTACTCCTAAGGTTTACCCTTCAGCCAAAGATTAAACAGGTCTATAGGGTCTATAGAATCACTGTACCAAAAAGAATTGGTCGACATTCAACCATTTTGGGAGATAGCGTATGATCAGGAACCGATGGTACTGCAGGAAGAAGTCCAAGCTGCACTGAAGGCATTGGCAAAAAACAAGGCTCCAGGAATTGATGGAACACCAATTGAGATGTTTCAACAAATGGATGCAGCGCTAGAAGTGCTAACTTGTCTATGCCAAGAAATTTGAAAGACAGCTACCTGGCCAACCAACTGGAAGAGATCCATATTTATGCCTATTCCAAAAAAAGGTGATCCAACTGAATGCAGAAATTATTGAACAATATCTTTAATATCACATGCAAGTAAAATTTTGCTGAAGGTCATTCAAAAGCGTCTGTAGCAGTATATCAGCAGGGAACTACCAGAAATTCACGCTGGAATCACAAAAGGACGTGGAACCAGAAATATCATTGCTAATGTCAGACAGATCCTGGCTGAAAGCAGAGAATACCAGAAAGATGTTTACCTGTGTTTTATTGACTATGCAAAGGCATTCGACTGTGTGGATCATAACAAATTATGGA
>NW_004444044.1:3848221-3849719 GCF_000243295.1 Trichechus manatus latirostris
GTTTACCTGTGTTTTATTGACTATGCAAAGGCATTCGACTGTGTGGATCATAACAAATTATGGATAACATTGTGAAGAATGGGAATTCCAGAACACTTAACTGTGCTCATGAGGAACCTGTACGTAGATCAAGAGGCAGTCATTCAAACAGAACAAGGGGATGCTGTGTGGTTTAAAGTCAGAAAAGGTGTACATCACGGTTGTGTCTTTTCACCATACTTATTCAGTCTGTATGCTGAGCAAATAAGCCGAGAAGCTGGACTATATTAAGAAAGGGGCATCAGGATTGGAGGAAGACTCATTAACAACCTGCATTATGCAGATGACACAACCTTGTTGCTAAGTGAAGAGGACTTGAAGCACTTACTGATGAAGATCAAAGACCACAACCTTCAGTGTGGATTATACTTCAACATAAAGAAAACACAAATCCTCACAACTGGGTCAATAAGCAACATTATGAAAAACAGAGAAAATACTGAAGTTGTCAGGATTTCATTTTACTTGGATCCACAATCAGCACCCATGGAAGCAGCAGTCAAGAAGTCAAACGGCATATTGCACTGGGCAAATCTGCTGCAAAAGACCTCTTTAAAGTGTTGAAAAGCAAAGATGTCACCTTGAAGACTAAGGTGCGCCTGACCAAAGCCATGGTGTTTTCAGTTGCCTCATACGAATGGGAAAGATGGACAATGATAAGGAAGACCAAAGAAAAATTGACACCTTTGAATTGTGGTGTTGGTGAAGAATATTGAATATACCGTGGAAAAGAACAAAAAATCTGTCTTGGGAAAAGTACAACCAGAGTGCTTCTTAGAAGCAAGGATGGTGAGACTACATCTCAGATACTCTGGACATGTTATCAGGAGGGATCAGTCCCTGGAGAAGGACATCATGCCTTGTAAAGTAGAGGGTCAGCAAAAAAGTGGAAGACCCTCAACAAGATGGATTGACACAGTGGCTGCAACAATGGGCTCAAGCATAACAGTGATTGTGAGGATGGCGCAGGACTGGGCAGTGTTTCGTTCTTTTGTACGTAGGGGCACTATGAGTCAGAACGGAATCAATGGCACTTAGCAACAACATAGGGCCAACAATAACACACATGAGGGATGTGCTTCATGGTTCAATCATGTACATGAGACTAATGGACACACCAGCCCAAACGCAAAGACAAGAAGGCAGGAAGGGATAGAAAAACTTTACAATGGAAACAGGGAACGTGGGGTGGAGAAGAGGAGAGGGTTGACACATTGTGGGATTGACAAACAATGTCACAAAACAATTTGTGTATTAACTGTTTAATGAGTAACTAATTTGCTATGTAAACTTTCACCTAAATCACAATTAAAAAAAAAAAAAGCTAAAAGTATTCCAACAACTTAAAAAGGGGCTGGGCTACTAGGTACATAAAATTCATCTTTATTTTTCTTTTACCTCCCTTTTCTTCTCCTGTCTTCTCTTCCCATCAGTCTGCTGCCCTCATAACCCTGTCTGC
>NW_004444044.1:3849819-3862694 GCF_000243295.1 Trichechus manatus latirostris
GGATTTTTTTTTTTTAATTACTTTACATATAATTTTGAGTCTTCTAAATTTCTGAGACTCCTAACCTAATTTAACATCAGATCCTCCACAATGGTTATCATCGTTCTAAGGAACACGGAATTCCTGGGTAGCACAGATGGTTAAGTGCTGGGCTACTAACCAAAAGGCTGGCAGTTTGAATCCACCCAGAAGTGCCTCTGAAGAAGGACCTGGCAATCTACTTCTGAAAGATCACAGCCATTGAAAACCCTATGGAGTGCAATTCTGTTTTGAAATACCTGGGGTCACCGTGATTGGAATTCACTCAACAACAACTGGTTTGAGTTTATTAAGCAACAGACAGGGCACATAAGGCTAAAAAACATGGGCTCTATCCTCATAAACTTAGATTCTTATTGGGAAAACAGGACTTGGTAACGTAAATGAAATAAGTAAAGAACAGAACCAAACCACTGAGTAGTTAAATTCAGGTTTAGATTGTTTGCCTAGAGATGAGAGAGGACTGAGACTTAAAATAGTCAGGAAGGTTTATAGATCTTGAAGGAAGTATGAGTATTGGTGAATAACAGCATTTGCCTAGGTTAAGTAGACTGTTGTCCCCATTAATAAGAAAAAGAATATAAAGTCTTTGAGGTCAGAAATGTTTTATTTCTCTGTATTTTCAACTAAGACAAAGTACCAAGCCCATATGAGTAGGTAGGTATTATTTACTGCATTAAACTCTTGGTTACTTTTTGTTGCCATCTTATATGACAAACTCATTGGGCATATACTGCTAAGGTTACTGAAAACAAAGCAAAACAAAACCCGTTGTCGTCATCGAGTCAATTCCGTCTTACAGTGACCCTACAGAACAGAGTAGAACTGGCCCATCGGGTTTCCAAGGCTGTAATCTTTATGGAAGCAGATTATACATCTTTCTTCCACGGAGCAGCTGATGGGTTCAAACCACTCACCTTTCACTTAGCTGCTGAGCTAAGGTTACAAAAAAAAAAAAAAAAAAAAAAAAAAAAACCTTTCACCTTCGAGTTGATTCCAACTCATAGCAACCCTATAGGACAGAGTAGAACTGCCCCATAGGGTTTCCAAGGAGCAGCTGATGGATTCGAACTTCCAACCATTTGATTAGCAGCCAAGCTCTTAACCACTACACCAGCAGGGCCCTGTCTGCACACATACCTATGAACTGACTAGGCAACGCCCTACATCTAGTTTTCTCATATTTCTCCTTCCTCAGTCAAGGGTGATCTTCTCTTCTCCCAAGGCTCATACCCTGCTTTTTGAATGTTGGTAAGAATGTAATTGATATTGTATCAGTTAGTATGTTTTCAGTTACATATAGCGGAAAACTACTTGTTGAAACAGTGAGTAAATTTATTAGTTCACGGAACTGAAGTTCAGAGGCTGTGGAGATTTCAGGTTTGCTTTAATTCAGTGGCCCCAGCTCCATTTTTCTACAGTTCCCTTTACTCCTTCTTCCTCAGTGCACCAGCTTCATCCTCAGCTTGGTGGTGGATGGTGTACAGCAGTTCTGGACCTCATATCCAGCCTCAGTTGATTCAGCTGTGTAGATTATCTGCTTTTAATGATTACCAGTTGCCAGTTGCCATTGAATGCACTCCTGACTCATGGCGACCCATGTAGGTCAGAGTAAAACTTTGCTTCATAGGATTTTGGTATGCTTCTGAGTGGACTTGGGCGCCTCTGTGTGAACTTGAACCCCTAACCTTTCGGTCAGCAGCTGAATGGGTAAACCATTTGCATCACCCAGGAACTCCTTTTAACAATTAGATACCTGAAAAACTCTATCTCTGAAGTTCATTAGCTTATTGAGTTGTTGATAGAGTAAATGAGATAACAAACACTTTGTAAACTGTTACATAATTGTAAGATATCTTTCTTTGGAAGGCACTTCTTTTTTCTCTCTTTTTTTAAAGAGTAATAGATCTACTTAACTAGATCATTTATGAGGGTTAATTATACAGATAGATGCTCATAAAATGACAAAAAGGAGTGAATGTCAAAGAACCCCCAAACTGGTGCCTTAATAGGGCCAAGCAGTTCTCAGGGAAAGGAGATCTGATAAGTCAAGGCAGCTCTGGAGAACTCAGCAACAAAGTTCTTGGACCCTATTGTGCTCTGCATTGATATGACCTGCCTATAACAGGTGTTTCTACTTCTTTCTGTCCCAACTGGCAAATTATTCCTGCATTTGTAATTTAAATTGCTCAGATGGGGAATCTGATTGATTTAGCTAATAACTCTTAACATTTTTTTATCCAGGCCATGTTAGAGGCCACAGGCTAGCTTGTGAGGAGACTGCTCTTAGTCTTCATGATTAATAATGTCTTTCAAAGCCTACATGACTCTCATTTCACACTGCCCAGTGTGTTCTTGAACAAGTTATAGCGGTTGATTTGAATAAATGAAAAGACATTTCTATTATATGAAAATACCCGTGCTCACTAATTTACTCTATTAATTTGATTCAATTCCTACCCAACAAATATACCAATAGGATGTAGATTTCAGAAAAGGATAGGATTTTTAGAAAGGCTGAAATGTATAAGTTCATACAGGAAAATTCTAAAAAATAGGGTAGTGAGGGGGAAATAACCCTACCAGATATTCAAACATTGTAAAGTTACAACATTTAAAAAAGCCTGAAAAGATAGCTAGAACAATGGAATAGAATGAAAATGAGAGGAAGCAGGCCTTTGGATGGCCCATTGGCCTTGGTTCCTCCCCCCTCCTCCCCCTGCTTTTATTCTTATGATTCAGGACAAACAACAGCCCACCCTGAAGTCTGATGTTATGTTCAGATAACTAGCAGGGCTAAAGTGATGAAATTCCACCTGGCACCCAAATGTCTAATCACCCTCTCCTAGGGTAATCAGTCCGGAAAATCTACAATTATGCTCTGCGAAGTGAGTTATGTAGCCCATGGATTATAAAACTGATTGGGGGAGGGACTTTGAGGTCCCTCACCTACAGTGCAAAGTGGGGGCACACAGAGAAGAGTCTCCATCTCTGCCCACACAGCTTTTCCAAACGGGGTGGGGGCTGCTCATCATGGAATTGTTCCTGTTATTTGCTGTCTGTTTTCTGTTTGCCACTTTGTACATTAAACTGCTTTCATTTGCCAACACTTTGAGTGTCTCGTGTGTGTGTGTGTGTGTGTGTGTGTGTGTGTGTGTGTATGTGTGTGTCTCGGTCAGACTAGATGGATGTAGCACCTGTAGAGGGGTTGATGCTACTGCAGCTGGTTGGGGTCCTCATCCTAGTAGTCTTGTGACTGCTTGAGCTCTGAGACAACCTGCATGTGTCACACAAGAAAGAACAAGAGTAGACAAAAATACATAAAGAAAGACAATGCAAGAAGAATAGATTATTCAGTAAATGGATAGTCATCTGAAAAATCTAGAATCCCCACATCAATTTATTATTCCAAATTAAATTCCAGATGGATCAAATATTTAAACATAAAAAAAAATGAATCCACAGAAATACTAGAAAAAACATGAATTTTTTTATAATCTCATCGGGGGAAAGCCTTTCTAACCTTGACATGACTCAAGAATCCACACAGATGCACACACCAGATACTGATAAATTAAAAAAAAAAAAAGTCAGTCATGAAAAACATTAACAAAATTTTTTAAAATCAACAAATTGAGGGAAATATTTACAACATGTTATAGATGTAGTACTTATTTCTTTACTGAATAAACGTCTTCTGTGATTCAATAAGAAAAAGACCACAACAAAAGTTTTAAAAATAGGAAAATATATACACAAAGAAAATGTGATTTTTCAAGTATATAAAAATATGTTCAAGTTCACTTATAATAAAAGAGTTGCAAACTAAAATTAAGATGATATTTCTCACCTATCCAATTGTCTTAGGTCAAAAAATTTGAAAATAAACTGCATAGATGAGTACGTAGGGAAACAGACACTCTTACATATTGTTCCAGGAGTATTACCTCCTGGAAGGAAAATTGGGCACTATCAAAATTTAATTTTTTTAAATTTTAATTTAAATAAACATATCCTTTGAACTAGTATTTCTATTCTGGAAATTTATGCTGCAGATATTCTTTTCTATGTGGGCTAAGATGTATATAAGAAGGATATTAGTATAGATTTGTTTGTCATAGCAAAAGACAAGAAACAACCTAAATAATCACCAGTAGGGAATTGATTAAATAATTCATTGCATATCCACATGATAGAATACTCTGCAGCTGTTAAAATGAATGAAGCATATCTATTCAAACTGATTTTAAATCATCTTTCAGATATAGTAGTAAGAGAGAAAAACAAGGTACAGAAAAATAATGTTTATCAGTATAACATTTGCTTTAAAAAAATAAGGGAAGAGGAGGTATTTGAAAGACCAGGTGTGTTAGTTTCGTGTTGCTGCTGTAACAAACTACCACAAATTTAGTTGATTAAAAAACACAAATTTATTAAATATCTTACAGTTCTGGAGGCCCAAAATGGGTTTCGCATGCTAAAATCAAGCTGTTGTCAAGGCTGTGTTCTTTCTGAAGGCTATAGGAGATAGTCCGTTTCCTTGCCTTTTCCAGCTTCTAGAGGCTGCCTGCAATCCTTGGCTCCTGGTCCCATATCATTCTGACCTTTCCTTCTGTCATCACATCTTCTCTGACTCTCTTGCCTCGTTCTTCCATCTTCTAAAGTCCTATTTGATTACACTGTGCCCACCCAGATAATCCAGGATAGTATTCCTCATCTCAATGTCTTTAATTTAATCACATCTGCAAAATCCCTTTTGCCATATAAAGTAACAACATAGTCACAGTTTCAAGGATTAGAATATGAACATTTTGGGAGGCCGTTATTTTGCTTACCACACTAGGCAAATTTATCAGCCTAAGACAATCAAAGGAAATATTATTGTAAGCAACAAAAGAATTCATTAAGGTGGCTGGATATAAAATTAATGTACAAAGCAGCAATATCCCATCCATCTAGCAATTTATATATGTTCTTGATTATGCAAGAAAACAATAAAAATTGTCCCTGAGGAAGAAAAACAGCTACTAGTTAGCTATCAGAACTAAAAGAAAGAATTATTTTTCTATGTATCCCTCTCTTTTTTTGTTTTTTTTTTTAACAGTGTAACTCATCTCATAGCCATCTTCTGTAAAATGTGAATCTGATCTGGTCACTGCCTGTTTAACATTCTATACTGAATTAGCAGATAGTTGGTACTTTTTTTTTTTTTTACTGTCTATTATCTAACTCCCCTTTCCTATTTTGGGGAATCTGTCATTGTGTATGGTTTTGGTAGAACTCAATGCCCCATCTTTTACTATGGAAACTGAAGGAGCAAGAAATTGGATCCTTTTGCCCAGGGCATTGACTCTGGAGATAGTCACACTGAGGCCAAGGGAGACTTAGATCTATTGACAGGAACCCACAAAGGCATCCCACGTGGTGGAGGTGGCATCCCAGCCAGTGTGTTCTGACTAAAAGATGTCTATTGTACTTTGTGCTTTTTGACCCAAAGGAGCTCTTTGCTTTCACTTGTTTTCTGAGTCTAGTCCTCAGTCTCTGCTGAGTTTATGAGTCCCATAAAATGTTCAATGTAAAGTAACAACATAGACACAGTTTCCAAGATTAGGATATGAACATCTTGGGAGGCCATTATTTTGCCTACCACACCAGGGAAATTTATCAGCCTAAGAGAATCAACTGAAAAATTATTATAAGCAATAAAAAAATTCGTTATGTATAGTAATTTCTCTTCTACTTCTATTGATCTATTACAGCATTTATTATGTTGTGTTTGAAATATCTGAAGTATTCTGTATCAGACTGAAAAATCTCTAGATACAAGACCAACAGGGCCCGGTTCAGCACAGAGCATATTGAGTCACCCAAGTAAACATTAGATGACTAAATGAATGAAATTAGTTAAATGTATTTGATGATTCAAAATTAATAAAAACATCACCCTCCCCCCCCTTTTTTTTTCTATTTTGCTACAGCTCCTCAGGGTTAAAAAAGAGTATTGAATAATTTTTTCCTAAAAAAAAGTATTTAATATTTGGCAGCTTAAAAATAGTTTCACATACAATATCTTACTTGATTTTTGTTACCATCATGTATGGTAATCTAGGAAAATGAGTTTTGGAGAAATCAAGTCACTTTCCTAAGGTTTCTCAGTCTATAAGTGGTAATAATGATGGTAATCAATAAGAGAAAACTAGTATTATTTAACACTTATTATGTCCAAGCACTGAATTTTTTTGTTTTACTTATCCAATTTGATCCTTTCCACCATGTAGTAAGTACTATTATTATATTTGTTTTATAAGTGTGTGTAAAAGCACCCTAAAACTGATGCACTTGACATAAATAAAATGGTTGGTCCAGGGCTGAATCAAACTCCATTTTGAATAAAAATCGAGCTTGTCCTAAGTCCCTATTTCTGCTTTCAAAATATATTACCTGTAACTGAACTCTTGTAAAATTTCAATAAACAAGGGTGAGGATAGGAATGTGATTTTTCTCAAAGGGTTTGCTGATGTTAAGAAAGATTATGATGTTGCTGGTCTTTCGCTACCCACCCCCCCCATTTGCTGATAGTCATGCACACTCACTCACTTACCTTCCCCATTTTACCATATAAAAAGTTCACCTTTCCTTCGAATGATGGAACATTTTGTCATACACTTCATGGTGCCTAACTGCAGTTGTTCTATTCCTTCAATAAAACTCTTTTTCTCTCCTAACAGATTTGGAAATTCTTCTTTGACATTTCTGGTGTCAGAAGCGGGGATTCAAAAATGCATTATTTTCTGTGACCTCCGAGGCACCGAAGACCCGGCCTTGGGTACCAGCCAAGCCATTTGGGAAATCCATTTCCAGGGCTTCTTGGGAGTCGCCACAAGACAAATAACTTCTCGGATTTGAGCTCTGCCAGTTTTGCATTGTAGCTCTTCAAGTTTTATTGTTGGATCTGGTTTCCTAGGATCTGTTTTATTTTATACCTGCAGGTTTGTTTTACTGTCTCTCTGGTTTAGAACTGGAAATGCCGAGAACAAGCATTTTGGCCCCTTAATGTGCTTCTTCCTGTTTGCATGGCATAACCATGACAGACATAGTCTGGAAAATTCGTGGTCACTTTGGGGTTATTTTGGTCTTTCTAAATTAGTTTTTCTTTGCAGTAACTTAGAGAACTGAGGCTCCCAGATTAAACAATGGGATGCCTGTTTTGATTAATACATTGAGGCCTCTAAAAGACATCATATTTATGCCTATTCCCAAGAAAGGTGATCCAACCAAATGTGGAAATTATTAAACAATATTATAAATATCACATGCAAGCAAAATTTTGCTGAAGAGCATTCAAAAGCAGCTGCAGCAGCATATCAACACGGAACTGCCAGAAATTCAAGCCAGATTTAGAAGAGGACGTGGAACCAGGGATATCATTGCTGATGTCAGAAGGATCCTAGCTGAAAGCAGAAAATACCAGAAAGATGTTTTTCTGTGTTATATTGACTATACAAAGGCATTGGACTGTGTGAATCATAACAAATTATGGATAACATTGCGGAGAATGGAAATTCTGGAACACTTCGTTGTGCTCATGATGAATCTGTACGTGGATTAAGAGGGAGTCGTTCAAACAGAACAAGGGGATACTGCATGGTTTAAAGTCAAGAAAGGTGTGCGTCAGGGTTGTATCCTTTCACCATACCTATTTAATCTGTATGCTGAGCAAATAAGCCGAGAAGCTGGACTATATGAAGAAGAAAGGGGCATCAGTATTGGAGGAAGACTCATTAACAACCTGCATTATGCAAATGATACAACCTTGCTTGCTGAAAGTGAAGAGGACTTGAATCACTTACTGAGGAAGATCAAAGACCACAGCTTTCAGTATGGATTACAACTCAAAATAAAGAAAACACAAATCCTCACAACTGGACCAATAAGCAACATCATGATAAACAGAGAAGAGGTTGAGGTTGTCAAGGATTTCATTTTACTTGGATACACAATCAACACCCATGGAAGCAGCAATCAAGAAATCAAAAGAGGTGAGGAGGTGGGGCCAAGATGGCAGAGTAGTGAGATGCTTCCTGTGGTCCCTTTTACAACAAAGACCCAAAAAAGCAGATGAATCAATTATATATGACAATCTAGGAGGCCTGAACATCAAAGGCAAAGTTGAGGAATCAGATTGAGCAGCAGGGGGAGGGAGAGATGGTTCAGAAGCAAGGAGGACTTGCCAGACCTGACTTGGCAGGAACATGTACCCTGCAACCGGCGCACACTGTGAGGCAAGCAGTGGCACTTGGGATGCATTTTCCACATCAGGAGAGACCAAGCAGTGGAGAGTCAACTCAAGCCTCCAGAACCAGTGAAAAGCAGTGCTCAATTGACAAAAGATAAGTACATGCATCTAATATACTGCACAGATCAAAAAACACCCTCTCTGGGAAAAACCTCTCTCCCAAATACCTGCCCCCTCCCTGCTCTGCACTGGGTTGTGGCCCAGTTTTAGCAATTGCCACATCCCCTGGGCTGGAAATACGGACCCATCACACTCCTTGAGCCATTCTCCTGGCCTTGGAGATGGAAGAAATTAACAAACAGGAATAAATAATCTGCCAACTCCCCTAACCCGGGAATTTAGGGTAGGTGCAGATCCTTTGCCTAGGCACAGGTATAAAGGATCCACAGACTTTGAATGCCTTTCACACCTGCATAGACCTGTGTGGGCCCATTTCAGCTCAGGAGGCCCTCATTAGCACAGAACAACAAAGTATATAGCTGAAGCCTAACTTCAACTGCATCAGTTATGTGGTGGAGTGACAGGTTCGTAACATTTGACACTGCTCTGCCCATTAAGCAGGGCCCTCACCTACCCACATCAAGGGCCTGAGGACTGGTGGCTCCACCTATGCCACCTAGCCAACCATGACAGATGTCCAAGACTAAGTAGTACCTCCCAGTCCTTACAGCCAACAGCATGGGGTGCCCACAGTCCAGCTGCAAAACCCACCCACTCATGCGCTCTAGGGAACAGGGACACACTTTCCTACCAGACACTCACGGGCAGCCATCAGCCCCTGGCCTTGCTCAGCGCATGACCCCCTACTACAACCAGATACCTGTCCCTACACCAATCACCCCTGTCTATCTAGGACTGTAAGTGGGCGCCTGCACCACACACTTGGTGACCAACTACCTGGACACCTGAGCTGAATCCATACAAGAAAAATAAATGGACTCCTGGGCTCACATACCTAATAATAGACGTAACGACCAGATGATAGAACATTAGAGCTTCAAAGGTGACAATTATCAAACTAGCTCACACAAGCAGCATATTTGGGCATATCAAAACAAACAAAGCAAGTAGCTAGGACACAGTAAGCAAATATAAAATAAATAAATATAATAACTTATTGATGGCTTGGAAACAACAGTCAATATCAAATCACATAAAGAGGCAGACCATGATGGCATCAGCAAGCTCCCAAAACAAAGAATCAAGAAATTTTCCAGAGGAAGAGAACTTCTTCTTCTTCTACATTTTCTTTTCTTTTCTTTTTTTAATTGTTGTGCTTTAAAGTGAAAGTTTACAATTCAAGTTAGTCAGTCATACAAAAATTTATACATACATGGTTTTGTGACCCGACTTGCTCTCCCTGTACTGTGACAGCACACTCTTCCTTTCCACCCTGGATTTCCCGTGTCCATTCAACGAGCTCCTGACCCTCTCTGCCTCTCATCTCATCTCATCTGGTCTTTTTACTACAGTTTCAGTTCTGCACCCCACTTTTCTCCTGCTCTGTCAGGGACTGTCTGTTGTGTTCCCTGTCAGGACAGTAATTGTGGTAGCTGGGCACTATCTAGTTCTTCTGGTCTCAGGCTGATGAAGTCTCTGGTTTATGTGGCCCTTTCTATTGGAAGAGAAATTCTTGGAATTAGCAGAGTTAGAATACAAAAGATGAATACACAGAACTCTTCAAGATATCAGGATGGAGATCATGCAAAACTCAGAACAAGCCAAGGAACATACAGACAGCAATAGAGGAACTTAGGAAGATTATAGTAGAGCCTAATGACAAATTTAACAGGTTGCAAGAATCTGTGGAGAGACAACAAACAGAAATCCAAAAAATTAACAATAAAATTTCAGAATTAGACAGCTCAATAGAAAGTCATAGGAGCAGAATTGAGGCAATGAAGTCAGGATTAGTGAGATTGAAAATAAAGCACATGACACCAACTTATTTGAGGAAAAATCAGATTTAAAGAATATAAAAAAATGAAGAAACCCTAAGAATTATGTGGGATTCTATAAAGAGGAATAACCTACGAGTAATTGGAGTACCAGAATGGGGGGATAATGGAAAATACAGAGAGAATAGTTGAAGATTTGTTGGCAGAAAACTACCCTGATATCGTGAAAGCTGACAAGATATCTATCCAGGATGCTCATGGAACCCCACACAAGGTAGATCCAAAAAGAAAGTCACCATGACATATAGTAATCAAACTTGCCAAAACCAAAGATAAAGAGAGAATTTTAAGAGCTGCTAGGGATAAACGAAAAGTCATCTACAAAGGTGAGTCAATAAGAATAAACTTGGACTACTCAGCAGAAACTATGCAGGCAAGAAGGCAATGGGATGACATATATAAAACCTTGAAGGAAAAAAACTGCCAGCCAATAATTATATATGCAGCAAAACTGTCTCTCAAATATAATGGTAAAATGAGGGCATTTCCAGATAAACCAAATTTAGGGAATTTGCAAAAACCAAACCAAAATTACAAGAAATACTGAAGGGTGTCTTCCGGTTAGAAAATCAGTAACATCAGATAACAACCCAAGATAAGAACACAGGACAGAGCAACCAGATTTCAACCTAGATAGGGAAGACACAAAAACAAATCAAACTAAAACACTGAAAATAGGGAAACAGAGATGTCAATATGTAAAAGATGACAACATTAAAACAAAATAGAGGGGCTAAAAAATGTAGTCATGGATCTTTCATATGGATAGGAAGAAAAAACAATATAAAGAAATAAAAGACTGGTTTAAACTTAGAAAACTAGGGGTAAGTATTAAGGTAACCACAAAGGAAACTAACAATTCTACACCTAAAAATGAAAAATCAGAAAAACATAAAGACTCAGCAAATACAAAATCAACAGCAATGAAAAAGATGAAAAGAAAATACATAAAGAAAAACTACTCAGCACAGAAAATTATATGGAACAAAGAAATTGTCAACAATGAAAAAAAAAAGATATCAAAATTACAGCACTAAACTCATACCTAGCAATAATTATGCTGAATGTAAATGGACTAAACGCACCAGTAAACAGACAGAGAGTGACCAAATGGATAAAAAAACATGAACTGTCTATATGCTGCCTAAAAGAGACACACCTTAGACTTAAAGACACAAACAAACTAAAATTCAAAGGATGGAAAAAAACATATCAAGAAAACAACACTCAAAAAAGAGCAGGAGTGCCAATATTAATCTCTGACAAAATAGACTTTAAAGTAAAATCCACCACAACAGATAAGGAAGGACACTATATAATGATTAAAGGGTCAACACACCAGGAGGACATAACTGTAATAAATATTTATGCACTCTAAAACAGGGCTCCAACTACATAAAACAAGCTCTAATAGCATTGAAAAGAGAGACAGACAGCTCCACAATAGTAGGAGACTTCAACACACCACTTTTGGTGAAGGACAGAACGTTCAGAAGGAAGCCAAGTGAAGACATGGAAGATTTAAATGGCACACTCAACCAAAATGATCTTTTAGACATATACAGAACACTCCACCCAACAGCAGCCAAGTATACTTTCTTTTCTAACACACATGGAATATTCTCCAGAATAGACCATATATTAGCCCAAAAAGCAAGCCTTAACAGAATCCAAAGCATTGAAATATTACAAAGCATCTTTTCTGACCATAAAGCCATAAAAGTAGAAATCAATAACAGAAAAAGCAAGGAAAAAAAGCAAACACATGGAAAGTGAACAACACCTTGCTCAGAAACTACTGGGTTATAGAAGAAATTAAGGCTGGAATAAAGAAATTCATAGAATCAAATGAGAGTGAAAACATCCTACCAGAACCTTTGGGACACAGCAAAAGCAGTGCTCAGAGGCCAATTTATAGCAATAAATGCACACTTACAAAAAGAAGAAAGGGCCAGAATCAAAACATTACCCCTACAACTCAAACAAATAGGAAGAGAGCAGCAAAAGAAGCCCTTGGACACCAGAAGAAAGAAAATAATAAAAATTAGAGCAGAATTAAATGAAATAGAAAAATGGTTGAAAGAGTTAACAAGACCAAAAACTGGTTCTTTAAAAATATCAACAAAATTGATAAACCATTGGGCAAACTGACAAAAGAAAAACAGGAAAATAGCAAAAAACCCAAGTAAGAAATGAGATGGGTGATATCACAAGAGACCCAACTGAAATTAAAGGTATCATAACAGAATACTATGGAAAATTGTACTCTAACAAATTTGAAAACCTAGAGGAAATGGACAAATTTCTAGAAACTCACTACCTCCCTAAACTAACACAAGCAGAGCTAGAAGAATTAAATAAACCCATAACAAAAGAAGACATTGAAAAGGTAGTTAAAAAACTCCCAACAACAAAAAACCCCTGGCCCAGGCAGCTTCACTGGAGAATTCTACCGAACTTTCAGAGACGAGTTAACATAATTACGACTAAAGGTATTTCAGAGCATAGAAAAGGATGGAATACTCTGAAACTCATTCTATGAAGCCAACATAACCCTGATACCAAAACCAGGCAAAGACACC
>NW_004444044.1:3863340-3888625 GCF_000243295.1 Trichechus manatus latirostris
AAGAAGATAAAATACTTAGGAATAAATCTAACCAGAGACATAAAAGGCCTATACAATGAAAACTACAAGACACTATCGCAAGAAACCAAAAGAGACCTACTTAAGTGGAAAAACATACCTTGCTCATGGATAGAAAGACTCAACATTGTGAAAATGTCAATTGTACCCAAAGCGATCTACAGATTCAATGCAATACCGATCCAAATTCCAACGGCATTGTTTAAGGAGATGGAGAAATAAATCACCAACTTCATATTGAAACGGAAGAGGCCCCGGACAAGTAAAGCATTACTGAAGAAGAACAACAAAGTGGGAGGCCTCAAACTACCTGATTTTAGAATCTATTTTACCACTACAGTAGTCAAAACAGCCTGGTACTGGTACAACAACAGTTCAAGTTAGTTTCTCATACAAAAAATTTATACACACACTATGTGACCCTAGTCCCATTGTAACAGCACACTCCCCTTTTCCACCCCAGATTTCCCATGTCCATTCAACCAGCCCCTGTCCCTTTTTGCCTTCTCATCTCGCCTCTGGACAGGAGCTGCTCATTTAGTCTCTTGTCTCCACTTGAGCTAAGAAGCACTCTCTTCATGAGTATCATTTTATGTCCCATAGTCGAGTCTAATATTTATCTGAAGAGTTGGCTTCGGGAATGGTTTCAGATCTTGGCTAACAGAGAGTCTGGGGGCCATGTCTTCTGGGTTTCCTCCAGTCTCAGTCAGACCATTAGGTCTGATCTTTTTACAAGAATTTGGGTTCTGCACTCCACTTTTCTCGTGCTCCATCAGGGACTCTCTGTTGTGTTGCCTGTCAGGGCAGTCATTGGAGGTAGCCAGGCACCATCTAGTTCTTCTGGTCTGAGGCTGACAGAGTCTCTGGTTTATGGGGCCCTTTCTGTTTCTTGGGCTAATATTTTCCTTATGTATTTGGTGTTTTTCATTCCCCTTTGCTCCAGGTGGGTTGGGACCAACTGATGTATCTTAGATGGCCACTTGCTGGCTTTTAAGACCCCAGATACCACTCACCGAAGTGAGATGCAGAACATTGTCTTAAAAAACTTTATTATGCCAGTTGACCTAGATATCCCCTGAAACCAGGGAACCCAGACCCCTGACCCTGCTACTCTGTCCCTCAAAGTGTTTGATTGTATTCAGGAAACTTCTTAGCTTTGGTTTAGTCCAGTTGTGCTGACTTCCTCTGTATAGTGTGTTGTCTTTCCCATCACCTAAGATAATTCTTATCTACTATCTAGTTAGTGAATACACATCTCCCTCCCTCCCCACCCTCATAATCATCAAAGAATGTTTTCTTCTTTGTTTAAACCATTTCTTGAGTTCTTATAATAGTGGTCTCATACAATATTTGTACTTCTGCGACTAACTAATTTCACTCAACATAATGCCTTCCAGATTCATCCATGTTATCAGATGTTTCGCAAATTCATTGTTGTTCTTTATTGTTGCCTAGTATTCCATTGTGTGAAATACACCATAATTTGTTTATCCATTTATCCGTTGGTGGACACCTAGGTTGTTTCCATCTTTTTGCTATTGTGAACAGTGCTGTAATGAACATGGGTGTGCATATATCTACTCATGTGATGGCTCTTATTTCTCTAGGATATATTCCAAGGAGTGAGATGGCTGAATCACATGATACTTCTATTTCTAGCTTTTTAAGGAAGCACCAAATCGATTTCCAAAGTGGTTTACCATTTGATATTCTAAGGAACATTCTTGCTGTACTTCAGCCAAGACAAATTTGTTCTTTCTTTTGGCAGTCCATGGTATATTCAATATTCTTTGCCAACACCGCAATTTAAATGCATCAATTTTTCTTCAGTCTTTCTTTTTCATTGCCCAGCATTCACATGTATATGAGGCAACTGAAAAGACCATGGCTTGGGTCAGATGCACCTTAGTCATCAAAATGATATCTTTGCTTTTTAACACTTTAGAGAGTTATTTTGCAGCACATTTGTCCAATGCAATTCCTTGTTTGATTTCTTGACTGCTGGTTCCATGGACATTGATAGTTGATCCTAGAAGAATAAAATCCTTGACAACTTCAATTTCTTCAGCATTTATCATGATGTTGTTTATTGGTCAAGTTATAAGGATTTTTGTTTTCTTTATGTTCAGGTGTAATCGATACTGAAGGCTGTCATCTTTTACCTTGATCAGTAAGCACTTCAAATTGTCTTTGCTTTTGGCAAGCAAGTTTGTGTCATCTGCATATCTCAGGTTGCTAATGAGTCTTCCTGCATTCCTGATGCTGTGTTTTTCTTTGCATAGTCCAGCTTCTTGGATTATTTTTTATGCATAATTCTGCAAACCAATTACTTATTCATCCAAAATACTTGTTTTCAACAACACAAACGATGCCTATGCATGTGACCTCACTGGATGGTTTACGCAGGAATCAAATCGACTATGTCTGTGGAGAGCAACAATGGAGAAGCTCCATATTTTCAGCCAAGACAAAACCAGAGGCTGACTGCAGAACAGAACATCAGTTACTTGTGTGCAAGTTCAAGCTGAAGCTGAAGAAAAATCTAAGCAAGTCCAAGAAAGCCAAAGTATGACCTTGAATACGTTCTCCTGAATTTAGATACTATCTCAAGCATAATTTTGATGCACTGTATACTAACGACCAAAGACCAGAAGAGCTGCGGGATCTCACCAAGGACATCATACATGAAGAAAGTTAAAGATCATTGAAAAGACAGGAAAGACTAAAATGGATATCAGAAGAGACTCTTAAACTTGCTGTTGAACACAGAGTAGCTAAAACGAACAGAAGAAATGATGAAGTAAAAGAGCTGAACGGAAGATTTCAGATGGCTGCTCCAGAAAATAAGGCAAAGTAATACAATGAAAGGTGCAAAGACCATCCATTGCTGGTGGAACTGTAAAATGGTACAGATGCTGTGGAAAACAGTCAGGGGTTCCTCAAAAAGTAAATACAGAGCTACCATGTTGTTTTTGTTTTTAGGTTCTCTCAGGAGAGTTCCAACTCATAGTGACCCTATGTACAACAGAACTAAACATCGCTCGGTTCTGCGCCATCTTCACAATCATTGTCATGCTTGAGCCCATTGTTGCAGCCACTGTGTCAGTCCATCTCATTGAGGGAATTCCTCCTTTTTGCTGACCCCCTACCAAGCATGATGTCCTTCTTCAGGGACTGATCCCTCCTTTTAACATGCCCAAAGTATGTGAAATGTAGTCTCGCCATCTTTGCTTCTAAGGAGCATTCTCACTGTACTTCTTCTAAAACAAATTTGTTCATTCTTTAGGTAGTCGATGGTATATTCCATATTCTTAACCAACACCTCAATTCAAAGATGTCAGTTCTTCTTCAGTCTTCTTTAGTCATCGTCCAGCTTTTGCATGTATATGAGGTGATTGAAAACACCATGGCTTGGGTCAGGCGCACTGTAGTCTTCAAGGTGACATCTTTGCTTGTTAACACTTTAAAGAGGTTTTTTGCAGCAGACTTGCCCAATGCAATGTGTCTTCTGATTTCTTGACTGCTGCTTCCATGGGTGTTGATTGTGGATTGAAATAAAATGAAATCCTTGACAACTTCAATGTTTTCTCCATTTATTATGATGTTGCTTATTGGTCCAGTTGTGAGGATTTGTGTTTTCTTTATGTTGAGGTGGAATCCGTACTGAAGGATGTGGTCTTTGATCTTCATCAGTAAGTGCTTCAAGTCCTCTTCACTTTCATCAAGGAAGGTTGAGTCATCTGCATAATGCAAGTTGTTAATGAGTTTTCCTCCAATCCTGATGCCCTGTTCTTCTTCACATAGTCCAGCTTCTTGGATTATTTGCTCAGACTACAGATTGAATAAGTATGGTGAAACGATACAACTCTGACGCACACCTTTCCTAACTTTAAACCACACAATATCCCCTTGCTCTGTTTGAAAGACTGCCTCTTGATCTATGTATAGGTTCCTCATGAGCACAATTAGGTGTTCTGGAATTCCCGTTCTTTGCAAAGTTATCTGTAATTTATGATCCACACAGTTGAGTGCCTTTACATAGTCAATAAAACACAAGTAAATATCTTTCTGGTATTCTCTGCTTTCAGCCAGGATCCATCTGACATCAGCAATGATCTCTCTTGTTCCATATCCTCTTCTGAATCCAACTTGAATTTATTGCAGTTCCCTGTCAATGTACTGCTGCAACCACTTTTGATTGCTCTTCAACAACATTTTACTTGTGTGTGATATTAATGATGTTGTTTGACAATTTCTGTATTTGGTTGGATCACCTTTCTCTGGAATAGGCATAAATACGGATCTCTTCCAGTTGGTTGGTCAGGTAGCTGTCTTCCAAATTTCTTGACATAGACAAGTGAGCACTTCCAGTGCTGCCTCCATTTGTTGAAACATCTCAATTGGTATTCCGTTAATTCCTAGGGCATTGTTTTTCACCAATGCCTTCAGTGCACCTTGGACCTCTTCCTTCAGTACCATTGGTTCCCTATCATGTGCTACCTCCTGAAATAGTTGAACATTGACCAGTTGTTTTTGGTGTAATGATTCTGTGTATTCTTTCCATCTTCTTTTGATGCTTCCTGTGTTGTTTAATATTTTCACAGTACAATTCTTCAATATTGCAACTTGAGGCTTAAATGTTTTCTTCAGTTCTTTCAGCTTGAGAAATGCTGGGTGTGTTCTTCTCTTTTGGTTTTCTAATCCCAAGTCTTTGCACACATCATTATACTTTACTTTGTTTTCTCCAAGTGCCCTCTGAAATCTTCTGTTTAGATCTTTTACTTCATCATTTCTTCCTTTTGCTTTAGCTACTTGACGTACAAGAGCAAGACTCAGAGTCTCTTCTGACATCCGTTTTGGTCTTTTCTTTCTTTCCTCTTTCTTTTTAATGACCTTTTGCTTTCTTACTGTATGACGTCCTTGGTGCCATTCCACAACTCATCCGGTCTTTGGTCATTAGTGTTCAACGCATCAATTCTGTTCTTGAGATGGTCTCTAAATTCAGGTGGGATATACTCAAGGTTGTACTTTGAGTCTCATGGACTTTTTCGAATTTTCTTCAACTTCAACTTGAAAGTGCATATGAGCAATTGATGGTCTGTTCCACAGTCAGCCCCTGGCCTTGTTCTGACTTATGATATTGAGCTTTTCCATCGTCTCTTTCCACAAATGTAGTCGATTTGGTTCCTATGTATTCCATCTGGTGAGGTCCATGTGTATAGTCACTGTTTATGTTGTTGAAAAATGGTATTTGCAATGAAGAAGTTGTTGGTCTTGCAAAATTCTGTCATGCAATCTCTGGCATCATTTCTTTCACCAAAGCCATATTTTCCGACTACCGATCCTTTTTCTTTGTTTCCAACTTTTGCATTCAAAATACCACAGCCTTCAGTATGGATTATACCTCAACATAAAGGAAACAAAAATCCTCACAACTGGACCAATAAACAACATCATGATAAATGGACAATAAATCAACACCCATGGAAGCAGCAGTCAAGAAATCAAAAGACATATTGCATTGGGCAAATATGCTGCAAAAGACCTCTTTAAAATATTAAAAAGCAAAGATGTCACCTTGAAGACTAAGGTACACTTCATCCAAGCCATGGTGTTTTCAGTCACCTCATATGCATGCAAAAGTTGGATGATGAATAAGGAAGACTGAAGAAGAATTGAAGCCTTTGAATTCTTGTGTTGGTGAAGAATATTGAATATACCATGAACTGCCAAAAGAATGAACAAGTCTGTCTTGGAAGAAATACAACCAGAATGCTCCTTAGAAGCGAGGCTGGTGAGACTACATCTCACATGCTTTGAACGTGTTAGTTATCAGGAGGACTCAGTTCCTGGAGAAGGACATCATGCTTGGTAAAATCAAGGGCCAGTGAAAAAGAGGAAGACCCTCAACAAGATGGACTGACACAGTGGCTTCAACAGTTGGCTCAAGCATAACAACAATTGTGAGGATGGCACAGGACAGGGCAGTGTTTCGTTCTGTTGTACATAGGGTTGCTATGAGTTGGAACTGACTGGATGGTACCTAACAACAACAACAACCCATACAATGGAATATTACTCAGCCATAAAGAGAAATGAAATCCTGATACATACTACAACATGGATGAACCTTGAAAACATTATGCTAAGTGAAATAACTCAGTCACAAACGATCAAATACTGTATGATCCCACTTATATGAAATATCTAGAACAGGGAAAGGTATAGAGACTTGAGGTCTATTAGTGGTTACCAGGGATGATAGGGAGAAAGGTAGTGGAGTATCATTCCTTAGGGGACACTGAGTTTGTTAAGAGTGATGGAAAAACTTAAAAATGGATGGTGGTGATGGTTGTACAACATGATTAAAGTAATTAATGTCACTGAATTATACATGTAGAAAATATTTAAACAGGAAATGTTTTGTTATATATATTTTTGCCACAGTAAAAAAAAAAGGGGGGCAAATATAATCATTGGATTTTAGTGTTGAAATATATTTTTGTATAGGCATATGTTATGCTATTCTGCTGTGCTTTAAATTTCACAAGATATTATATTAGTTTCTTATTGCTACTGTAAAAATTACCACAAAAATGGTGGCTTAAAAGAACACAAATTTATTATCTTATAATTCTGGAGAGCAGAAGTCCAAAATGGGTCTCACTGGACTAAAATCAAGGTGACAGCAAGGCTGTGTTCCTTCTGGGGGTTCTAGAGGAGAATTCATTTCTAGCTTCTACAGGCTGCCTGCATTCGTTGGCTCCTGACTCCAGTCTTTTATCTTCAAAGCTAGCAATGACCAGTTACAGAACATCACACTGACACTGACTATCCTGCCTCCCGCTTTCACTTATAAGGCACCTCATGATTACACCGGGCCACTTAAATAATCTCTCCATCTCCAAATCCTTAACATAATGCTTTCTAAAAAGTCCCTTTTGCCGTGTAAGGTAACATATACACAGGTTCTGGGGATTAGAACATGAGCATCTTTGGAGGGCCGTTATTCTGCCTACCACAGGTATGTTGTTTATAGTTATCAAATTAGAGCACAACTGAGAAGCCAATAGTCCAGTTGCAGCAACATGGGCTTAACAAATCACAGATTTCTCTTAAATCATCTTTGACCAGGTAATACACCTTATACTTTAATGGTAACTATTTCCATTTTACTTAAAGACTTTTAAAATTTAAGTTTTACCACATCACTGATGGGAGTGGGATTTATTTTTACATTGTAGATAACAAAAAAAAAGAAAAGGGCAGATAGGATAAGGATCTTGGTCAACTCTCATTATTGATGTTGGGAATAGGTTCAATCTCCATGATGCACAATGTAGCAATCGCTCTCAAAATTAGATATCCACATTCCATTTGATGATTCACACCCTAATCTTATTTTATTAATCTTTGTAATGGTATTTACTTGGACTTGTAACTTTTATTTTACACCCCAGAGTTGATCCCAAACTTTACTGATTAGTCCTTGGAATTTTTCTTTCTTTCTTTTTTTTTTTTTTTGCATCTATTCTCATTTTTTTGGCTGGAAATAACTTTATTAAATTATAAAAGTGAGTGATATCTTTAGCTAAAATATCATGGAATAGTGCACACTAAATAAGATACTTGATAGTTGTTTTTCCCACCTGTGATGTAATTCCAGATTAAAGTTACATTTTCTCCCCTGCAGAATAAAAAGCTTCACAGAAAAAGAAATACTGGGCTGTGACAGAATGAGAATTAGACAGCAGAGTCAACTAGTGCATAAAATGATGAAGGCGAGTAGACTAACATCAGCATTTCTTGTATAATCAATCACTGCAAATGTGTCAGCAAGTATGAGGCCATACTCTCTTGTCAATACAACCAAGTAGACAATTGGGATAAGGGAGGAAGTAAACACAGTCAAATGTGGCTATCAACACTTCTTTTTCTGTCTCAGAAGAACAAAACCCTAATACAAGTTCTTGGAGCAAATTGAAATTTATCCAAATGAAAATCAAATGATAAATGTCCAGAGAATATTCTTTCTTTGGAATTCTTTCATTTCTTCAATTTAACCTGCTGGAATGAATTTCAAGTAGCATTCTGTTCAGCCTGTTGAAACGAAGGATTTATTAATTTTTTTAATGTACTTTAGATGAAGGTTTACAGAGCAAATTAGTTTCTTATTGAACAATTAATACACATATTGTTTTGTGACATTGGTTGCCAACCCCACCATGTGTCAACTCTCTCCCCTTCTCGACCTTGGGTTTCCTGTTACCAGCTTTCCAGACCATTCCTGCCTTCTCATCCTTGCCCCTGGGCTGGTGTGCCCCTTCAGTCTCGTTTTGTTTTATGGGCCTGTCTAATCTTGGCTGTAGGGTTAACCTCAGGAGTGACTTCAGTACTGAGTTAAAAGTGTGTCTGGGGGCCATATTCTCGAGGTTTCTCCCCTCTGTCAGACCAGTAAGTCTGGTCTTTTTTTGTGAGTTAGAATTTTGTTCTACATTTTTCTCTGGCTCCTTCTGGGACTTTCTATTGTGATCCCTGTCAGAGCCGTCAGTAGAGGTACCCAGGCACCATCAATTATTCTGGACTCTGTCTGGTGGAGGCTGTGGTAGTTGTGGTTCATTAGTCCTTGTGTCTTTGGTTTTCTTCACTCTCCCTTGCTCCAGATGAGTTGGTATCAGCGGAGTATCTTAGATGGCTGCTCACAAGCTTTTAAGACCCCAGACGCTACTCACCAAAGTGGGATGTAGAACTTTTTATTTATAAACTATGTTCTGCCAGTTGAGCTAGATGTCCCCCGAGACCATGGTCCCCACAGCCCTCAGCCAAGTAATTCGGTCCCTCGGGGAGTTTGGATGTGTCTATGAAGCTTCCATGACTTTGCCTTGATCAAGTTGTGCCGACTTCCCCAGTACTATGTACTATCTTACTCTTCACCAAAGTTACCACTTATCTATTGCCTAGTTAGTGTTTTTCCCTCCTAACCCCTCCCCTGCTTAGTAACCATCAAAGATTGTTTCTTTCTGTGGGCAAACATTTTCATGAGTTGTTATAATAGTGGTCTCATACAGTATTCTTGTTTTACTGCACTGGCTAGGACCTCTAGTACAATATCGAATAGAATGGTAAGAGCAGATTCCTTGTTTTGTTCCCACTCTTAAGAGAAAACATTCAGTATTTCATCATTAAGTACGATGTTAGCTGTAGTTTTTTTGTATATGCCCTTTATTTATTATACAATTTTTTGTATAGCCCCTCTATTCCTAGTTTGCTGCAAGTTTTCATCCTGAATGGATGCTGAATTAAGTCAAACGCTTTTTTACATATATTAAGACGGTCATAATGGCTTTTCTTCTTTTGTCTCTTCATATTGTTAGTTGTATTTATTGATTTTCAAATATTGCACCAGCTTTGCGTTCCTGGGATGAACCCCACTTGGTTATTGTATTCATTTCCTAGGGCTGCCCTAGGAAATTACCAAAAACTTGGTGGCTTTAAACAATAGAAATTTATTCTCTCACAATTTTGGAGGCTAGATATCCAAAATCAAAGTGTCAGCAGGACCATCCTCTATCTGAAGGCTCTATGGAGGAACTCTTTCGAACAGCTTCTGGTGGCCCCAGGCATTCCTTGCCTTGTGGCAACATAACTCCAATCTCTGTCTCTGTCTTCATATGCTGTTCTTCTCTCCGTGTTTTCTCCTCTTCTTATAAGAACAGTCATTGGATTTAGGGCTCACCCTAATGCAGTATGTCCTCATCTTAACTAATTACATATGCAAAGACCCTATTTCTAAATATGGTCACATTCTGTGGTTCCAGGTGGACGTGAATTTTGGGGAGACAATATTCACTCCATTACAGTAAAGATATAGTTTTATTTTTATATATGGCTATATTCAAGGATGGCTAGACTTCATCTCATGTACTTTGGACGTGTTATCAGGAGGGACCAGTCCCTGTAGAAGGACATCATGCTTGGTAAAGTAAAGGGTCAGCGAAAGAGAGGAAGACCCTTAACAAGATGGATTAACGCAGTGGCTGTAACGATGGGCTCAAGTATAACAATGATTGTGAGGATGGTGCAGGATCCGGCAGGGTTTCGTTATGTTGTACATAGGGTCACTATAAGTTGAAACCAACTCAACAGTATCTAACAATAACATATTTGATTTGCTAGTATACTGTAGAGGATTCTTTGTCTATATTCATGCGGTTTTCTTTACTTGTAGTTTCTTTGTCAGGTTTTGGTATCAGGGTAATTCTGTTGTTGTTATATGCCATCAAGTTGGTTCCGACTCATAGTGCTCCTGTGTACAACAGAACAAAACACTACTCGGTCCTGTGTGATCCTTACAATTGTTGTTGTGCTTGAGCCCATTGTTGAAGCCACTGTGTCAGTCCATCTCATTGAGGATCTTCTCTTTTTCCTTGACCCTCTATTCTACCAAGCATGATGTACTTTTCCAGGAACTGGTCCCTTCTGATAACATGTCCAAAGTATGTGAGATGAAGTCTCACCATTCTCACTTCTAATGAGCATTCTGGTTGTACTTCTTCCAAGACGGATTTGTTTGTTCTTCTAGTAGTCCATGGTATATTCAATATTCTTCGCCAACACCATAAATCAAAGGCATCGATTCTTCTTCGGTCTTCCTTATTCACTGTCCAGCTTTAGTGTGCATATGAGACTATTGAAAACACCATGGCTTGGGTCAGGCTCACTTAAGTCCTTAAAGTGACTTCTTTGCTTTTTAACACTTTAAAGAGATCTTCTGCAGCAGATTTGCCCAATGCAATGCATCATTTGATTTCTTGACTGCTGCTTTCATGGGCGTTGATCAGGGATCCAAGTAAAACGAAATCCTTGACAACTTCAATCATTTCTCCATTTATCATTATGTTGCTTATTGGTCCAGTTGTGAGGATTTTTGTTTTCTTTATGTCGAGTTGTAATCCATACTGAAGGCTGTGGTATTTGATCTTCATCAGTAAGTGCTTCAAGTCCTCTTCATTTTCAGCAAACAAGGTTGTGTCATCTGCATATCCCAGGTTGTTAATGAGCCTTCCTCCAATCCTGATGCTGCGTTCTTCTTCATACAGCCCAGCTCCTCGGATTATTCGCTCAGCATACAGATTAAATAAGTATGGTGAAAGGATACAACCCTGCTGCACACCTTTCCTGACTTTAAACCACGGAGTATCTCCTTGCTCTGTTTGAATGACTGCCTCTTGCTCTAAGTACTGGTTCCTCATGAGCACAATTAAGTGTTCTAGAATTCCCATTCTCCCAATGTTATCCATAATTTGTTATGATCCACATAGTCGAATGCCTTTGCATAGTCAATAAAACACAAATATTCTTTGCTTTCAGCCAGGATCCATCTGACATCAGCAATGATATCCCTTGTTCCATGTCCTCTTCTGAATCCGGCTTGCATTTCTGGCAGTTCCCTGTTGATGCACTGCTGCAGCTGCTTTTGAAAGGTCTTCAGCAAAATTTTACTTGTGTATAATACTAATGATATTGTTCAATAATTTCCACTGACCTCATAAAAATGAATTAGGAACATGTAGCACTATCTCTCCCTCTTCTTCTGTATTCTGAAATAGTTTTTGTAGAATTGGCATTATTTCTTTCTTAAATGATTGGTAGAATCTGCCAATGGAGCTGTCTGAGCCTAGAGATCTTTTTGTTGATAAATATTTCTAACTAAAATTTCAATTTCTTTACTAGATTTTAACTACAAACTCAATTTCATTTAGGATATCTCTTTTTCTTGAGTAAGCTTTGATAATTTGTGTCTTTCAAGAAATTTGTCCATTTCAAATGTAAGGCATGGAGCTGTTGTTCATAGTTGTATTAGCCAGTTTTCCAGAAAAACAAAATCAGTAGGATATAAATATATAATACACACACATACACATTTATTTCAAGGAATTGGCTTACCTGATTTTGAGGCCTGGTAGGATCAAAATGTATAGGACAGACTGAAAACTCTCAGGAGCTAATATTGCAGTCTTTATGCAGAATTTCCTCTTCCTTACAGGAGCCTTGATTTTGCTGTTAATGCCTTTCAACTGATTGGATCAGGCCTTCCCAGATTATGTAAGATAACGTTTACTTCAAGTCAACTGATTGTACATGCTAATCACATCTATAAAATATCTACAAAATATTAGTATTTAATTGAATAACTAGATAATATAGCCTAGCCAAGTTGACATATAAAACTAATCTTTAGAGTTATTGTTGTTGTTAGTTGCCATCAAGTCAATTTCAACTCATGGCGAGCCCATGTGTGCAGAGTAGAACTGCTCCATATGGTTTTCAAGGCTTAACCAATTGCACCACTGAGGGACTCCAAACCATAGAAAACAGTAGTGTTCCCTTATTATCCTCTTACTGTGGGGTCTGTCGTGATACCTCCTCCTTCATTCTTGATATGGTAATTTGTGTCTTCTTTCATATTTTTGTGATAAGTCTGCCTAGAGTTTTATTAATTTTTTTCAAAGAACTGCCTACTGGGTTCATTGATTTTTCTCTACTGTTTTTCTGTTTTCAATATTTCTTTGTTTTCTGTTCTTTATTATTTCCTTCTGCTTGCTTGGTTTTAATTTGCTCATTTCTAGTTTCTTAAGCTAGAAGCTTGATTTGAGGTATTTCTTCTAATAGAAGTATTAAATATTGTAAATTTCCCGATAAGCACTGCCTTAGCTGTAGCTCACAAATGTTGATATGTTGGGTGTTTTTGTTTATTTTATTTTTCCATTTTCATTCAATTCAAATATCTTCTAATTTCCTTTGTGACTTCTTCCTTGATCTGTAAACTATTTGTTTATTTTATTTGTGTGCGTGTGTTTTGTTTGTGTGGCCACAGAATTCTTTTATTTTAAATATTTTATTGTGTTTTAGGTGAAAGTTAACACAGCAAATTAGGTTTCGTTTAAAAAATTTTATACAAATTTTTCCATGACACAGCTTACAATTTTCGCAATGTGTTACCATTCTCATTATTTCCATTCTATTTGTTTTGTTTTTGTTGATGTAGCTTCCCTTCCCCTCCTTGCCTTCTCATCTTTGCTTTTGGGTAAATGTTGACCGTTTGGTCTTGTATAGTTGACTGTTTAAGGGAGCACATTACTCATGGGTAGTATTGTTTATTTTATAAACTAATATATTATTTGGCTGAAAGGTGATCTCCAGGAGTAGCTTCAGTTCCAGGTTCAAAGGGTATCTTAGGATGGTAGTTTCTGGGGTTCCTCTAGTCTCTAGTCTGGCCTTTTTTAGGAGTCTGAATTTTGTTCTATATTTTTTTCCCATTCTCTCCAACCTTCTGTTGTGTTCCTGATCAGAACGATCAGTAGTGGTAGCTGAGCACCATCTAGTTCTTTTTGTAGCAGGCTAGAAGAGGTTGTGGTTTGTGTGGGCTACTAGTCTTGCACACTAGTTTCATCTTTGAGTCCTTGGTTTTCTTCATTCTCTAAACTAGTAGAGACCAATAGTTGTATATTAGATTGACCTATAGTCTATTTAGAAGTGTGTTGCTTAATTTACAAATATTTGGGGATTTTCCAGATAACTTTCTGTGATGGATTTCTAAATTAATTTCATTACTATGCGTTGTTGTTGTTGTTATTGGGTGCTGGTGCGTTGGTTCCGACTCATAGTGACCCTATGTACAACAGAACGAAACACTGCCTGGTCCTGCACCATCCTTACAATTGTTGCTATGTTTCAGCCCATTATTGCAGCCACTGTGTTAATCCATATTGTTGAGGGTCTTCTTTTTCACTGACCCTTTACCTTACCAAGCATGATGTCCTTCTCCAGGGACTGGTCCTTCCTGATAACATGTTCTAATTACGAGAGATGAAGTCTCACCATCTCGCTTTTAAGCAGCATTCTGACTGTACTTGTTTCAAGATAGACTTGTTCGTTCTTTTGGCAGTCCGTGGTATATTCAATATTCTTCACCAACACCACAATTCAAAGACATCAATTCTTCTTCGGTCTTCATTATTCATCGTCCAGCTTTTGCATGCGTATGAGGCAATTGAAAATATCATGCTTGGATCAGGTGCACCTTAGTCCTCAAAGTGATATCTTTGCTTTTCAACACTTTAAAGAGGTGTTTTGCTGCAGATTTTCCCAATGCAATATGTCGTTTGACTTCTTGACTGCTGCTTCCATGGGCATTGATCATGGATCCAAGTAAAATGAAATCCTTGACAACTTCAGTCTTTTCTCTGTTTACCATGATGTTGCTTATTTGTACAGTTGTGAGGATTTTTGTTTTCTTTATGTTGAAGTGTAATCCCTACTGAAGGCTGTAGTCTTTGATTTTCATCAATAAGTACTTCAAGTCCTACTGATGCCATGTTCTTCTTTATATAGTCCAGCTTCTTGGATTATTTGCTCAGCATACACATTGAAAAATATGGTGAAAGGTTACAACTCTGACACACACCTTTCCTGATTTTAGAGCACGCAGTATCCCCTTGTTCTGTTCAAATGACTGTCTCTTAGTCTATGTACATGAGCACAATTAAGTGTTCTGGAATTCCCATTCTTTGCAATGTTATCCGCAATTTGTCATGATCTACACAGTCAAATATGCCTTTGCATTGTCAATGAAACACAGGTAAACATCTTTCTAGTATTCGCTAGTTTTAGCCAGGATCCATCTGGCATCAGCAATGATATCCTTCATTCCACATCCTCTTCTGAATCTGGCTTTCATTTCTAGAAGTTCCCTGTCAATGTACTACTGCAACTGCTTTTGAACTATCTTGGGCAAAATTTTAGTAGCATGTGATATTAATGATTGTTGTTCGATAATTTCCACATTCTGTTGGGTCACCTTTCTTTGGAATGGGCACAAATATGGATCTCTTCAAGTCAGTTGGCCAGGTAGCTGTCTTCCAAATTTCCTAGCATAGACAAGTGAGCACCTCCAGCGCTGTGTCCATTTGTTGAAATATCTCAATTGGTATTCCATCAATTCCCGGAGTTTTGTTTTTTGCCAATGTCTTCAGTGCAGCTTGGACTTCTTCCGTCAATACCAACGGTTCTTGCTCATATGCTACCTCCTGAAATGGGTGAACATCGACCAATTATTTTTGGTGCAATGACTGTGTGTATTCCTTCCATCTACTTTTAATGCTTCCTGTGTCGTTCAATATTTTGCCCACAGAATCCTTCAGTATTGCAGCTTGAGGCCTGAATTTTTCCTTCAGTTGTTTCAGCTTAAGAAATGCCAAGCTTGTTCTTCCCTTTTGGTTTTCTAACTCCAGGTCTTTGCACATTTCGTTATAATACTTTTCTTTGTCTTCTCAAGCCACCGTTTGAAATCTTCTGTTCAGCTCTGTTACTTCATCATTTTGTCTGTTTCCTTCAGCTACTCTACATTCAAGAGCAAGTTTCAGAGTCTCTTTTGACATCCATTTTGGTCTTTTCTTTCTCTCCTGTCTTTTTAATGACATTTTGCTTTCTTACTCTATGATGTCCTTGATGTTATCCCACAACTCATCTGATCTTTTGTTATTAGTGTTCAGTGCATCAAATTTATTCTTGAGATGGTCTCTCAATTCAGGTGGGATATACTCCAGGTTGTATTTTGGCTGTCGTGGTCTTGTTTTAATTTTCTTCAACTTCACCTTGAACACACATTTGAGCAATTGATGGTCTGTTCCACAGTCAGCCCCTTGCCTTGTTCTGACTTATGATATTGTGTTTCTTCATCATCTCTTTCCACAGATGTAGTCAATTTGATTCCTGTGTATTCCATCTGGTGAGGTCCACATGTATAGTCACCGTCTGTGTTGTTGAAAAATGGTATTTGAAATGAATAAGTTGTTGGTCTTTCAAAATTCTATCAAGTTATCTCCAGCATTGTTTCTATCACCAACACCATGTTTTCCAACGACAGATCCTTCTTGCTTGTTTCCAATTTTTGCATTCCAGCCACCAGTAATCATTAATGCATCTTCACTGCATATTTGATCAATATCAAACTGCAGAAGTTGGTAAAAATCTTCAATCTCTTCATCTTTGGCATTAGTGTTTAGTGTGTAAATCTGAATGACAGTTGTATTAGTTGGTCTTCCTTATAGGCGTATAGATATTATCCTATCACTGACAGCACTGTACTTCAGGATAGATCTTGAAATGCTTCTTTTTGACAATGAATAGGAGGCTTTTTCTTCTCAATTTGTCATTCCTGTCATAGTAGACCATATGATTGTCCAATTCAAAATGGCCAATATCAGTCCATTTCAGTTTAATGATGCCTTGATATCAATATTTACGTGTTCCATTTCATTTTTATGACTTCTAGTTTTCCTAGATTCATACATCATACATTCCACCTTCCAATTATTAATGGATGTTTGTAGCTGTTTTTTCTCATTTTGAGTTGTGCCACATCAGCAAATGAAGGTCCTGAAAGGTTTATTCCAGCCATGTAATTAAGGTCAACTCTACTTTGAGGAGGCAGCTCTTCTCTAGTCATATTTTGAGTGCCTTCCAACCTGAGGGGCCCATATTCCAGCACTATAACAGTCAGTGTTCCACTGTTATTCATAAGGTTTCACTGGCCAATTTTTGAGAAGTAGACTTCCAGTTCCTTCTTTCTATGGTCAGAGATACTTTATATGATTTATAGTCTTTTAAATTTGTTAAGTTTGTTTTATGGCTCAGAGTATGGTCCATCTTTGTGAATATTCCACCTATACTTGAAAAAAAAATGTGTATTCTGCTGTTGTTGGTTGGAGTGTTCTATAAATATCAATTAGGTCTAGTTGGTGATAGTGTTGTTCAAGTCTTCTATATCCTTACTGATTTTCTATCTACTTGTTCTGTTAATTACTGAGAGAAGAGAAATGAGTAACTGTAATCGTGGATTTGTCTGTTTTTCCGTTTAGTTCTATTGTTTTTTTGTTTTTTGCTCATGTAATTTGAAGCTTGGTTTTTATGTACGTATATCAAAAATCCAGTGTCGTCAAGTCGATTCCAACTCACAGTGACCCTATAGGATAGAGTAGAACTGCCCCATAGGATTTCCAAGGAGTGCCTAGTGGATTCGAACTGCCGATCTTTTAGTTAGCAGCCATAGCTTTTAAGCACTATGCCACCAGGGTATCCATGTAAGTATATGTCTGTAAATTGTTATAGCTTCTTGGTGAATTTATCCCTGGTGGTAATATTCCTTGTTCTGAATCTACTTTCATATTAATATAGCCATTTCAGATTTCTTTCCATTTGTGTTTGCATGGTATATTCTTTTCTATTCTTTTACTTTTAATGTATCTATATCTTTATATTTAAAGTAGATTTCTTGTAGACAGCATAGTGCTAGGTCTTACCTTTTCATCCTCTTCATCCAAACTTACAATCTTTGTCTTGTAATTGGTATGGTTAGACCTTTTATATTTAACATGATTATTGATATGATTGTAGTAAAACCTATTATCTTGCTCACTGTTTTCTGTTTCTTCCATCTGTTATTGGTTTATGTTCCCCTCTTTTTCTGCCTTCTTTTAAATAAATAAGTTGGAGCCCTGGTAGCCTAGTGGTTAAGAGCTCGGCTGCTCTCCAAAAGGTCGACGGTTCGAATTCTGCAGCCGCTCCTTGGAAACCCTACGGTGGCAGTTCTACCCTGTCCTATAGTGTCGATGTAAGTCAGAATCGACTCGACAGCAATGGTTTTATGGGTTTGGTTTAAATAAATTGAGTATTTTTTTTTGTGATTGCATTTTATTTCCCTTATTGGACTATAACATACTATATTTCAAAATTTTTAGAGGTTTACAGTATATTTCTTTGGCTAATCAGAGTCTACCTTTAAATAATAGCATCCTAAATTCAGATAAAAATTTGTACATAGTGAGAATTATTGCTGGGATATATGTAATCATGAAAATCTGAAAGTGATATTCAATGTGACAATAACTACATAAATTATGGTATATGTATCTATTTAAAATTGTTTATGAAAAAATTTTATAGTTAATTTCTTTAACTTTTTAAAGTAACAGAGACTGGTTGTGAAAAAAATAATATACAGATATATAATTAGAAAATTAAAGTTATTCTCCTCCACCACTATTCCTAACCCAAAACTGAACCAGTTGCCATCACTATTAAAAGTTGAATATTTCCTTTCCAGAACTTAAGGAGTTTCTAATGATATGTTAAAATTCTTCTGATATAATTTTAAATGAAAAAATTATAAGACAGAAAATAGTTTATACATATGATCTCGACTATATAAAAACATATATGAATAGAAAAAACTTAGGAATATACATATGAATAGAAAAAAACTGAAAAGAAATATGTCAGAATTTAACAGTTGTTATAACTGATGATAAAGATAAATATGGATTATAGGACAGCTAACATTTAGATTATGTGGGTGAAAATATTTTATAATTTTTTTACTATTTTATTTTTTATACTATTCTTTCTATAATTCAGACCTCAGCTGAGACAACCCTGTGTCTACCTGTTTCCTGAATTCAACACATTTACATTTCTTTTTTTTTTTAAACAAGAAATCCAGTCTCACCAAGCATTTTGTAATTTTTGTGGGATTTGAGAGTGTTTACATCATGCCATGCACATCTATTTAAGAGCCATGTTAGACGTTAATAATCTCCAATATCTTCTCTTTAGCTAGCTTCCATCTGCAGTACCTATCTTCCTGGCTCTTCTCTGTTTGTTTGTTTCTTTTCCCCAGTCCTGCCTTAATTCCCATCCTAAAACTTACTCAGACTCATCACAATACTGATATTGAATAAATTAAAAAGCCTTCCTGTAGCGGGATCTACTTTCCTTAGAAGGCTGTTTATTGACCGTCTTTTGATCATTTCTCTTAGGAGATCATTCAGGCCACTTATCAATGTGTTTCTTCCAAACAAACACACTGCTGTCTCAAATAGGAATTTTTATGCCTGCTCACTGTAAGAATAAAATGATGTCCTTATTGTTTTACATATGTTTTTCAAAATTTGAACAATGAGCACTTTTTTTTTATCATGATAAGACACTATATGAGAAAAAAATCAATGCATTACAATGCTGGGAAGGAAAACAGAGAAGTCTTCTATAACAACCATATGATTTTTGAAAATTCAAATATATTTTCTCTCTCTTAAAAAATATTTTTTAAAAAAGACCAAGTGATATAAATTTACATTTTGCTCCCAAGACAAAGGAAAATAAATTAGGGAATTCTCCCAAAGAAGCAACTGATCTTATACAAATAAGAAAATACGATGCAGCAGCATGTTTTAACATCTATGAAATATCCAATTTAATATTCCTTACATATGAAAATAATAAACTTTGTTAGGATCTCTTGTTTTTTGGGGCAAATTCAAATCTAAATTCATTCAACCAGTGTTTGTTGAATACCTATCATGTATTCATTTCTGGGTATATGAAAATAAATAAGAAGTGAACCTTGCTCTCTACCAGCTCATAATCTACTAAAGAGACAGTCGCATTAACAAGTAATCATAGTCAACGAGATAAGTTTTGCAATGTGAAAGGTGTTGGGAGCTGAGAAGAGACAGCAAATGATTGCTTTGAGGAGTTGGCCAAGAGTTCATAGAGGAGATAACACTAGAGCTTGATTTTGAACAATTAATGGGAATTCACCTGGTATGGAAAAGGAGAAAAAGCTTTTCAGCCAGAATGATACTCATAATGTTGGAAAGTGCAATACCACATTGTTAACTGTGGTGAGATTATGGAAACAATTTTAATTTTCTTGTTTACAGCATTTTCTGATGGATCATGTATTACTTTTATAATAAGAAAAAAGGAAGTTATAACAAAAAGAATCTTTTCAAGAAGCAGTTTAAAGTTCTGTGCAGGTGGAGTGTAAGTGCATAGTGCAGAAGAGTAGCAAATGAGGCTATTCAGATCTACTTGGAATCAAGCTACAACCAATTTTGTAGCCCAGGTATTTATCTGAGCATGATCTGATAACCAGTGGGGAACCATGGAAGGAAGCTGGTGTTAAGCAGTTGATTACTGGTAAGATTTAGAAAGATAACTGTAATGATAAATTGTATTAAAACAAAACCCATTGCCAGAGAGTCGATTCCGACTCATAGCGACCCTATAGGATAGAGTAGACCTGCTCCATAGTGTTTCCAAGGAGCGGCTGATGGATTCCAACTGCTGACCTTTTGGTTAGCAGCTGAGCTCTTAACCACTGCACCACCAGTACTTTGAATTAAAATAAGAGAAACTTTACTTCTATTTTGTAATCTCCCCATTTAGATTCACAAAGCATAATTTAGTTGCCTCTATTGTTAATTTAGAATAGGAAAGGAAGGGAGTTACCTACTTGCTGGGGTAATTGATTCTGATTATCAAGGGGAAATCGGGTTGGTACTACATAATAGGGATAAGAAGGAGTATATCTAGAATGTAAGAGATCCTTTGAAGTGCTCTTAGTACTCCCATGTCCTGTAATTAAAGTCAGTGGGAAAATTACAACAACCCAATTCAGGCAAGACTGCTAGTGGATAAGACCCTTTAGGAATGAAGTTTTGGATCACCCTACTAGGCTATGAACAAGACGTAGTGCCTGCTGAGGGCAAAGGAACTATGGGATGGATAGTGGAAGAAAGTAGGTATATATACCAGCTATGACCGTGTGACCAGTAGTAAAAATAAGGACTGTAATAGCTATAAGTATTAAACTGAGAAAATTGCTCTAGCCAAATTAGTGACTATACAAACTCTGAATGCTTTACAGAATTTACCTACTACTGTAGTTTATTCAGAGCCCTAGTGGTGCAGTGGTTATGAACTTGGCTGCTAACCAAAAGTTAGTAGTAGTTTGAATCCACCAGCTACTCCTTGGAAACCCTATGGGGCAGTTCTACTCTGTCCTATAGAGACATTATGAGTTGGAATGAACTCTACAGCAACAGGTTTGGTTTTGGATTTGGAGTTTATTCTGGCCAAAAGGAAAACAAATTTTTAAAAGTCTACATTTTCATTATCTTTAAGCAGATTATAAAAATATTAAAATAAACCAACTAAACGTTGCACACTAAATGTTTTGATATGTTTAAATATTCAAATTAACATATCAAGGCACAGCTGAGCCAGTGATGGCTTCCTGTTAGCTGCCATAGCCCTCTGTAGATATCCCTAAGGAATGACCTATCACCTTATATTATAGTCATTTGTTCACTGATCTAGTTTCCAGACTTGACTGCAAACTCCATATAAGCATCTTTTTTCTCATTTTTATATCCAGTGTCTAGTTAGTGTCCAGGCCCTAGAAATACATTATCTGGGGGGAAAAATACATTTTCAGTAAATATTGTCACATGAATGAATGAACTAACACTTCATATATATAAATGAGTAATTCTAAATTGATGTCTGTACGTAAGTAAATAGCATTATAATTATTTAAGAAAGGTGTAATGAAAGGAATTTTAGCTCAGAGAGATGGAGGGTTGAATGCTGGCTTTGCAACTTATTGTTGCAAAGTTATTAGTCATTGGCACCTCACTTAACCTCTCAGAATCTCAGTTTCCTTTTTTGCAAAATGAGATAACATCTTACAGTGTTGTTGTGTGGATTAGAGATAGTTTATACACCTGATACAGTGCTTTGCGTAGAGTTATTAGTTGTTAGTTGCTGTTGAGTCAGCTCAAACTCATGGGAGCCTTATGAATAACAAGAACTTTGCCCATTCCTGTGCTATCTCCATGATCTTTAATGTTTGAGCCCATTCTTGTGGTTATTGTGTCAATCATCTCATTGATGGTTTCCCTTGTTTTTGCTGACTCTTACCAAACATGATGTCCTTTTCTAGTGATTGGTATTTCCTGATGACGTGTCCAAAAGAAGTGAGATAAAGTCTCTCCATCCTCACTTCTAAGGAGAATTCTGGTTATATTTCTTCAAAGACTGATTTGTTCATTCTTCTAGCAGTCCACAGTATATTCAGTATCCTTCACCAACACCACAATTCAATGCATCGATCTTATTATCTTTCCTTTCCATTGCCCAGCTTTTGCATGCCTTTCAGGTGATTGAAAAAGACCATGACTTGGGTCAGGCACACCTTAGTCATCAAAGTGAGATCTTTCTTTTTAAAACTTTAAAGAGGTGTTTTGCAGCAGATTTGCCCAATGCAATAAGCCCTTTGATTTCTTGTCTACTGCTTCCATGGACATTGCTTGCTGATCCAAGTAGAGTGAACTTGTTGACAACTGACAACTTCAGGTTTTTCTTCATTTAGCATGATATTTTTCATTGGTACAGCTGTGAAGATTTTTGTTTTCTTCACAGTCAGGCTCTAGTCTTTGACCTTCATCAGTAAGTGCTTCAAGTCATCTTCATTTCTGGCAAGTAAGGTTGTGTCATCTGCATATCACAGATTGTTAATGAGTCTTCCTCCAATCCTGATCCTGTGTTTTTCATCATATAGTCCATCTTCTCAGGTTATTTGTTCAGTACACAAGTTAAATAAGTAAGGTGAATAGATACAACCCTGCTGCACATCTCTTCCAATTTTAAACCACATAGTATCCCCTTGTTCTGTTAGCTTAGAGTAGGTGCTCAATAAAAGATAGTTCCTCTTATTATTTGTTACACGTATCCAGGAGTAATCACCCAAGTCCTTGTATGAATTATTAAAACTTATGAATTAATTGAGTCTACTGTAATCATTTAAGAAGCCCTGGTGAAGCAACGGTTAAGTGCTCAGCTGCTAACTAAAAGGTTGGCCGTTCCAACCCACCCAGCAGCTCTACGGGAGAAAGACCTAGTGATCTGTTCCCATAAAGATTACAGCCTAGAAAATCCTATGGGGCAGTTCTATTGTGTCACTTAGGGTTGCCATGAGTTAAATCAACTCCATGGCACCTAACAACAACAACAATAATCATTTAGAAAATAGACACTCTGCCACATAGCTGGATTAAAAAAAAAATCAGGATACTCTTATAAATCTTGGCAAGTCCCTCAAACTTTGAATCTTGAAAGGTCCTCATCAATAAAACTAGTATTCCAACATCCATCCTACCTATATCACATGATTATTAGGAGAATCAAATATGTGAGCAAATTTTATGAACTGTAAAGTGCTAAGCAAATACTAGTTAACTGTTTTTATATCTTCAATCTGAGTTCCTCAACTATAATTATAACTTTTTTTTGTCACTGTACTGTTATGCCTCCATGCATTTTTACTCTGTTGTGCATTTTCTAAAGAAAAATCAGAGTGAAAACTTGCCACTTATTTCAAAAGGATATCATGAGGACTGATGGCCTAATATTTGGTACAAATACATAAAACTGCCATCCTAAAAGTCACAGATACTCCAGCTTCCAAAAGAAGTTTTAAAAGCCCTTGTGGTTTTTTTTATTAGTTCTGTACTTATTAGCATAGTTCTGCTCATTGAAAAACTGCTGTTGTTGAAGTAGACCTAGAAGATTTTTAAAGATATCTAATGAAATATGCCACTGACTTTTCCCACAACCTTTTCCTTAGAGATTTTAGAGTCAGAGAGCATCTTATGAACAAACTGACATGGCCCTAAGCAGGATGGGGACATTGACCTTGTGTGTTGGTGTGGGATTAGTATCTTTTGTTTTTTGTTTCTTTTTTTTTTTTAATGTGGCTTTGCAGTTAAAGGGCCCTAAATTGAGCCGCACATCAGAATTACCCAGGAATCCACACCAGATCTACTGAAAAAATTAATACTATGAGTAGTCCTGGAAACAGTGTTTCTAACAAGGTCCAGATCCTTCTTATGCAAGCAACCAAGCATCTCTGTCTGTAGACCACTGGGAACCTGTAGCTCACCTTGCCTTCCTGTTGCTTTCTTCTTCTAAGCTTTTGGTGCTCTTTTCTTTACTAGTGGTTCAGTGCTTCCCAGGGACTCCAATGTCAGGATGAAATCTATCTGATATGTCATTAACACCCTAGTGTAACTTAGTTTAATGTGCTATCTCTTCAGAAATGCTAATAGTAGGATTTGAGACTCTATGATAGCTTGGGGTGAGGGTAGTTGAGGGAGCAGAAGCTGTGCTTCCTGGCCTCACAAAACAAATTACTTAGGGAACAGCTTCCTTTTACTACCTACCCATAAAGTCAGCCCTACATATAAATTGTGCATCATTACACAGAGATGAATTTCAGGAAGAGAGCAAATGAAGTCAATGAAAAACCTTGACAGAACCTGGAATCTTAACTTGCAAGTCCCTACATAACAAATCTTCCATATTTTCTTTTCTTTTTTAATTAGACCAAATGTGAGAGGGTTTTCTTAGGAAGTAGATAGTTGCTCTCCCTGGAGTTACTCCACATGGGCAGGATTACTACTTGACAGGGATGTTGTAAAGGGGATTCAAACATTGGATTAGAATTTCCTATTAATATTTCTTCTATCCCAAAGATCTTATGATCTGCTGACATACAAGAGGTATTTTTTAGTCAAGTATTTCCCCTGATTATGATCAGTAGAGTGAGCCCTGGTGGCGCAGTGGTTAAGCGCTTGGCTGCTAACCAAAAGGTTGGCGATTTGAACTCACCACTGCTCCTAGGAAAAAAAGTCTAGCAGTCTGCTTCCATGAAGATTACAGCCTTGCAAAACCTATGGGTCAGTTTGTCCTATAGGGTCACTATGAGTCAGAATAGACTCAGTGGCAATGGATTTGGTTTTGGTTTTTGTGATCAGTAAGATTAAAGACCTTTACTTTTGATACATTTATGTTAGCTACTTCAGTTTGACCTGTTCTAACTGGCAGTCCCTGCAAAGGGCTGCCATAAGACTTATAAAGGACACTTTTAGGATAGTAGTACTTCCAAAGGCAGATCAAAGAGCTCTGAAATTATTGTCATGTCCAGATCCTCCACTTTTCTCCTATGAATTATTGTAGCAACTTCTTAACTACCTCTGGTCTCTTGTCCTACAAATCCTCTTCCAAACTATTGCCTGAGTTGAATTTCTAAATGTAATCTGTTATATCATTTTTCTCCTTTAGTAGTATCATGGCATTCCTTCATGATAGTAGTAATTACAAGGTGGTGCAATTGATATAGTTTCTCATGAAACAGTAGTACACAAGTTGTTTTATGACATTGGTTAACAACCCCACAACATATTAACCCTCTAAATTCTCAACCATTTTTTTTTTTGGTGAAAATACACATAGCCAAAGATACACCGTTTCAAAAATTTCTGCATACACAGTTCAGTGACATTGACTACGCTCTTCCAAT
>NW_004444044.1:3897553-3906992 GCF_000243295.1 Trichechus manatus latirostris
TTTCAGGATTGTTGTATTCTCTGTTTGGCTTAGTTTTTCGGATCTTTGCTGTGGAGGGATGGTGTGGTGTTTCTGCCTAGAGCACCATTTTGCCAGAACTCCCACAATTGATGATTTTCTTATCCATCTTCCTTACTTGACTGTGACAGCCTTGAAAGTAGGATTGCTCTCATTTACATATTTCTCAGTGTCTAGCACAAAGAATGCATATAACAAATACTTCTGGAATTAATGACCCTCAGAATAGATGACTCCTAGTTCTGTGACCTTAGTAACTCATGCCGTTGGATACATGATTGGTCTTCAAGATAATTGTTCCCGACAGAAATTGTAATGAATGAAACAAACAACTGCACAGGAATACCCCAAAGGGCAGATCACATTGGAGGAGGGTATGCTATTGAATGCGGGCCAGCATGCAAATTCTGAATGGGGAGGAGACCCAGAACATCACAGAGATCCATGAAGTTGTAAGAAGTGGCATAGAATGAGTGGAGTGGGTGGGAGGTGGAATTTCTTTCTTAAACATTTTTCTAGGGATAGGTCCTGTGATAGCTGAGACTCTAACTATGCCATGTTCCTACTTGAAGACAAAATTTATAAAGAAGGCCTCACAGATTACAGTTGGCCTTTTTTCTCTGAACTTCTGAGCATTAGTTTGCAATTACAATAGTAGGTGAAATAATTAATTTTGTGTAAATGGAGTACAATAATGAGTGATCATAACAGAGTTATATATTAGGTGAAATATTTCCCATGCTACCCTACAAATGATATCGTACTTGCTTAAGTGACCTTAATATGAATTAGGCGCTATGATGGTTAATGTTATGTGTCAACTTGGCTAGGCCATGATTCTCAGTATTGTGTAATTATTTTCCATTTTCTGATCTGATGTAAGGGGAATTTCCTTGGAGGTGTGGCCTGCATTCACCGTATATGGATGTTTTGGCAAACCTCTCTTTGTCTCTCTATGTCTCTCTCTCTCGATCCTGCATCTGACTCATCATCATCTGACCTCTGGTTCTTGGGACGTGAACCAGCAGCCTGCCACCTGACCTGCAGATTTTGGGATTCGCCAGCTCTCACAGCCTCATGAGCCAGCAGCCTGCTGTCTGTCCTGCTGATTTGGGGTTCATCAGCCCCTGCAACCATATGAGTTGGGAGAAGCCTCCAGCTTGACACCTGTCCTGTGGATTTGGGACTTGTCAGCCTCCACAACTGCATGAGCCATTTTCTTAAAGTATATATACGTGTCACCGGTTTTGCTCCTCTAGATAACCCAGCCTCAGACAGGTGCCATACATGTATTTCCAGTAGCCTCTAGTGTTTTGTTATAAGTGGAGTTAAAAATGCATTCAAATTAAAAATAAACATGGAGATTATTAGATAATACAAATTTTCATATTTACTGGAAAAAATGTCCTATCCAATGTCTAACTTGCCATTGGTATTTTTCTTTCCTTTTTTTTTTGTTACTTCTTGGCTAAGCAGAAGTATTATTTATAAAGCCAGCAATCAGGATAACTTCTCTATCTCTAACTTACACATATAAACACCCCTACATACACACACAAAATAGTCAATAAATTTAAATTCAACAAACATTTATTAAATTCTGATTAAGAGCAAAACATTGTGATGGTATATACATACAAGTGTATACCATATATATATATGTATATATATATGTGATACTGTGATTTCATTATGATACAGAGCCTAGTTTTAAATCTAATGGGGAAGACAGACTAAATATAGTACGCAAGATATAAAGAAATAGGTACTTCCAAGATCTTTTTACAGTAATAATTCCTATTCCTCTGATGTCCTTCAGATCAGTATATTTCTGTCCTACCCATTACCTGTTGTTGTCAAGTTGATTCTGACTCATATTTCTGTCCTAGACCCTAAGATATGCTTGAACAGGCCTCTTATAGTGAAACCTTCAGCTTGATGTTTTCTCATTCCATAGGATACAAATTTATTTAAAAATTTTTTATTTTTCTGGGGAAGAAGTTGCCTGAAATTCTTTTTGGACCAAGATATATTATAAACAGAAAAATACTGAGGTGAAATCAGCATTTCCTTTAAACAATACTTGAGAAAATAATAATCATCACCATTAGGTTCTTTCTGTGTGCCAGGTGGAGTGTCTGGGTGGTGCAAATGGTTAACGCTTGGCTGCTAACTGTAAGATTAGCAATTTGAATCTACCCAGAGATGCCTCCAAAGAAAGGGCTGGTGATCTACTTCCAAAAAGTCAGCCATCGGAAACCTCATGGAGCACAATTCTACTCTGATACACATGGGGGTTGCCATGAGTTGGAATTGACTTGATGGCAACTGGTTTAATTTTTGGTTTATGTGCGAGGTACCTCACAACTCTTCGTGATTGTTAATATTAACTCCATTTTTATAATTTGGGAAAACAAAGTGCAGAGAGATTAAGTAAGTTGACCAAGGTCATGCAGTTCAGACAGTGACACAGCAAGGATTTTAGTAAGGTATCTGACTCTGAAGTCTATGTTTTTCCTAACTAAGCTATATTGCTAAAGACTAAAAAAATGTATACTGTATTCCTCCAGTTTACTTCCTCTCATACCTTTTTCCTAGTGTCCTGTGTTTCTTGTGACCCAGGATCTCATTTTGTTTATTGTTCTTCCTTTTGCTCTCAACTTAGGAACACATCGACTTCAGAATATCCTTTCACAGCAGGTGGAAAACTTGTCAAAATCCCAAGTACAGTGGAATTACCAAATTTAAAAGTGATGAAACACTGTGCAGATCATCTCCGAAAGGATATACAAGAAACTGGTAACCATGTCTGTCTTTGAAGGGAACTAGATGGTTGGAGGACAGTGTCCAGAGTCAAATATTACTTGTGTGTGTGTAGTATTTGTAAAATTTTGCAGTTTGACATTTTTTATTGCCAGATTTATGTATTACCTATCTAAAAGAGATGACAATTCAAAATGATGCCTATTAATAAAGGCTTTTGGTTATTTTGTACCCCGTACGTCAGCTGTTGCTCTGGGCTTTGGGCCCTGGTTGCACCCTATTATTTGCCCTCCCAGGAGAAGCTCAGAAGTTGACTAGTAAAAAACACTACCACCTTATCTTTGTGCAGATGGCCAGAAGATGTCATAACGTACCATTCCACTTTCTAAATATCCTCAGTGGGAGCTTCACATAATAGTACCTACTCAGCATCATAGAGAACTCAAGAGTTTTGTGACTGCCTCATCTACCTGGAGTAAAGCAGTTCCTTATAATAAACATGGTATCCTGAGAACAGATGTTTATTATAAAGAACTGATTCATTGTGCTATTTACTCTTATTCTAGAGTTCTCAGGAATCAAACTCAGGAATGCAGTTCACATTTCCATTCTTGTTCATTTTTAAAAATTTGCCATGGGGAGGTGTACTATTATTATAAAAGAATTCCTCTATTTTTATTGAAATCGCTATTTCTAGACAGAACATTTCATTTAAATAACTAATCAGCTACTCTGTCTCCTGGGGATTTATTAATAGCTAATTTTAACAAATGAAGAAGCTGTAGCATTTAGAGGTTTATTGGTCTGCCATATGACAATCAAAAATAGGTACACTTTACTCCTTCACAGAGAGTTTTCCAAATACAATCTACAATTCAATCTAAGGAGTTTTCCAAATACAAAAAAAAATTGGTTAGCATGGACTTGTTAAAACTGAATATAGGCAATTGACAAAGCTAATCTAAAAAAAACATCACAGTGCAGTCAATGATCTTTGAGCTTGTGGTTCTTGTGGATCAGTTTTTGTTGTCAGATAAAAGAATGAGGCAGTGATTGTGGTGATAAAATGCATCTCTTTGTCTTTTCTTAGAAGTAACTGGTAGCCCCAATTCCTGACGTTCTCTTGTACCTACTCAACCTAATAAACTTCTGCCTTTAATCTTGGATGACAAATAGCACCTTAATCACAGTAGTTACACAAATGGGCACCATTTCTTTATGGTACTTGCACTTCAGTTCCTCTTCCTTTTGCCACCCTATGCTTATTGACATCCATGGTTCATGATTTTTAGTTTCTTTCAAATGCAAAGAAGGCTGTGGGGTGGTACCCTTTGAGATTAACGCAACTTCATTACGTATCGGAAGAGTATGTTCGCCTCTAAGAATTGAGGGGCACAGCCAATAAAATGAGTTCCTTCATTTATTAGTAATCAGAGTAGTTATCCCCTTCCAGCTCCTCTCCCAGTTCATAATAATGTGCTCTTTAGAGGTATGAGAGCTTCTTTTGTACATTCTTTCCTTGGGATGGGGGGTGATTGTTTTTCTCCTTCTCTCCCAAATCTGGAGTGTTTCTTTCTACCAATGTAGACTAGCTCTACCTCAGAAATTCTCGTGAGAGAATTAGAGTACAATCTCTCGGTGCTACTGTGCTTATAGCACTGTAACAGATACTAAATGACCATAACAGGACAATATGCTTTATGATTTATTCCAGAAAAGGTGAGTTTTACTTCCATTGAAGGATTTCTCTCCTATTTACAGCTAATCTCTCTTCCTGAGCCTATCCTCTTCCACCTTTCCAGGAACCCCACACATCAACTATGCCTATTTTCTCAAGGTTTACTCAACTAGTCCTTATCAACTGAATCCTTCCCAACATCATTTTAACACGCTCTAATCTCACACAGGAGCCCTGATGACCCAGTGGTTAAGAACTCAGCTGCTAACCAAAAAGGTCAGCAGTTTGAATCCACCAGCTGCTCCTTGGAAACTATGGGGCAGTTCTACTCTGTCCTACAGGGTTGCTATGAGTCCTAATTGACTTGATGGCAACAGGTTTTGGTTTTAATCTCACACAATTTAATCAAACCAAAGCAAAACAAAATACCACCTCGATCTTATACTTCTTTTACTGCCTTATCCCTTTCTTTATCTATAAAATCAAACTTTCTTGTACTTCCATCTCCATTTCTTTACTTCTGCCTCATTCTGGCCTCTGCTATCACTATTCCAAACAAACGTGGATAAAGTTACTAAAGCCTTCCCACATCACTAAATCCAATAGACATTTCTTGTGTTCTCATTTCACTTGATGAGGAAGTACTGATCTCAATAAGGACTTGATAGTGTTGAAACTTCCTTTTGGAAACACTGTTTGCTTCTGTTAATTTTCCTCTTGTCTCTTGCTGCTCCTCCTCTCTCTCCTTGTAGGTTCATTTTCCTTTAACCAAAAACCAGTTGCTGTTGAGTTGATTCTGACTCATGGCGACCCAACGTGTGTCAGAGCAGAAGTGTGCTCCAAAGGGTTTTCAATGGCTGATTTTGTGGGATTAGATTGCCAGAACTTTCTTTCGAGACACCTCTGGGTGGACTGGAACTGCCAGTCTTTCAGTTAGCAGCTGAGCATGTTAACGGTTTGCACCACCCACGGACTCCATTTTCCTCTACAGGCAGTAAATGTTGCAGTACCTCAAGACTATTTTCTAGATCTTCCTCTTATCTCACTCTAAACTCAGTCCTAGGCAATCTCATCTAAGACCATGACTTCATTTGTACTGACAAATCCCAAATAAAGTTTTAGGTCAGACTTCTCTGATATAACACGAAGTGAATTTACCATAAAAGTGGGGTTCCTTTACTTCCAATATCTCTATATTTAATTCTAAATCTTCCCAGGTGTGATGGTTAAGGTTATGTGTCAACTTGGCTAGGCCACGATTCTCAGTGGTTTGGCAGATATTATGTAATCACTCTCTATTTTGTAATCTGATGTGAGCAGCCAATCATTTGAAAGGGGAGTTTCCTTGAGGGTGTGGCCTGCACCCAATATATATAGATGTTCTGGCAAAGCTTGCCTTCTTTGGATCCTGCATCCTACTCATCATTCTCTGACCTCTGGTTCTTGGGATGTGAGCCAGCAGCCTACCATCTGACCTGCTGATTTGGGGTTCATCAGCCCCTCCAACCACATAAGTCAGAAGCTTCCAGCCTGTTGTCTGACCTATGGATTTGGGACTTGCCAGCCTCCACAACTGCGTGAGTCATTTCCTTGAAATAAATCTGTTATATATATGTACACACACACACACACACACACACACACACACACACACACACACACACACACACCCCTGGTGGTGCAGTGATTAAGAGCTTGGCCGCTCACCAAAAGGTCAGCAGTTCGAATCCACCAGCCACTCCTTGGAAACCCTATGGGGCAGTTCTACTCTGTCCTATAGTGTTGCTATGAGTCGGAATCAACTCGACGGCAACGGGTTTGTTTTGGGTGGTTTATATATATATGCTTCACTGGTTTTGCTCCTCTAGAGAACCCAGCCTAAGACACTAGGAATGAAAAGACCTCTTCATTCAGCCCTCTCAACTCCAGATAACAACAAAACAATAGAAAAACACCTATCCCTCCCTCCCTCCAAGTCTCAAGTCTTGTTGATTCTGTCTGCTAAAAACTCTCTCAAATCTTTCCTCATCTCCTTTGCCACCATCCTAGTCAAAAACAAGGCAGCTTTTTTATTTCCACAATAAAAAGTTAACTACCTAGCGCTAGAGAGGGCTATAGTTATTTGGGTTTAAAATAATTTTTACTAACATTACAACTTTTAAAACCTAGTGTTCTGTAAGTCATTAGTTTCAACCTACAAAACTTGCTATTCTCTCTGTAAATCTAGACATATAACTCCAAATGTCACTTTATTTGTATGTATGCCTAGTAGATCTTTGAATCCACCATGCATAGCAGTGCCTTGAAAACACACACACACATAAATAAATGTTTGTTGGATGAATACATGTTCAAAGTTAGTTCTTTTTCCCCCCTTATATTCTCTCCAACTTCCTCTTTGGTAAAAATTAAAGTTTTCTATCTTAATGCTTAGGTGTTACCCCTGATTATAAACTACAAGTTTTCCTTTCTAAACTTTTAGGTTTCTAACCCATACAGATTTACACATTATGGGCTACGGTTGCTGTTACAAAGAAAATGCAGGCAAGAATAAATTTAGGCAGAATCTCCCAACACATCTGCTACAGGGTATGCTTTATAGTGATAAACTGTTATGAAGGACTAACCCTTACTTAGGATTAACCACAGTTTTCTTCTTAAACGGGAGGTTTAAGGAAAAACAAAAATTTCTAGAATTCCTAAACCTTCCAGATGATGAAGCCCTCTTCTCTTTGATATTCAAGTACATAGAGCCAACTTAACTTTTTCTCCGTTCTTTGTTTTTTGGGTGGGAGGAGGGTTTTCTGAAAAACATTTAGCTTTCCTTTGCCTGATGTACCAGTTTCTGTGCAGATGATTCCGACTCCTGACGGCCCCACGTGTGTGAAAGCAGAACTGTGCTCCATCGGGTTTTCAGTGGCTGATTTTTTGGAAGTAGATTGCCAGGCTTTTCTTCTGAAGTGCCCATAGATGGACTCCGTTTCCAAGCTTTCAGTCAGCAGTGTATTTGTACCATCCAGAGACTTAGGTCATGGTGAACAAGTCAAACTTTAAACTGGATAATCTCAAATACCTCAAAAACAACTTATCGGAACAGCGAGGAATTTTTTTTCAAGTTGTTATCAGTTTAAGATACTGAAAAGGTGACTAACATGATCCTTGGGGTTTGTTTTAAAGTAGTCCAGCAAAGAAAAAACTGGGCGGGTGGTGGTGGGGGAATGGGATAAATGAAAAAAGATCGAAAAATTCTGATAATTTCTGAAGTTCATTAAACTCTTCTATTTTTGAACTTTTCCACAATTAGAACGTTAAAATTAGCTTTTTCCATGTTTTTACTCTTAAGAACTCCAGTCCTTATTTTTGCAAACCTCTGCATACCCACTTGTGAATACACAGCCTCATTAGGGGAGGCTTTATCTTTGCTATATACATTATCAGCATATAGTAAGTATCTATAAATTTCATTTTAAAAGAAAGAAAGTTTGGCTCTCAGCACGTTTCTCAGGCTTAGGGATACTAAATCTCCTTAAATATTATCCCAACGTCTTTTTGTAATCAGGGTCCCATAATTCCTTCCAGAAACGGCCCTTTTGCCCCTCACGTCACGCGTTTCGGGGGAACCGTGCAGGTCGTCGGTAGCCGGGTATTGCAGGTCAATACTCTGCCCAGATCAGAAGCTCCCTTGCCTCCTACTCCTCGGGCCTCAGTTTCCCCCAGTGAAAGAACAGCACGGCGGTCGTGCCGGGGATCGGAGGCCCCGCCCAGAGGGCGGAGACCGGGCGGAACGGCGCCTCTCCTCCGCCTCCTCGCGACTCACCGCTGCCCCTGGTGCCCGCGGCGCATGTGCCCGGCGCCCCCTCCCCGGCCCTGGATTCCGCTTCCTCTCCGCTCACGCTGCAGCGGCAGCCGCCTGCAGGCCCCGCGCCGTCTCCGGAGTCCATGGCCGGGACGCGCTGGGTGCTCGGGGCACTGCTCCGGGGCTGCGGCTGTAACTGCAGCAGCTGTCGGCGCACCGGCGCCGCCTGTCTGCCCTTCTACTCGGCCGCCGGCTCCTTCCCTTCGGGCGTTTCGGGCCGCCGCCGCCTGCTGCTGCTGCTCGGGGCCGCCGCGGCCGCCGCCTCCCAGACGCGGAGCCTCCATACTGGGCCTGGGCCTGCCGGGAGCCTGGCGGGTCCTCCTCCCGCGGCCGCTTCTGCCGCTGCCGCGGATGCTGCCTCCTACCCGGCCCTGCGCGCCCCTCTGCTACCCCAGTCGCTGGCGGCGGCCGCAGGCCGGGCGCCGAGCTACAGCCAGGAGTCCAAAACTACCTACTTGGAAGACCTTCCACCACTCCCTGAGTATGAGCTGGCTCCGTCCAAGTTAGGAGAGGAAGTGGATGATGTTTATCTCATTCTAGCTCAAAGATTGCCCTGGTCATGTACTGTGGAAGATGTGCTTAATTTTTTCTCAGACTGCAGGATCCTCAATGGTGAGAATGGAATACATTTCCTCTTAAATAGAGATGGGAAACGAAAGGCTGATGCCTTAATTGCAATGGAGTCAGAGCAGGATGTGCAGAAAGCTTTGGAAAAGCACCGCATGTACATGAGTCAGCGGTATGTGGAAGTATATGAGATAAACAATGAAGATGTGGATGCCTTAATGAAGAGCCTGTAGGTCAAATCTTCACCTGTGGTAAATGATGGCGTGGTTCATTTGAGAGGACTTCCTTACAGTTGCAATGAGAAAGACATTGTAGACGTCTTTGCAGGACTGAATATAGTAGACATTACATTTGTCATGGACTACAGAGGGAGAAGAAAAACAGGGGAAGCCTATGTGCAGTTTGAAGAACAAGAAATGGCCGGCCAAGCCCTGTTGAAACACAGGGAAGAAATTGGTAACCGATATATAGAGATATTTCCAAGCAGAAGGAATGAAGTTCGAACACATGTTGGTTCTCATAAGGGAAAGAAAATGGCATCTTCTCCTACTGCTAAG
>NW_004444044.1:3907092-3914061 GCF_000243295.1 Trichechus manatus latirostris
GCGCCCTCCGCGTGCGCCTCGCGGGCGCGCCCCGGGATCCGTGGCACGCGCCGCACACCCGCCTCCCTGCTCCCCCGCGTCCTCCTATTGGGCCCGGGAACAAGGGACGCTCTCTTAGGCCACGGGTTTTTCCTTGTTTTGTTCTCCCCTCGACTGTCTGGTCGGTTGGGCAGTGTAAGTGTGGCCGGGGGTGAATGTTGAGGCCTTGTTTCCCGCCGGCCCATGGTAGGTTTTGTGAGGCTGTTGCTGCCCCCACGCCGCATTCTTCTCGCTCCCCACCCGGTGGTTGTGAAGTTGGGAGGCGAGACCCCGCGGAGGGTTGGGAGTTTGCGTGCAGCCAGAGCAGTAGGCCTGGGCGGCCCCGGCTCTCCTCGCGTTCAGCCGCCGAGAAAAAGGTTCACGCACGTAGTGCGTAGGCTGGGTTCGTGGGGAAAGAGGCGCTTCCCTGGCACGCCCCGCTTCCCTGTGTCTCCTGGGAGAGGCGGGCTGCCCCAGTTTACTGAAGGTCACCTCTGCACCACCACTTCCTCTGACAGGGAAGAACAGTTTGGAGACTGATACGCAGGGGCGGGGGAAGGGCGAAGGAAGGGGGCGTCTAGAGCTGAGGCCACAGTTTGGGGACTCAGGTGTGAATCTACAATGTTTTCTCCTTTGTTTTTTTCCCCTTATTTTAAAGTCAGTGTGTACTTGAGGAATTCAGTTTGCATATATTTTTTGCCTTGTAGGAAGCTTTGTTTTCTGCTGTTACGTGGCATCTGAGAAGTGTCTGCACATTTTTTTGACTACCCAGCCCCTGATGCCTTGAATCATATTTATCTTAATTCATTTTGTGCTTCTCCTTGAATTTAAGGAAACTGGGAGGCTAATTAGCATGGCTTCTGTCTGCCAGTGGCTGAGCTAATTGATTTGAATCGTGGCCCAATACTTTCTTCTGCCCTTTTCTGTCAAAGCTTGTGATACTTATAGAATTCTGGGAAAATGGGGGAAAGCTGCTTTTTTTTTTTAAACCATCTGTAATAAACCTTTGTGAACTGGCTTCTCGATTTCTTTTTTCTGAAATTGGCTATAAAGATACCATTTGTTGAGCATCTATTACATGTTAGACGCTGTGCTATAGGCATAGATTTATTGATTGCTTAAAATTACTTGTAAGTTCATGAAAATGATGGAAGGGTACAAAGGAAAGTAGTATTTCTGTCTTTAGGTCAATAAAGTGCAAGTGTTAAGGCCTGAGTTTTCTTCCCAGGTTGTAGTGCTTGTTGGATTCTTATTAAATCCATTGTTTGCTTAGTTTTGTAAATAGAATTAAGTATGGTTCAGGTTCCTTTCACCTCATACTGCCCTTAAACCCGGTTTATGATCTTTCTCTTATTCAGGTGGTCTGACACCTGACAGCTTAATCTTTCCAAGGCATCCTGCTGTCTTGTTGATTTACCCACTCTCCTTTGCCTACCAAGTTAAGAACACACATTCAGCTTTACACTCAAGGCCCTCTCTGCATGGAACCAAGTTCTTTTTGCCAGCTCATCTTCTTTGGCTCCTAATTGTACCCCACAGTTTAGCCAACTGGGATTAATTGATGTTTTCCAGGTGGGCCTTTGTATATATGCCTTCGTCCCCTCATCTCTGAAACTGGAATGTCTTATCCTTTGTATACCCCTGTCAGAATTCTATCCTTCCTTCAGGGCCCATCTCCTGATTTTTCTTCTGTTAATCTGTTTTGAATTATGGAGTCCTGGTGGTGCAGTGGTTAAGAGCTATGGCTGCTACCCAGAAGGTCGGCAGTTCGAATCCACCAGCTGCTCCTTGGGAGCCCTTTGGGGTAGTTCTGCTTTGTCCTGTACGGTTGCTATGAGTTGGAATTGACTTGATGGCAATGGGTTTTATAGTACTTTGTATCTTAATTATAACACTTAAAGCATTTTGTTTTGTATGATTCCTGTTTTATTCTAGATTATAAACTCTTCGGGATTAGGGCCTAATATGGTGTACTGTCTATGTAAGGTACTCAAATATTTGTTGAATTAAAGGGACCTCTACTTGTACTGTCTTAACTAAACATTATTATTAGGTGTAATTTGGGGCTGATGAACGTAAACCCTGTATAAGATGTATGTCCTGCCAAACTATTAGATTATACCTGGCTGTTGATTTAGGATGTACAGTCTAGGCCAGAACAGGATGAGTTAGATTTGGGAAGTTTACTTCTTGCCTCTGAAATAATAGTTTGAACCCACCCAGTGGCACTGTGGAAGAAAGGCCTGGAGATCTGCTTCCGTAAAGATTCTAGCCAAGAAAACCTTATGTAGCAGTTATATTCTGTAACACATTGGGTCGCCATGAGTCAATCTACTCGACAGCTTCGAGTTTGCTTTTTCTTTTAAAGAATAACATCTAGAGCATTAGTTTATGGAAATAAATGTTCTCTAGGTTGTCAAAGAAATGCTTTTACATTTCTTCATTTATCTTGGAAGGAGTCCAAAACTACCTACTTGGAAGACCTTCCACCACTCCCTGAGTATGAGCTGGCTCCATCCAAGTTAGGAGAGGAAGTGGATGATGTTTATCTCATTCGAGCTCAAGGATTGCCCTGGTCATGTACTGTGGAAGATGTGCTTAATTTTTTCTCAGGTATATTTTATGTATGCTTTAAATACGTAATTTTTTCTGAGTAAAAGGCAGTCCCACGAAATACAAGTCAGGTTATGCTATAGATATCCTATTTGATTATTAGGAATTGCCTCATTCCACTGGTTACATATTCATACCAAGTTATACCACGTGCAGTACCATTTGTGGTATACCAGATTTAAAGACTAGGAATGCATCAAAAAGTGTTTAGTGTTAAAGTAACACTGTATGAAACCAGTTTTCTTCAAAGTTTTAATAGGTACATAGGAAAAAGCTGAACCTCTTAGTGGAAATACGGGGTTAAGATTAGCTGTTTATGTAATACATACATTTATAATACAGAATCACTCTGTGTCAAGTAATAAAGTTCCCTTAAAAACATGTTTGGAAGGTTTACCAATCTGTGGTTAGTTTTTTATATCTGATCATGATTTTTTAATTTTCCTGTTAAAAGGCTTTTAGAAGATGCTGCCTTAAAATGTTGAAAAACACTTTAACTGAATATATTAAATATCTTAATGTGCATGTCATTGTACAGGTCAAGCATTTTATAAAACTGCTTACACCTTCAACTTCCATTATACGAGATGTCTTTGTTTGGTAATGAAAAGGGAGAAAAGTTAAATTATGATAGCAAAATTATTCTTATAGGAGATATTTAGAATACTTACGGGTATGATTTTTAACAAGGGAAGACAGTTATGAATAAACCTTACCATATCTTAATTCCTTAAGTGATCTGAAACTAGTTGTAGAAACATTGGGATGGACATAGTGCATTTCGTGATGGGTCTACCCTGATTTACTATTTACAGGCCAGGAGATCATAAGCTTACGTGTTAAGGTTTGCTTATTTTTTACACTTGGAACATTTTAGGGACTACCAGCTCATCAGCATTTGGGTGGCTTCAGTGATGGGGGTTTGTGTAAAAAATACAACAGGCATTTTGGTTCATGATTTGTTTTCTTGTTGGAAAATTGCATTCGTAGTGACTTGTATAATTGAGCGAAAAGTTTGATTTCTGTTCTTAATTGATTTTACTCATATATTTAGACTGCAGGGTCCGCAACGGTGAGAATGGAATACATTTCCTCTTAAATAGAGATGGGAAACGAAGGGGTGATGCCTTAATTGAAATGGAGTCAGAGCAGGATGTGCAGAAAGCTTTAGAAAAGCACCGCATGTACATGGGTCAGCGGTATGTGGAAGGTACGTGAAGCCAGATTCTGGCTTTTTGGGATCATTGCATTCACAATTCATACTTTTCAGGGGCGTGTTTGTTTGATCACTAACAATAGTGAAGTAGTTAAATATTAGGAGCACACCATTTTACAACTTGTGAAAACTAAGCACAGAGAGATACTGTCAGTTTCTTACCTATAAAATGAGCATGTTGACCAAGCTTATCTCAAAAGTTGTGAGAATTAGATGAGTTACGCTGGTCACATAATAGTACATGTCATTTGTCATTATTTTCTCCTGAGAAGTAAGATAAAAATGCTAGTTATTGAATTTATTGATAACCTATCAAGTGGTGATACATTTTTTTTTTTTTAGGGTCTTTTTTTCATACCTTGTGTGCTTTTTCATTGTAGTTTTTTAATTCTTTGACAGCGTATCAAGTGGAGATATATTTGATTTTTTTTTTTAATTAGGTTTTTCTTGGATAGGGTTTTTGCATACCTTTTGTGCTTTTTCATTGTAGTATATGAGATAAACAATGAAGATGTGGATGCCTTAATGAAGAGCCTGCAGGTCAAACCTTCACCTGTGGTAAATGATGGTGTGGTTCGTTTGAGAGGACTTCCTTACAGTTGCAATGAGAAAGACATTGTAGACTTCTTTGCAGGTGCTTTTCAATGATACATGTTTGGGACCTCATATCTTTTTTCCCTGTATTGTCTTCTTTTTCTATACCTTAGATGAACCTTTTCTAGGTAACAGCATACAGTTATATTAGGTTCTTCAGGGGAGAGCTCTGATTCAAATTTCTGGTATCATAGATTATATAAAAGTTATGACCTGTTGGGCAGATCTCTGGAGGAGATCAGATTTCCTCGTCCTAGTGATCATATTTGTCTAAGGCAGTAACAAATTTATTTGCTATAAAAGAATTATTATCCAATTTCTAGCCATAAAATATGCACCACTAGTAGTGATCTTAGTCTAAATCTCTGTTGTCCCCTAATACATAATTAATGACCCCCCCCCCCAAAAAAAAAAGAAAAGGTGACAGTTGTGTGTTTTAGATGGGCTGCTTGGACTCTAAATGTGTTGTTCATTCTGGAAATATAGGTGTTGTTACCTTTTGGCTGTTTAATAATTTTCTTCTCATTAGGCATGTATCCAGCTTTGGGATGGACAAAACAGCAGAAAAATTTTTTTATTACTGAGTGACTGTGTTAATACTGAGGGGGAGAAAGCTCCTGTTGGCAATACTTATTTGTAATAATTTTTTGGTGTCCTAGGACTGAATATAGTAGACATTACATTTGTCATGGACTATAGAGGGAGAAGAAAAACAGGGGAAGCCTATGTGCAGTTTGAAGAACCAGAAATGGCCGACCAAGCCCTGTTGAAACACAGGGAAGAAATTGGTAACCGGTGAGTGAAGCAGATACTGATGATGCAGAAGTATCACACATCAGGTCATTTTGATGAATGTACTGTAATATGAGTGTAAAAGTTTCCAGACACAAAGTAATTTGAGAGTAGGATGATGAATGTATCACCTAGTTGAACAAATATTAACATTTTACATTGCGTTCGTCTGTTTTCTAGTATACATCTTTAAAAAAAAAACCAGTGTATTCTCATATAATCACAGTATCATTACCACATCTAACAAAATTAGCATTATTTAATGCCTGTCAATACTCAGATATTGCCAGTTATCCCCAAAATGCCTTTTTACAGTTGGTTGGTTTGAGTGAGAATCCAGACAAGGTCTAAACATTGCATTTGATTGTTATATATTTGATTCTCTTAAATTAGAGCAAATCCCTTTTGGCTTTATTTTTATTTCTTCACTCTTTTTAATGCCATTGGCTTTTGAAGAATCTGGTCACTTCTCTTGTACAGTGTCTTACTTTCTGTATTTGTCTAATTGTTTCTTCATGGTGTCATCTGACTTGTTTCATCATCCTTTATTATTTTCTGGAAATTGGAAGTTAGAGCTAAAGTTTTGAATTGGTTCAGGTTACCATTTTGTTAAGGATACTCTATAGGTGATCTTCTATACTGCATATCACATCACATCAGGATGTATGTAATGATGGGTGGGCTTTTAACTTTGACTTTGGAAGTGCAGTCAAAGTAGTGTTAAATTTTAAATCACCATTTTACTGCTCACTGGCCTTTTTTCAGCTCCTTTGAAGTTAAAAAGATTCCACTTAAAAACCAGTGTATTTCTGGATCTATTTATAAAAGTGGTTAAAAGGTCTTCGTTGAATTTTTTTAGATGAAGAAAGTATATGCAGAGCACTCCCTCCCAACTTTTTTCCAGCACTCTTCATATTTTCTTGTATTTTGGAACCACTGGTGTTCTGTTTTTATGTGGGAAGATTAAGGCAGTGTACAGATATCTTTTAATAAATTCAGAAGTAGTTTCCATCTAATCTTTATAGGTCTGAAAATACAAATGACTTTTATAACTCAAATTTAATAACCTAGTTTGGAGAAGTAGTGGTTAGAAACTGATTTCAGAAACTTGATTTGATAGTTTCACTGCCTCTATGATAGCGAGTCAGAATTGACATTTAGTTCTTGAATTCTCATCAGACGCTTAGTGAAGTTATGGGAGAGTTAGCTCTACAGATACAGTGACGTTTAATATCTATACCAGTGTGATTAATTTCCACAGAATTGAACTACAAGCCTTCAAGTAATTGTTATCCAACTGTAAAAAGAAAAACCCTTTCTTACCAGATTATTTCTGTTCTGTACACACAGTTAATCTTCACATAATTGTCTTCATGAAGAGAAACAGAGTAGAGATACTGTTAAATGTATATGAAGAGCACTGTTATTTTGGGAGGGGGAAGATTAAATCAGTGACTAGTGAGAATCCTCTTCTATAGGCTGATATTTATATCCATCCACCTGTTATCTTTAGACATCTGTGTTTCATAAGCTTTTGACTTTATAACATAATCATGTTTGTTTTATATGGGTTCAAAGTTGCTTTGTATCATTTGTGCCTGTTCATTTTTGCTTTGATATAGATATATAGAGATATTTCCAAGCAGAAGGAATGAAGTTCGAACACATGTTGGTTCTCATAAGGGAAAGAAAATGGCATCTTCTCCTACTGCTAAGTATATAACTGAGCCAGAAAT
>NW_004444044.1:3914161-4004994 GCF_000243295.1 Trichechus manatus latirostris
AGCAGAAGGAATGAAGTTCGAACACATGTTGGTTCTCATAAGGGAAAGAAAATGGCATCTTCTCCTACTGCTAAGTATATAACTGAGCCAGAAATGGTCTTTGAAGAGCATGAAGTAAGTGAGGATATTCGACCCATGACAACTTTTGAAAGTGAGAAGGAAATAGGTAAGAATGTGCCTCTTCTCAGGGACGGATTACCCAATAAGCAAGGTACGCATGGGTTTACCTGTTCTTACTTACTAATCTGTAGTGCACCCATATGAAATTGTGCACTGCAGATTAGTAAGTCAGTACAAGTAAGCCCGTGCATACCTTGCTTACTGGTGAATTTGCCCCAAACATACAAGTTTGGGTCTGTCTTGTATGTTTTGATTTTTGTTACAATGATATTTTTTAGGACCATTTTGTATGAACTTGTAAGATTATAGGAAAAGGGAATTGAGTTGCAAAGAAAGATGTAATGTGTCTTTGAGTGCAGTATGGTAGTCCCTGGGTGGTACAGATGGTTAAGCACTCAACTGCTAACTGAAAAGTTGGTGGTTCGAACTCACCCAGAGACACCTTGGAAGAAAGGCTTGGTGATGTGCTTCTGAAAGGTCATAGCCTTTAAAACCCTATGGAGCACAGTTCTACTCTGCACATGGGGTGCGATGAGTCTGAATCAACTTGATGGCAATTTTTTTTTTTTGTTTTTTTGTTTAGCGTAGTGTGTTCTTTGAATATATTGAGAAGGACTTAGTTATTTTGTTAGACTTCTTAATTTAGTCATTTTTGTAGATTCTTTATTAAAAGCTGGATAGTAGAAATATAATAAAAGGAAGTAAACTTTAAGGTGGAGAAAGATTTAGGTAGAGAGCAGGAATATTTACTGAAGTAAAGCTTTTTGTTTGCCTCTGGATTTAATTATGCCTTTGAGTCTTAACCCCAAAACAACATTTGCAATCTTTAAAATTTGATAAATCCTTTTTTAACTGGTGCCCTGGGATTAACCTGTCAGCATATTCTTTTTTAGTGCCTATAACCCAGAAAGTTTCTCTTTTATGATTTCATTCATAATCATTTTACTTTCTCTGTGCTGTTACGAAAAGATACGGTCTTAATTTGGTGATGGTTTGAGACAGTCAGTGGTTTTGGGTTTTCAGGTGGTACTTGTTAGATGGCAGAAATTTCTGATCATTTTGGCTTCCCTACTAGTTCAAGAGGGATTGAGGATTTTGACATAAAGTCCATACCTAATTAAGACCTATTAATAACCTTTGAAGCTCTTATGTTCTTGTCAGTGCTTTTGTTCTGCCTTTCAGAATTGCCTAAGGACATGTCAGAGAAGCTTCCAGAGGCTGTTGATTTTGGAACTACGCCTTCACTACATTTTGTCCATATGAGAGGATTGCCTTTCCAAGCTAATGCCCAAGACATTATAAATGTGTGTGGCAGTAAGATATTATCCAGTCTCAGTAGGTTTCAACAAAAGTTCTAAAATTGAGCCTCTATTAATTTGGGAAATTAATTGGAGAAGAAAATACAGTATTTCTGGAGAATCTGAATAGTAAGATGTTATCAGCATGGTTCTAGAGGCTTGTTTCATTTTCTGTAGCTGAAAAATGTGGATTTTTATTATATTTTAAGGTTAAGAGAGGAGAGGATTTTATAGTTGCCAGATTATATGGTGGAGGTTTAGTGTTCAAAGTAAGGAAGCTTGCTTTTACAATAAATTGATTCAACCCATTCATTTTTTAATTTAGGAAACTGAGACTCAGAGGTTGTTGGTCACAGAGCAGCCATTACTAGACAGGAATCCATTTCTCCTAAATACCAAGTGTAGAACTTTTATTAGACCATGTATTAGGATTCCTTAATTTTTAAGAAAAGGAATTTTAAATATATTTTTATTTTATAATAAATATTGTATGAAATGAAAACAACAGCAGCAAAGTCCTTAATACCTTAGTTGACTTTATGAACTTCACAGCATATGTTTAGTTTCCAATCTGGAGTCTTCAGTTAATATTGGGACCTCAAAGCTGTGTTCATTATTTCAGAAAGCCTAATAGGCTTTTTGCAAAGGCGGTACATTCACATTAAAGCATTACATTCTGTTGCTTTGGTTTGGAATGATAATAAATTAGTGTGGTAGCTCTGTTCAGGTAGTGCTGGTAAGAAACCGATTTTGAGGTACATGTCTGATTAAAAATGGTAAAAACAAATTATTAAGAAATGAAGTCTGTTTGATGGTCAGTCTTTAGAAACAGGGAAGGATGTGTGTGGGAGGAATAATAAAATTGGTCCTTGGGTTAAAAAAAGTCTGAGAACCATTTGTATAGTGATTATACTTACGGCTTTTAGTTCTCTGTGAAGAAATGTTTGAAATGTAACCTTGAGTTTGGACAAAATTGAAAAAGCCAGAAGAGATCATAAATATGTAATTACTTGGTTGCTTAAGGAGATTTCCTAAAAACCAATTTATCAGGTATATGAATCAAAGTCAGAGAAAAACGGAAAGCCACCAGACTTCTGGAATGTGAATCTGGTTCCATTGTGTTCTTTTTGGCTTCCTTTGTTCATTATTTAGTTTTTTGCTCCACTGAAGCCTGTTAGAATCACCATGGAATACAGTTCCAGTGGGAAGGCCACTGGAGAAGCTGACGTGCACTTCGATACCCATGAGGATGCTGTTGCAGCTATGCTCAAGGATCGGTCCCATGTTCGTAAGTGCCACTCACAGTTTTCGTTGTCATTTTTGATGCCTGTCTTTGCTTACAGATACTTTAGTCTGCTTTGGGGTTTGCCTAGAAGTTTCCCCTGAAAAAATTGTACTCTTAATAATATTAAATTAAATGTAAAGAGGGAAAAATGCTACATTATAATGAAAAGCATTGATTTATTTGTGAATTATCTTACATATTTCTATCCAGAGTTAGGTAGGTTTATTTTATTCTTTTTAGTTAGGGAAAGGAAGGGGCAAAGGATTTGACTTGCTGTCTGAGCTATGAGAAAAAGGGCACCAGTGTTTTTTCTCACTTTGCCCCTTTTTTAAACTGTTTTTCGTTTGTCATCCTCAGATCATAGGTATATTGAACTGTTCCTGAATTCATGTCCAAAAGGAAAATAAGACTTCCAGGGACTCCAAATAAGGTAAATTTAAGAGGTGTAAATGTGCATATTTTTTCTAATTGATAAATTAATAATCCTTGACTCAATAATTGGTAACAGTGTAGAAGCCATTCTCTTTTTAAAAAAAAGACCAAATTAATCATAATTGAGGCATCAATATAAGGAATGAAAACTCACCTGGGAAATAGAATTCAATATGGTTGTATAGTGCCTTAGACCAGTATCCCCATATAGAATCTTTTTGCATTGTTCCCAGCATTAATCATGTTACGTGCCTAGTAATTTTTTCACCTTTATTAGCTGTAAGTGATAATACACTGAAAACCTGCCTCACATTTTTTTTTCCACTAAAGTTTAAATGCATTTTTTCTGTTCTGAGATACTTTAAAAATGTTTACAATGATAACATTTGAAATCAGGGTGTTTCTGTTTCTAAAATAAACCAAAACCAAACCCGTTGCCATCAAGTCGAGCCTGACTCGTAGTGACCCTGTAGAACAGAGTGGAACTGCCCCATAGAGTTTCCAAGGAGTGCCTGATGGATTCAAACTGCCGACCTTTTGGTTAGCAACTGTAGCCCTTAACCACTACACCACCAGGGTTTCCTTTCCTAAAACAGTATTAAGAAAACGGTCCTAGGAGGTACATAGGTTCATAGTGTTAACTGAAAAATTTGCTAAATATGTCTTGATGTCCCTTCCTTTGACTAAATGTTAAATGGTGTCTTTTCTTTCCCCATAAAGTCTTTTAACGTATTGTAGTCGTTTTCTACATGTAGTGATGCATTCCTTTGAGACATTTAACTAATGATTTCTTCATTGAAAACATGGAGGCATTCTGTTACTGCATTCAGGTCATAGGCTATTTTTGGATATGAGAAGTTATAAAGTCCCATAATCCCGTGATGTTAAATATTTATATCAGCTAAAATCTATTTAAAATGTATTTTGTGCTCAACTTTGAAAACCTACAGTCTTCGTACCAGGATACAAACACTAATGTGTAACTATAATTTTCCTGGCCTTAACTTTGATTGATTTGTTGATAGCCTGCACTAAATTAGAAAGAGAAAAAATACTGAATTTGTGATTTTAGATGGCATGGGAATATGTGCAATCTTTTTATTTTCAGGAAATGTACATTTTTTGTTTTTTTTCCAGGATGAAGCAAGAAGCATTTCATTTGCACATCTTATTGGACATGGGATACAAGGTTCCAGTTTATTAGCAGCAACTGCTAGAGAAGGGATTTTGGAGTTTTGGGTTAATTGCTTCTAAGAAAAATTTCTATAGTGGACTGTTTAGAAAGGGGAAGGAAAGATTCAGTTTGGGATTATGAAATAAACTACAAATTTAAATGTTTGTTTAAACATCCTGTCTAGGATCTGATTTAAAAATCGGGTCTTTTATTTTGTGTGATCAGTTTGTTTTCATAGAGGATATTATGCAGTGTAAAGACTACATATTTTTATTTAGCACTGTCTTTTAAAACCCTTCTCCCATTTAAAAAATAATCTGTTCAAAGTTTTGTTCTTTGCCTATGAATTGAGAGCTCTGATGTAAAACTCTTGGTTTGCAGGTTCTCATGGAATAAAATACTGATGATTTATTTTAACCAAATACCAAAGCAAGGATAGGTTTTAAACCTTTGAACTAGTGTGGCTTGGTGGTGGGGGGTAATTTTAATTTTAAATGTATAGGATTAATTAGATAAGGGTAGGAATTAAACAAAATGAATCAAAACAGAAATGCCACAGGTTAATAAGTGTAAATGATAGTAATTTGGCAGAGTTTCATGCCTTTAGAAATGTTTTGACTTCCTAAATATTACGCTAGGCATTTAACACCAGAGCCTGTCTACTTAAGGAGGAAATTCTAGTCTCAAAAGTTGTCTGAAAAGGCTCCCCACACCCCTTTTTTAAAAAAATTTTTGGTAAACATTAATGATGTGTTTGTCTCAAAACTCTGAAGTAACATGTCAGAACAGTCCAGACTGGTAAGGACATTAATGGCTTCACTTGAAATTTAAACCAGCTCTAGATAGGAAAAAAATCTAAATCTCTTCATTTGCTTTCTTCAGTGGGGTAGCACATCCCATATTTTAGAACAGGTAGGGGTGCCTTGCTTATATAAAAATAACATTTAATGTATTAATTGTGTGAAGGGTTTATGGGTAAAGCTCTATTTGTCACATTGTGGCAGTATCTTCTGCTTTAATATTAAACAGCTTGTTATTTAAATGCTGGATCAAAATGGCTGGCTTCAAAATATAGTCCTTAATAAACTAACTTTATGTGCACCTGTCTAGGAGAGTTAAAGTCCTGTATACTTTCTTTGCCTTGTTCCTGTTCTCAGGGTGACAGCTGCCATGTAGTTACCAGGCGATGCAATTCTAGTTCTTAAAAATGTATTAGCCCAGATTTCTGAGAGATGCCATCTGGAAGAGAGATTGTCTTCTCTCACTTAATATGTAACCATCTTTGATTACCAGCTAAGATGAAATCACTGTACTGTAAGTAGTCAACAAATGAAGGCTTGTTTTAGGCTGAAGAACTACTTGAGAGTATTTATTATTGGAGTGTGTGAGTCAACTGAGTATATTTTTATTACATCAAGTCCAAGTATGTTAACGTAAATGGTTAATAATGGTTAATGTTCAGTGTGTGTTTTTTTTAATCACCTGTAAGAACACAATTTAATCAACCAGCTTAATATCTTCCTTAGATGGTAATGTGTTCATACATGGTTGAGTGTACTGAGTTTTGAGAACTGGTGTCTACAGTTGTATGATATATTAAAAAGTGATTTATTTCTCTTCCTTAAGTAGGTAGCTGATTTGCTGTGGGAAAAATCTTTTAGGGCCCTGTGGGAGTGGGGTGGGTGAGGAATTAATTCATTTGCAGTTATTTTAAATTCATTTTCTCTGGGAAAAGAATGAGTGCAAAAGCATTAAAATGCTGTGTGATAGGTGAGCTTGAAGGGATGCGACTTCATGCCATGCTGGTGGCTGAGTTCACAGTACAAAAGGTGGCTGGTGCCTGGGAAGTTGTATTATGAATTCATATACTTTACTTTCTTTAGTTACTGTTCATACTTTAGTAAATGAATGATTGCTGAGATGGCAAGTATTACTGGAGGAGAGAGGTAGAAAAGTACATAATGCAGTTAAAGAGTAATATTTTCAGAAATTTTTCTCTCCCCCTAATTGACAAAACTGGGTTGTGCGTCACCATTTGCCATTGAAGGAGGTAATGACAGTGACTCTTTCTCTGCTATTTGGGTCCCTTATGTCTTTGTAATTTTCTTTATGGTAAAGCTTATCAAAAATAATGGGGAGTATTGGAGTATATATGCAGGGTACCCATATCCTCACTATTGGCCTCACTATTTCTCAAGGAATTACAAGAGAGAATGCTGATATATATGTAGATGTCAAGGAGGATATGGCGAAAGAGTGTAAGCTGATCTAATATATTCACCAGCATCAGAAAATGAAGTAGAAACAGGAAGCCAGAGTGTCCTCTATGCCTGAGTGACCAGAGCTTCAGCCAGATAGGAAAAGAGAGTGAGTCTGCTCTAGGGCGGAAGGCTGTAAATTGTCCTCACTACTTTTGCAGTGTGGGGACGAAGAATAATAAGAAAGCTACTTCCATGTGGGTGACAGTTTTACGCGTTGACTGCTTATTAGTAAACATGCTGTTACTAGCGTTTTCTGCCCTAAAGAGTCTTAGCAGATTCTCGTTCGGAGATTTATTTTTCTCTGGGTGACATCCGATTCATCTTATCATTAAATACACTCCATTGTGTTGAGAGTTTCCCCTAAAACATGTGAAAGGATGCACATTCAATAGGTGGATCTTGTACTGTAGAGTAAGTAAAGCAGAGGCAGGCGCTAGTTCAGGGTCCTTGAAAAAAATCAAGTTGTTCTAATGTAGTAGAAATATATTTTCCCCCTGAATTTAGCAAATTACAAAATAGTCTCTGAAGTCTATAGGAAGGCATAAAGGAAGGTTTAATCTGATTTTTAAGCCTTGATGATATAAAAATAAAGAATAGTGGGACAATTTAAAAATTGTTTATGTATTATTTTTTGAAGGAAATAAAATTTATTGAAGAGATTCAAAGGGTTATACTTGAAAAGTCTCCCTGCCATCCTTTACTTCAGCCACTGAGTTCTGCTTCTCAGGCATCCCTGTCAGTTTCTGATGTAATTTTGGGATATTTATTGTATATATAAGAAAATATTAAGATATATTTTCATTTTTAATATAACTTATAGCATACTATACATGCTATTTTCTACCTTGTTTCTTTTCCATTTAATATATCCTAAATATCATTCCATATCAGTATATAAAATCCTTCCTCACACTTTTTTAATGATTGTATAGTATGGATGTATGTAATTAAGTCTGTTCCTTACAGATGAATATGTAAGTTGTTCCCAGTCTTGCTATTTTAATGCTGAAATGAATTACCTTGTATAAACTTAATACATATATCATTTTGTACGTACATAAAATTCTCTGTAGGATAAATTCCCTGAAGTGGTCAGAGTATGTGCATTTGTAATTTATATCTAAAATTAAATTTATATCTTAAATTGTTAATAGCCTTCCACAGTTTGCCCCAGCAACATCTATTTCCCCATAGCCTTGCCATTAATAATGTATTATCAGTCTATTCTTTGCCAGTGTGATAGGGTTTCTTTTTTTTTTCTTTTAGAAGTATTATCAGGTAGCATTGTTTTGTGTTTAAGAACTTTTGGATTTCCTTTTCTGAAAACTGTCTTCATATCCTCTGGTTTTCTTTTCCTTTAAAAAAATTTATTCTTTAAAATTACAGAATACAAAATAGAAAAGTATAACAAACCCATATATTCATCAACAGTTACCAGCTCACAATCGTGTTTCATCTATGTCCCCATCCACCTCATTTCCCCCATATTAAGGTTAAAGCAGAGCTGGAGATAGCATTATTTTTATCTGTAAATATTTCAGTATGCATCTCTTAAGGAAAAAAAAAAAAGAAAAATACTTTTGTTCCTGAACATACTAGTAATTTCTTATCAAATACCTGAAATGTCATTATTTTTAAGTTTATTTGAATCAGGGTCCAAATAATGGCCCACACATTTCAAATAGTTACTTATGCTGCTGCTTTTTCCTTGCAACATTTTAATATAAAAAATTTCAAGCATACAGAAAAGATGAATTACAGACACCCCTATACCCACTATTTAGATTCTACAGTGCTTATGTATTTCTAAGTTGTAGACATCTATACTGACTCTTAACTTTTCAGGATGTCATCAACCAGAGGTTTTGTTCACCCCCCCAAGGTATAATTTATAGTGAAGAAACATTAAGTGTGCCGTGTGATGTATTTCTGTGTACAACTGTGTAATGCAAACCCCTAGCCATGTGTAGAACATTTCTGTCACATCGGAACATTTCTTCATCTAGTCAGTTCTTGCGCTTCCCCTGTCACCTCTGCCTTTCCCTCACAGGCAGCCACTCTTAGGATTTGATTTAGTTCACCATAGATTAGATTTGCCTATCCTAGAACTTCATATCAATGAAACCATACAGTATGTAATCTTATGTAAGGTTTCTTTCACTCAGCATGTTTTGCGATTCCTTGTGTTTCAGCTGTTCCTCTTCCTTGATGAGTAGTAGTCCACTGTATGCCAGGGTTTAACCTTTCACCTGTTAATGGACAATTGGGTTGTTCATAGTTTCTGGCTATTATGAATAAAGCTGATATGAACATCTTGTGCAAGCCTTTTTTGTGGACATCTTAATTTCTTTTGGGCAAGTACTTAGGAATGAAATATCCTGAGTTACAGGGTTGGTATATTTTAATTTTTACTAGAAATTGATGTACCTTTTCCCCCACTGGTCGTTGTATTTTATGTTCCCACAAACAATATGTGAGAGTTCCAGTAGGTCTGCATCCTCACCAATATCTGGTGTTGACAGCCTTTAATTTTAGCTATCCTGTGTGTAGTAGTATCTCATAGGTTTAATTTAAATTTTCCTGATGATTAATGATGTTAATCATTTTTCCATAATGCTTATTAGCCATTCAAATATCTTCCTTAGTGAAGGGCCTGTTTCGTCTTTCTCTTACTCTATAGGTTTCCCCTCCTGTTTTCTTTTTTCCTTCTTTTTGTTGAAAAATAAGATTTTCACAGTCTGAATTTTGATTGCCTGTGATACTGCACATTTTTCTGTTGAATGTGGTCTTAACTTATTTGCAGGAGCCCTTTATTCCTGCAGTGAGCTTTAAGTAGTTCCCTCTTCAGTTTGTCATCTGTCTCTTGGCTTATTATGGCAGAAATTATTTTTATGCGGCTGAATTGTAAGTCTCCTTTTATGGCTTCTGGGGTTTGTGTCAGAATTAGGACATCCCAGTGAAATGATTTTGAAAGCACCTACTATTAAGAATGAAAGTTATCGCCTAGGTAGACTCTAAAACATGGACGGACCAGTCAGTAACTCAGTGAAAGTGACAAAGATCACTGTGGTGAAATGAGTTCCTTTATGTGGCCTTTTGCCTCGATTCTTTGGAAAAACAACTTGAGAGATTTTTCTCCTAAGCCCTGAGGAGTTACCTTTGCCCTAGGTTTCTACCCTAGAAGCTTTGTTACTTTTGCCAGGTTGATTGACATTTCCTGGGTAAGTTGTAAACAGCTTGGTTTGATATTTTTTGTCTGGTCCTGGGCTGCGGCCTGCCCTGTGATTGGTATGCATCTTGCAGGGATTGGTCAGTAGACTGTACAAATGAGGTGAGTTGTAGCCTACTATGCAAATGAAGTTGTCTGTGGCCTGTTGAGAGGGTATTGGTAAATTTGTGGCTCTCACTGGGAGGGGCTGTGCCTTGAACTTGACAAGTTGTGTATATAAGCAGCCTACCATGTAGAGGTTTTTCTGAGAGAAGCAACAGGAAGAAGTAGAGAGGAGGCAAGGAACCTCCTCAGTGAGCTGTAACATGGGTCAATGACTGTAACACTAAAGTTGGCAACAGGCCTGGAAGGGGCCTAGCGGCAGAGCTGGCAGCAACAGATGGCAGGGCCAAGAGGAGCCTGTCCTCGGGGCCAAGAGGCCTGCACAGCAGACGGGAGCTGAGAAAAGCTGTCTTGCACTGAAGAAGGGCGACTTTGCCTACATGCTTCCTGATCCTGAGTTTTGTAGCCTGTTGATCCTAATCCTGAGTTGTACCTTGTTAACTTCGTTAATAAACCACTTAACCGCAGGTATGGTATGTGAGTGCTGTGTGGCCATTGCAATGGATTATGGAACCCAGAAAAGAAGTAGCACTGTCAGAGGGACGGTTGGTGTGAGAATTGGTAAAAAGGTTAGAAGGTGGAGGTGTGTCTGACCTCCACCTCATAGGGATCAGCCTTGGGATGGTCTTGATTTCACATTATACCCTGTGAAGTTAGATAGGTTCAGAAAATGCTAATACTGTTACTGCTACTACTACCTGAATTTTCCAATCAGCAAGATACATATAAGAATAAATAAGCTTTTCAGATGATCCATAGACTAAATTTGAAGTTCACAGGTGAAACTTCATATGCATATTCGAAGACTTGTCATCCCCAAAACATACCTGGTTCTAACTGAAGTAGAGAAGAGGCTCTGAATCTTTCTCCCCGCCACTTGACAATGACATTTGGGAATAAAGACCCAACAGCTGTACTGAGTTACTCACAATTTCTGATAGGCTGGCTATAATTCCATCCATTTCCTGCCCCCTCAAGAAAGCAAATGGGGGAATACAAATGATATTATAGTGATAACACACACGGGGTCACCATGAGTCGGAATTGACTCCAGGGCAACTGGTAATTAACTCTTAGGAATTTGATATCCTCAGCAAATGCTGACAACTAGCTACTGGTTCTATTTGTAAACTGTATTTCAAGCTAACACATTCTTTGAAGTTTGTATTGTCAGTACTTGGTTTCTGATTTGATAGATTGACATGCTTGCAAAATTTTTATACAAAAATAACAGTTACAACAAAATCAACTGTCCTCAGGAATGTTGATAATAAAATAGAAGACCTCAATAATTTATAATTCTCAAGCCAGCAAAAGTCTAAAAATGATTAAAATTTGACCTGGGAGAGAACATTTGTGGATATATTGGGTGAAGTTAATTGAAAGAAATAGTAGACTATAAATCAAAACAGAGCTACATACTGCTGAAATATAATAATTTTAAAAAGGCCTACATCTACTCTTGAACAAAGGTGAAATGAGGCTGTAATGGACAATGGCCCTGAAAACAACTTTGAAATTAACAGACCATACCTTTTGCAGAATAGTTAAATTCCCTTCAAGAGTTTTGTCACGTATTTGTAATTTGCCTGTAACTAATGAACCACAGGCCTTCTCACAGCACAGCATCTGCTTATCTACCCTGGAAGAATCCTCAGATTGTATTTGGAAATAAGAACTCAAACTCATTTATGGAGTTCAGCCAGGTTCTGTTAAGTTAGAACTATAGTTTTATGAATGAAAGCATAGTTTAAATAAACTAAGAATAGGTTTATTTACAAAAAAGTTGTAAAAATAATAAGAGTTCCAACATCTCACCCAGTTTCTATATTGTTGACATCTTACATTACTGCAGTACAGTTGTCACAACTGAGGAACAGTGGTACACTATTAACTAAACTCCACCCTTTATTCAGATGAATTTTTTTCTTCCCCCCCTCTAATGTTCTTTTTCGATTCAGGATCCCACATTACATTTAGTCATCATGTCTCCCTAAGCCACCTCAGCTGTTTTTGATGACCTGTTTCTCAGGCTTTTTCATAACCTTGACAGTTTTAAGTACTGTTCAGGTATTCTGTAGAACATCCCTCCACTTGGGTTTTCTGATGATTATGGGTCTTTGGGAGGAAGACTACGAGTGTAAAGTGCCGTGCTCATCACATATCAAGGGTATGTGCTGTCAACATGACCTACCACTGATGGTGTTTACATCACCTGGCCAAGATGTTTGCCAGGTTTCTCTACTGTAAAAAAAAATTTTTCTTTCCATATTCTACTCTTCGGAACCAAGTTACTAAACACAGCCCATACTTAATAAGCGGGGAGTTATGCTCGCTCTCCTTGAAGGAGAGTATCTACATAAATTATTGGGAATTCTGCATGAAAGATGGCACTTCTTCCTCGTTTATTCAAACGTATCAATATGGACTCCTGGACATTTACACTTCGGGTTATAATCTTGCACTACGTTATTTTGTGGCTCGGATTGTTCTAGCTTTGGCCATTGGGCGCTCTTTCAGTTGTCTGCTGTGTCCCTTTGACATACCCCTATCCTTTTGTTTTTAGATCACTTCCTTCTGTCACTACAATGTGCCCCAAACTGAGAATCAGCCATTTTGCCAAGGAGCCTTGCTTCCTTTTATTGGAGAATGATAGTAGAAATAAAGACCTGGGTGTTGGTAAGGCAATGTCACTGCTTTTACCTTCTCTCAGTGGACAGTTATATGTATGTGTACTAACCCATGTTTCCAATACATATCTGTAATTATTTCTGTATCCACCTGGAAAGCAGTTTTAAAGCAGCTGTATCATTAAGCTAAGGTATTCATGACTTGGTCCTTTGCTTTTGTGGGCAGCTGCACTAATAATGATAGATCTTTGGGGCTTTGTGTGCAAATCTAAATAAAATCTCAAAAAAACCCAAACGTGTTGTCATCAAGTTGATTCCAATACATAGCTACCCTATAGGACAGAGCAGAACTGCCCTATAGGGTTTCCAAGGAATGGCTGGTGTCTTCGAACAGCTGACCTTTTGGTTGGCAGCAATAGCTCTTAACTATTGCACCGCTAGGGCTCCAATAAAATCTCAAGTGACTATTATTCTTCCTTACATTCCATGTTACAGAGCTGCCTCTTTTTAGTTTAAATCAAAATTAATTATACAATAATTTTTGGTACGTTAGGATAATTCCCATTTTGTCCATTTTTGTTGCTGTTATCTTTAATACCTAGAATAGTACAGGTACATGCAGTTGGCCAAAAAATGAGAATAAAGAAGCGCAAAAAAATATTTAAAGGGGAAAAAAGACGACAAAGCTACAATTACAAAATTTTATTTGTTCCTAGGACTCTTAAGCCTCAGCTTCACCAAGTAACAGGCCAGACTTTTGGAATAACAACTCTTTCCCAGGCTGTAACCCTTCCCAGGAGACAGGATTTATCAAACAACCTCAGTTCCAGGATGTTTCCACCCCAGAATTCTAAGCCAGTTGCAGATTTGTATCTCTTCGGTCTTAATTGGTATCGGTCTAGACACATGCTACATAATCAAAATAGTACAGTCCGTTTCTTTCCTTCCCTTGCACTTCCCCTCTTTCCCCCAAAGGGTTTCTTACTAAGAGATGTTTGAGTATGGCCCTTTCCAAGAAACCTGTCTACCAACTCTAATTTTTCACTCAGAACGTAAGAGATTCCTTATATTAAAACAAATATTTCTGAGCTAATTGTTCTCAGCATGGACAAATTAAATTTGTTTTACTCTATACGTGAACTAGCTTTGTCCTCATCAATACTCCCTATCTGCAAGTCAAACCCTATCTTGAAAACCCCTTAAAATTTCCTTTATGACTTTGGGAGGAGAGATGGCTTGCTTTGTGGTAGGAGATTCTGAAAAGGGCAGATACTTACACTTTTGAAGTCATTAAGTAGAAGAATTGCAAATGCCTTTTTGTTTTGATAATGAAAACATTTGTAGGCCAATACCAGAAACCTGGCCCTGAAATTATATTACAATATCGTTTCAAGTACACTCAGAATTTATATTACTTTTATCTTTTTTTTTCCCCCTGAGTTTGGGTTCACAGTTTGGTAGAGATGAAGAGGTAGTTAGTGGGGGGTGAAGAGGAAATAATGTTTATGTCTAGCAGCACCTGGGAAAATCTGTAGTATCTGTCATTTTGATCTCAGCATTTATCTTTCCCCTCTGAATATGCAAATGTAAGAGGGAGATGATTCAGTTTCCTTTTTATTCTCAACTGCTTGGACCACTCTCTTCTATTATGTCTACCCCCATATTATCACTATTCATAAAAATGAACAGCCCTTTCAAAAATATGCTATATAGTAAATCCTTCAAAGTGGGGTTATTTAGATTTAGAAGACTAACTTTTATTCTTACAGTAATTAGGAAAAACGAGCAAAATCTCCAGCATCCCCAACCACTGCCTTTTCTCCCTGGACCTGGGGTCTGTAAATAATTCCTCTCTATGAACCCTTTAGTTGATTCTAAGGACTGGGCTCTAGGGGATCGTGACATCTAGCACAGGTAGAGACTGGCCCTGCATGAAAGTTCTGGTCCAGGCCTTGGCCTCCTGTCTTATGATGGGCTGGTGGAATATTGCTTCATCAGATGCTTGTGGCAGGGATTGCAAACTCGCTCAGGCTTGATACTTGAGGGAAGAGGCAGTTCATTTGTTGAACAGGCATTGCAGAAGGTTCCTTTGCAATTCTCACACACATTCTACAAGGAGAAGAGGAAGGTGGGTGGGGAACAGAAGAGGAGGCAGGAATAAGGTTGCCGGGAACATAAAAGGGCAAATAGGTAAATGCTCAAAATCTAATCAAGTATTCATTCAGTGTCTTACTATGTGTCAGATAGTATCTGACCAAACACAGTCCTGTGTACAAAGAATTACAATCTAGTTCTGAGATCTAAATGAAGAGAAGCAGCAGTGTTAACAGAATTCAAAAGAACAAATATTACACAAATTATTTGCCTTTGGAATACATTTCATATTCTGTTCTCTCACTATATTCACTTCTAATTTGGAACTAATTCTAAAATTGAGGGCAGTGCAATTTAGTGGTAGAATTCTTGCCTTCCATGAGGGAGACCCAGGTTTGATTCCTGGCCAGTGCACCTCAAGTGCAGCCACCACTGTCAGTCTTGTGTGTTGCTATGATGCTGAACAGGTTTCAGTGGAGCTTCCAGACTAAGACAGACTAGAAAGAAAGGCCTTGTGATCTACTTCCAAAAATGAGCCAGTGGAAAAAAATCCCTATGGATCACAATGGCCCTATCTCGTTGTGCATGGTGTTACCATGAGTTGGGAGCAGACTCAATGGCAGCTATCAACAACAACATTAAAATTAGTTTGAAAGTATCTAAGCATACTCTGGAACCCTGGTGGCGCAGTGGTTAAAGCACTTGGCTGCTAACGGAAAGGTCAGCAGTTGGAACCCACAAGCCACTCTGTGGGAGAAAGATGGGACAGTCTGCTTCCACAGAGATTTATAGCCTTGGAAATCCTATGGGGCAGTTCTACTCTGTCCTATAGGGTAGTTACAAGTCGGAATTGACTCGATGGCAATGGCTTTGGTTTTTTTGGAAGCATACTCTAAATAAGGCAGGCAGTGACGTAGCAGTGGACTGAGTGGACAGCCTAGGATTAAAGAATTTGCTGAGTACGGTTCCTAATGTGCTTAATGTTTTCCTGTGATGCTCTATAAGCATGTCCTTTGGAATATCAGTGCAGGAAGAGCACAGCTTCTTGGAAACTGGCTTTGAATCTTTAGTGGCCAAGAGCTAGGAGAACGTGTGGGTCACCATGACAGTGTCACTGACAAGACACAGTTCCAAGGGTCCCTACATAAAAGGCCCCAAGGAGTAATTTCCCCTGTGAAATTTGATCCCAAAGAATTCATCCTAAACAGTTCCTGAGGATGTGATGAAAGTAAGGGGTCACTTTTATTTGAAGGCCTAGGAGGAATCTTCCCTTGACATACTGAAGTTAGTTTGCATGGCTCTGAAAAGAAAAGCCAGAATTAGATTAGTGGTTTCTTCTATTTTAGAACATATTTCTATAAAGGCAGTTCATCTGTTATCTAATTCTGCTAATGTAAGACTAGGTCATCTTATAGTTTTGCTTGTTAATATTCAGCGTGATCACAGATGGTGGCAGTGGTTATAATCCTGAATTTGGGTATGTTTCCTGTTTTTCTTCTAAGTACTTCTTTCTTACACTCATTGGTTCATTAAGCATCTGCTATCTACTGGGCACCGTACCAGATATGGGGAAGACTATTGTGAGCAAGACACAGTTGTGGCAATCAAAGGAAGTCATTCTTTCTGAATGCTTCCTACTCTTCTTACTCCAGTATAACACACAGTAAGGTGCTCGTGAGGATTCGTGGGGAAAACAAGTGGTCCAGTGGGGGGAGCTCACTTCCCTTTCAGAGTCAGTCTCCCCAAATAACTAAAAGAACCTCCTTCCCCAAACCTATCTTTTCTGTTCTACGCAAGATGGAGTCCTGGAAGGAGCACAGACTTTGCAGCCAAAGTCTGGTTGGAGTGCAGGCTTTACCACTTACTACTTGTGTAACTTTGGGAAATGTACTTAACTTCCCTGAGCCCATCGTTCTTCAGTTATAAAATGATGCCACAAAGGTCATAAGCGTCCCAGGAACAGGGACTTGGTCTATTTTGTTCATTACTCCTTCTCCAGCACATGGAAGAGCACATGCCACATAAGGCACTCAATAAATATTTTTAGCTATTTATACATTTCTATTTGCTTGTTTGTTTCAAATCATGTATGTATTTTATGGTGCTTTACTGATAAGACTATTATGACTGAAAAAGAACAGCTAATCAATAAATGATTGCTCCCTTTGCTTTTCTCCCTACTTTCTGCACTGTGAGGAGTCATGAGGTACACTGGCAAAGCCTATTATTCCTGATAAGGGGTTAGGGGTAACAATGGACATCACTATGAAGAACCTGCTCATTTCTCACAGTTACCTTTTTTACGCTGCCATCATCTTCCTGGCATAGCTGACACACCTGTGGCTTTTCAGAGAGCAGAGGTTGATCCTAAACCACACAGGCGGGCAGTTAGTTACCCTTAGCCCCAGAAACATTAATATTTTTCAGAATATGCATTTAAGTTACAAAATTAATATAACCATGCTACAGACTATCTGGAAACTGAAGAAACAAATTACATATAGTCCCACCACCTTAATACAACTCTGGTAATTCTATCATTATTGTTCCAGTTCTTTTTAATTTTTATAACAAAGTAAAATGTGATTTTATTTATAAAAAGAAAATTAAAGCATACAGAAATATAAAATGGAAAGTTTAAAAAATAATAAAAGGTAAAACTGCCCCATCCATTCTGTTTCCCTCTTCTATGGAGAACGGAAAGCACTAAGGCTTCATTTTACATCCTAACAACTAAATTACAGGGTGACTCTGGCATAGTAGCATTTATCATCTTTCTCATGGGGTTATCATACACTATTCTATTTGCAAAATGTTTCACTACTATTTAATTTTACTTATTTCTAAGTAATCAAGAAGGGTTTTTTTCCCTCTCCATTTTATGTATGGGGAAACCAAGGCAAAGGGAGGTAAACTGAGCTCTGCCAGGTCCCGCAGTATATCAGATACTTTAAAATGAGAAGTGATAATGGCTGTTGACTTAACAATTGTTCGAAGCTGTGCTACCCCCGTGAGAGCTTCAGGCTCCTTAGGACATTGTAAAAGGACGGTAAGCAAAGGCCTGGAATCATTCATTCATTCACCTCCCATGCTACCTTCTTTACTGGCTAGGCATGATCCAGCCAAGTTCATAATTTATACAAGATGCTTTAGAACAGTAGGCTCAGTTACCTGTTGATCCATGGGGTGGGACTGCAGCCTAAAATGGAGAAATAAAAACAGAACAAACAGCCAGTTACTATATTTCCATTTATATCATCTTAATTAAAAGTAGCTCAGAAAACAAGTATTTTGCCAAAAAAGCAGTACTACAGTTCTTTTAATGTTGCTGGGAGCAACATACTTACTAATCATGACTCCATGGAAAAATTTCTTTTTTTTTTGCTGTTAAATCTATTACTAGAATCTGACCCTTGGCCTACCTTATTATGGTTCCTGTTTACTAATAGATTCGGAATTATATTTTACTTCTTTCTGCTACCAAGAAAACAGTTAACATTTATGTTTCTCTACAATGTAAAACTTCAATGGCCAGTATCTTTAATAGCATTTTTTCTATCTGAAATTATGGAAATCTATTCTTTACCATATGTCACATGCTATTCCCCTCTCCCAAATATTCTTAAAATGTGAACTTAAGCAAATTAACCAGGAAATGGGAAATGAATGAGATTACCACGTGAGAACCCAATCAGGTTAAGCTGAGCTAACCCTGATTTTCCAAACTTGGAATAGACCTAAACGAAAGAAGTCGAGCCCATTCTCAGTTCTGGGGAAAATGCACCACAGATCTACAGTGGTTCTGTTCTCTTTGGGTGAGTGGCACCCATGGTATGACCAGGTTTTCAGATGTTCCTTGGACCACAATCCCAGGAAACCTATGTTTTAGGATTGCAGTTCTAGCCAGGATAGGTCCTGGAAGCAGCTATTCTATAGTGCAGAGACATAATAAAGGGCTGAAAATCAGAACACATGGTAAGCTGAGGCACTTTGAGTATGTCACCTGGCCTCTCTGTGCTCCTCGGCTTTCTCATCTGTAAAGTAGGGATAGAAGATTATGCTTTTGTAAGGAGAATTAAATTTGTAAGGAGATAATGATTGTGAAACACTTTTAATGCTGTAAAGCACAATACAGATTTAAGGTAATATCATCTTATATTCCCAGGGTCTAAATCAGATCCTGGTATTTAACAGACACTCCTGATTGTAAATGACTTGATTTGGATCTGGAACTAGGCTGACCCTGAAAGCACCTGGAAGCTCAGGTTAATTTCACAGCCTTTTTAGTGCCCTTCCATGTGCCAGTGCAAATGTGTAGTGTTAGATGGGCTGCTGCTCAAGGTCAGCCCTGGATCAGACTACCCTCTCAGAGTAAAAATGGAATCATTCTGGCCCTGGAGGCAAGGAAGGGGTGTTTAAGCTAAATAGCTGCATAATCAGCCTACATGTTGGATTGTGTGATTTCTCTTCTCCAGCAGCTACTTTTGCTCTAGTTGACACACTACGTCATTCTTAAAGCATCAAAGCCTGGGCAGGGACAGGTGCCAAATGGGTACTGAACACTTTTCTCAAAACCTCTCCACAGCATCTTTCCTCATTATTAACCTCCTTTATTTTTTAACTTAGCAGCGCTATGCAATATTTGCTACATTTCTACCTGCTAAAATAGCTGTCAAAAGTAAACTTCCTCACAACAGATCCTGTGCTTTTCACAGTGAGCAAATCCGATGAAGAGTTAAGAAAAAGGAATCAAGTTAAGCTGTATTTTCCCTTAAGAGAAAAGAGATATGGGAAATGAGACGATTTATTTGAAACGTAGCTGCTCTTCACTCAGCACAAATGTGGAAACTAGCCAGACTCTACATTTAAGAGCCTAAGAAATGCTATGATTTGTGCTTCATTCTTTGGGGATTCCAATCCAGTAAAGATTATTAATCATCTTTTAAGTGATAATTTGAGTTTGGGGATTAATCAGGGAAGAATCAAAGGTCAGATTTATTACCTTGTGAAATGGACCAATGAGTTTGGTTTAATGTGTTATCTACTTTGTTATTTATTCACTTCCCCTTCAAAATGTCTTTCTGGCATATTAATATTACCAAAGCCAGCACTTGGTCTGTGTAAAGGCCGGTCAACATCAAAAACTCCCTCTTTCCCACCACCCCAAAATAACTTCATATCTTAGTCAGTACTTAATTAGCAAACACCTGTGGCTTTCTTCCAAGGGCTTTTTTAGGTTAACATTTTCCTCTTGAATTTTGTGCTTCCCATCCTGCCAAAAGAAAACAGCCCATTTTATTAATTATTCAGAATGCTATAACGATGATGTTGCAGACATTTTCTGCATGGTCTTAGTTTGGGTATAAAGCTAAGTAGCTTTTTTTTTTTTTTTAAGGGAAGAGATCTAACTTTAAAGGACGTTTCCTCATTCTGCTCCAAGTGTTTTCTTAACAAACTATTCTAACAGATTTTAATTTTCAGAGTAGAGATTTTAATTCCCGAGATTAAAATTTAGAACGTATCCTATTTACTTGCAAAGCAGGCTCAAAATACCAGTTATTTCTTAGGAGAAATAATTTTCCCCCCGGTTGAGCTCTGAAAAACTGGTCAAAGTGAGCATGGCCAAAGACACATCCAGCAGACTGTGTAATCCTTTGGACATGCAATCAAGTAGATGCCTCAATGTCATGACAACTTCTACAGCCTGTACAACTCAAGGGAGTTTTCTACTCTGAAGGACCAATGTAAAGTTCCAAACTGCATTTGTACCAATGCTCTATGTCCTGCCTGAGCAGTCTTGAGGGATAAATTCTTTCTGTGGCGCAGAGCACTGCTGTCTGCCTTGAACTGCTGCTGCCCAGCTGCCTCCGGAAGTGGAATGTGTGTTCTCAGACCACTCGAGGGTCAAGGAAGGGAGGTCAATGCAATATTTACCCTCTAGTCTTAAGGATATTATCCTCTTGGAAACTTCCACTGCAGGGCAATTCAAGACTGAGAAACTTAAGGCCTCCTGGGAAAAATGGGATAAGATAGGCCAAGATTTAAAGTAAACTTCCAAAAGCCCTTATAAGGGCTTTTTATGTTCACAAAAACAATAAAGACACCTAGAGAGTGAGACTTTGCACACTTTAAATTATTAGTTGTTTTCGTGTGCTGTCCAGTCGATTCCGACTCATAGCGACCCCCTATGACAGAGTAGAACTGCCCCATAAGGTCTCCTACGCTGTAATCTTTATGGGAGCAGATCACCAGGTATTTTCGCCCATGGAGTCACTGGATGAGTTCAAACTACCGACCTTTTCGTTCACAGCTGAGCACTTAACTATTGTGCCACCAGGGCTCCAAATTATTAGTAATGGATACTATATACTAACATTCCATTTATCATTCTTTCCTACTCTCCAGAAAATTAGCAGCTCGCTGTTCTGGAATTTTAATGAGCTTATAAATTTGTCCTTCTTTGCTATATATAACATGCACATGAAGGAGGCAATTTTCCCCCCATGTTTGGTCTTTGACAGAAAAAGAATTTCTGGATTTTCTGATTCTACTACTTGAAGAGGTTGACTCTTGTTTCCTGAGTTCCAGAGACAATCTTACACAATCTTAGCTCCCTCATTATTATAGTTACTGGAGGTCTCTTTCCCAAGATTGTTCTGTAGAAATCTCTATTCCTGTACTTTCAACCAACTACATTACTTTTCCCTTCCTCAAGCCTAGTTCCTTCTTTTTCTAGTTATTGTTATACCTGAGTATATTCAAACTGAAATTTTCATGATTTTGAAAAAGGTGTATACAGAAGCAAATCTACATTTAAGAAAATTCTGTTAAGGAGGAACTGAGGGTTGGGAGGGATTACTATATCATATTATTAAAATATTTTAGTCAGCAAGGTCTGAAAAATTTTCGTTAAGATACCAAAATAATCTTACTTAAATCAAAAGGGATAAAAGGGCCACAAAAATCATGGTTATTAAAATTCCCATTTCCAAACAGAATCAAATTACAGAGATTCCTAGAGGTAGTCTCAAAATCAAGCTTTCCTGTGTTCTTGCCATCTCTAGCCAGCCATTACATACTCAAGACCACAGCAAGTAAGTACATAATCCATGAAAGAAAACTGTGGGGCCTATCAAGGCCCTTTCTAAAAATTAAAATTAAGTAAATGAAAAAAGGAATAAGTATTACCGTTTTGGGTTCGGTCTTCTGTGAACCCTTTGCTGGGACGTTCCTGTTGTTCTGTAACCTTCTCTCTCTCTCCTGTTTCAGTTCTAACTCAAGCTGGTTCCTGGGGTAGGTGGGAGAGGAACTGGATGAAAATTTGGATTTCCGTATTCATACTCTCTAAAGAATGCCAGTCCTTTTCTTAAAGTTCAGTAAGTAAATTTTAATACTTGACTGACAAAAAGTTAGCAGATATACAAGGAAAACCAAAATTTAAAGTATTAAAGTAACAATATAATAAAACCAATAGCTTAACACTGAAAGACATAAAATATGCTTAAACTTTCTTGAATGATTAAGAATGCACTTTAGGATCTCATAGTGCCCAAGAGTCACCACTCGGAATATCAGTATTTTAATATTAACTCTTAAGAGTTGTGGTCAAATGAATGACAAATACGAGGATTTACTATAACTGAAAGGCAGTATTTACAAATTCTCAGCAAGATAGAATATTGAAGTACCGACACTACAGCCCCATTTCATATAAATTAGCTGGTCTCTCTTTACAGTTATGTATTCAATTCCCAGTTACAACTTCATCCACTAATGTCCTTCATAGCTGTGTGCTTTGTATTCAATACAGAGTTCTATTTGTTTGAAGTCAGCTGCTTCAGCATGGAAGTGAGTCTCATTTAAGAGGTAATATAGAAGAGTGGTTAAGGGCTTGGAGCCAGAGAGGCAGGCTTTCAAATAACAGTGTTCCCACTCATTAGCTTAACTGTGTGAATACAGAGAAATTTAACCCCTCTAAGCTTTCGTTTCATCGGAAAGTGGGTAAATAATATCACCTACTAATAGAGTTGATATGAAGACACTAGCAGAGAATATATGTGAAGTGCTTAGTAAAGTATCTGGCACACAGCGTAAGTTCAATAAACTATTAATTGATTGGATATTGGGAATGTTGTTATATGTGAAGCTTTCTGAACCCTAATTCCAGAAAAAGGACATTACGGAGAGTGATCGGAGATGGCTGGAAGTCATGAGACTCTCCTTTTCTTTGTCTAGCCTTTAGCATTACCCATGACCACCACCCTGTCAGCTCAAGCTGCCCTCTCTTCACCGCTGCCTGGTGAGCTCCTCCACTTGCAGCTGCAGACTGTTGATCTTGTCTCCAAAGTCCTGCTTGAAGAGCCGGTTGTCCAACTCGGCAGACTGGCGGCCTCGCTCAGCCTGGCGCAATCTGGATGTGAGCCATATGAACTTGTGATAAAAAACAAAAGCCATGGTGGGGAGGAAGACCGAGTTCATAACAAAAATAAAACAACCCAAGGAAGAAGATAGGGAGAGACAGACAGAAAATGTTTGTAGGACAAAGGGGAAGAAATTATGGGAGGGGAAAAAAAAAGATGGTGAGGAAACAAATTCTAAAGAAAAGCAAGATGAAGGTGAACCAGGCAGAAGAAAAGCTGATTTTCCACTTTTTTTTATTATTCTATTACTACAGTTTACAGCCATTAAATGATAAACAATAAAACATCACGTTTTAGAAAATCCATATCCGAAGCCAACCTCAAGTACACAGTAATTTAAGGTAAATCCACTTTTTTGTTTGTTTTCACTTCCTAACAGGTTTAGTACTTTCCATTTCTGTTTTACACACATAACTGGAATTTGCAAATGGGCAACTACCTTCTTATATGTGGAACTAGAACATTTCTCTGGTCCTTTCCCCAAACTACATATTATATTAAATCATAGGACATTATACATCAACCCTCACCCAGGCTCTGGGTTATTATATAAGGAAAAGCCTTTGTCAGAGTTTGGCCGTGTGGTGTGTGACTATGTGGACAAACAGTGTGGCTCTGGGCCTGCATAAGATTACTGACCATATTCTCCGGAAGATTCTGATGAATGCTTTCTTCTGCATATCCTATAACTTTGCACCTATAAAGAAGCATGTTCTAGAAGGTGAAACATCTCGGGCTCTCTATTGTAGAATTTGGAAGCATGCTATGTGTAGTCTTTAAAAAAGTTTTATTTTGGTGTTTGAGCACTCCTAAATGCTCACAGAAAGGCAACTCATTACCATTAAAGGTTGATGAAAGAATACAGTAAGAGGTATATTTGTATAGGTGTAAAATTATAAGAACTAAAATAAATTCAAGAGCATAAGATCTTCCATAAAGTTCGTCTAAACATATGTTCTTGACTTGACTTTGGTGCAAGTCTGTGCAAGACCAAAAAAAAGCACGCATAAAATCTACCTTACTCTTTTATTCTGGTTTTGCCAAGAAGGTGATAAGGGATTTCAAGAGCTGGAAGCAAAGGGGTTATCTCTGTCCCCACTTAAGCAGCTGAAATGCTGCAACTCACACCAGAAATAGAGAAAAAGCAAATATTTTGCCAAGATTTTTGAAGGAATAAAGGCTTATGTGAAGCCTGTTCCCCAAAATCAAAAGTCATTAAAAATAATCAAAGTATTTATAGGATAATTTACAACCTAAAGCCTAGAAAAGGTCAGATCTGTGGTCACTTAGAAAAAGAAGCCCTGCTAATATTGCTAATATATCCGCTGGGAATCTTTATTTTTAGACTAAATAATAACAAAGAATATGAGTTTATCATTTATCTACTTTCTACTTTGAAATGTTTTTCTAATAATTAGATTATTAGTTTCCCAGAAACTTTAGCAAAATCCTCATCTGAACAAAAAGTAACAGAAACTCTTAAATAAATGCTTCTAGGTAAGGAATGACAGGCAGGAAACCATCACTCATGTCTACACCCTGTCCTCTTTAATCTAAAAGGAAAAGCAGAATAGGAAAAATGGGGAGCTTTTTTTTTTTTTTAAAGGAGAGGAATGTTTTTATTAAAATTGTTCTCTCTGAGCTATCTAAATAGGAAGTGGAATTGCAGGAAAAATGGCAGAGGTAGAAGATGAAAAATATTAGGTGGGTATACCCAAGCTTCCACATTATTATGTTATTCTAAGTTACCTAATCGCTAGCTTTATCTCTATGTACTTTAAAGAAACGTAAAGATGCTGTTCTTTTTTCCCCCAAATCACTAAGGCAGAAAAGTTGCAAGCAATCTTGGTTACTGAGAATAAAACTGTAGTGAAATACTAAGCAGTTATCCTTGGCTTGGAGATTAAACCTATGTAACAAAAATGAAAAGGGGTCATGGCCTAAGACACAGAGAACTACTTTAGAAGGGTCGAAGTCCACATGGTATTCACCTCTAGTTCATTATATTGCAATAGCCAAACAGGTTCGCTGATATAGACATGAACAGTGCACCTATAATCTGATATTGTGAAGGACTGGGTTGCAAAGGCTTCAGTAAATATGTACACAGCTTCAATTCCCTAGGCTTTTTCTTCTTTTTAATGATTTATTTACTGGTCAACTCAGAAGTAATTTCACCAAGTTTATTTGACATTTAGTCAGGGAACTTATACCAAATTTTTTAATTTTGGGGAGAAAATAAAATAGAAACAAACAAACCAACCCCAACCTATATATCCAACTGTTTTTTTAAAGTCCAGCAAATTCCAAGTCAACTTTTGGTGACATTTTATATAGAACCAGAGCTTAAACATAATAACTTTCAGATTTCTTCCTTTTACAATTAAGTTGTGATATCAGACTTCCGAGGTGACCAGATGCAAAATGTCTAATGATGCTTTGGGACCAGTTTATTTGCTGCGCTATTTAAGGTTTTTGCCTGTTTCACCAAATCCTTTTCACTAAATTAATAAAATGAAAATGAAAATGGAGTGAAAAGGGGATGAGAAAATGGATAAAAAGGAAAGACAAAAATAGCAAGAGACCAAGTCAGCGATTTAATACTCAAAGAAATAAGTAATTAGTTTTGTCTGCTTTAAATGCCAAGTCAAAAAATCACTGAAAAATAACTTAATACAACACATCAAAAGCACAATTTATGAACACTAAAATTGATTTGCTAAACTGTAAACATAACTTCTATGAACAAGTACATATTTCCTTAGATAACTTTCTTTTCTAGGTAGAGTGATATCGTTTTATTCATCAGCCAAACCAGAGGTTTTAAGCTTATTTATTAATCTGCAATAAACTTTTGAGTTAACATTAATACACAGTTCTGTGTTAAGAATCATCTAAATGAAATAAATTATTCATTCGTTCATTCATTCATTGGTATATCCACTAAATGCCTTGTGTGTTCATGGCACTGTGACAGATCCCATGAGGGAACTTAAACATTAGTTAACTAACTTCCAGGAGCTATACTCTCATCAGAAAGATGACACATATGTAAAGGACTGTAACATGAGGCAGAAAGTGAGAAGTGCCATAATTGGTATGGATATAAGGCTCCAGGAGCTCCAACAAGGAAAGAGTATTTTTCGTTGGGAAGAGGAGTCAGTGGAAGCTTTGAGGAGGTGGCATTTGAGCCTGAATGTAAAAATGTACTTGAAGAGTTAGGGAGTGGGAAAAGGAAGGGGATTTCTAATTGGTGGAACTATTAGGAAAGGAATAAATGGGAGAAATGTCCAGGGACCAGTGGTAGTTTAGTTTTGCGCAAATGCAAAAAGGGTGATTGGTGGGTGTTAAAGGTGGCCGTGTAGGCTGGAAACACTGAACAACGCTGGATGCCATACTTCATTCAATCTTGAAGTCTCAGTCATTTCTCTTGGCGCCTCAGTTACCAGGAAGAAAATGGTGGTTTTAGAAAAACAGAGAAACAAGAAAAACAACAGAGTGGCATAGGGAGAGGATTTGCTTTGGGCACAATGAACTGTAGACTGGTCTCTAGATGGAGTCTGAGCAGGGCAAAGACAGATCTAAGAGTTGGGGGTGGTAGGTGACAGTGCAAGCTACAGAACTGTTCAGGAGACAGAAGACAGACAAGGGAGATGGGGGAAAGGAAAGAAAAGGTTAAGGCTAAAGAAGGGAGGAAAAGATCCAGAATAGATCTTAAGAGGCCACCTATATTTCAATATCCCTACACTACCAAAGCCTTCAGAAACTTTAGTGATGGACAATACAATTACAGAATTATAAACACATATTAAAGGTCCTTTCAAAATTCATCCTGGTCGTAAGTATCCTTCCTCTAACACAAGATACTGAAATACAGCTAAGGGAAAGAGTTAAAGTTCTGCTGTACAAAACAGTCATGAAAGGCTGACGTTTCTTAAAAATGTTTTCAGTGACAGCTTAGAAAACCCAAATAAAATTTAACTGAATTTCTTTTTACCAGCATGTCTGAAAGCTGAAAGAATTTTATATATTTTCTATTTACCAAATGTATATTATCTTCTTTTCACTTCCAGCCCTGAAAGCCCAAAGTATTTCATTAAAGAAACAGCACTTTTACCTTTGTTCCAGTTGTTTAATGGTCGCAGCCATCTGATTAGTTTTCTCTTCCAAGCGACTATTTAGTTCACTTTTCTGTTTTACTCCTAAGTCTGAACTCTGTTACAGAAAAGACTTATGAGTGATTTATATAAAATCCTGAAACGAATCACAGCTGCCTTCTGAGCTTAACAGTATGCAAGAACTAGAAATGCTCATACATTTGTGTAACACTTAATTCCCAAATGGAGAAAAACCAAAATGCAATTTTTTACTATTATTTGTATGTAGCCTTATCACAAAAATCAACATCACAAGGCTCATCAATTTATCCTATTCCAGTATAAAAGTCAATGGAATATATGACTCAGCTGGCATGTTAGGTGGGAAAGCAGAAATTCTCTAGGATAAAAAAAGACCCTCTTCCCCCATTACAATCTGAACAGTGACTATAGCTTTCCAGAACAGTAATACAGGACCCTATGATGGTCTGATTTCTAAAGTGGTTTATTGGCAGCTAGCCTCAAAGTCAGATGCAACTCATTCCTCTTGCATTTAGTGTGATTCTTAGGAAAAATGGGGAGGGAGGCTCCCCCGCGAGGATTTTAGAGAGCCAGTGAGTCTGTTCCTCATTATTTCCCCTACCTGCAGCTTAAAGGCAAGTTCATGCTTGAGAGCCCTGAGATCATCCAGCTGCTGCCGTAGAGACACCAGGGCATCCTGCTTCTCACAGACATCCTTCTCCAGCATCTTCATGGCCAATTCCATCTCCTGTCTCATGCCAATCTGTATCTCCAGCTCTTTTTCAACATCCTGCCCCCAAAGGCAAGTAAACTGCTTAGTGTCTTCCCTTGACTAAGTATAAACCATAAAATTTCATAGGAAAAGGTAGATCAAAACTCTTATCTGAATATTCTGGCAAAATGGCTACAGGCTACCATTAGTTTTCAGAGACATTAACAAACATAATTAAGATAATGACAACAACATTTGCACATCTGAAAAACAAATCTAACAAACGTGCTAGGCCAAAGACAGTGCTATTTAATATGTCTAAAATACGCACATACTTGAGGCATCTCATTAGATCTCATTAACACAACTGATGTCATGTCCTATTATAGAAATAGCTACAAAGTGCTGAAGTAGCCAGCCCAAAGTGAAGTAGTTGCAGTTCTCTTAAATTTGATGTTTTAACATATTCAAGAGCCCAAGGAACCCTGAAGATCCTTTGGGTTACCAGGCTAACATCTCAATTTACTGGGAATGGTCAATATGGCTAACTGAAATTTTAGATTCACTTAATGTGAAGCCTTGTTTCAGCCATTAGTACTGTAAATATTTCTGAATAAGGAAGTTTTCTTCGCTTTTCTGCTTCATGAGAAGATGTTCTTTGTTGACAAGTATCTGCTGTGCCCCAGCAACATTATTTGGATGATCAACTGTGACTGGACAAAGATACAAAGACCTGAGGTTCTTTTCCACCTACGCGGTGCCCAGGGCACACCTAGGATGGACCTTGCCTACTTGCTTGGTTTCTTTCCTTCTTAACATTTATTCTGACAAAATGATGTAGAAAATTTTAAGATTTTTATTATGTGCTGCTTAACTGTGACTCTCCTCTGTACGTGGTTAGTGCAACAGAAAATGAATCATACTGCTTTTGAAAATGTTGACATATATTATTTCTAGAACTCTCCTTATGGAAAGTATCTGAGATCTAATTCACAAATATATAGAAGGCAAATTTTCAGGGATATTAACATAATGTATTTTCAAAAACCTGAAATTCTGTTCCATGTACTGTTAATTTGTAATAACTTTTTAGTACAAATTAAGTCACCCCTTATTTTCAGGCTTCTCCTTATTCTTACACATTGTAGGGTATCTTTTTGTCATACTATCTGAATTGCAGGAAGAGTTAATATAGTAATACTGTGCTCCATAGGGTCTTCAATGGCTGTGACCTTTCGGAAGCAGATCACCTTTCTTCTGAGTTGCCTTGGCTGTATTCGAACTGCCAACCTTTAGGTTAGTAGCTGAGCACTGAAATATTTGCACCGTCCAAAGACTCCATACTAATACTGGGGGATTATTAATATACTGATACTAATATTTGGATAAAATCGATTATAGGAGTATTACTCCTCACTATAAATTCATATATAATTTATAAAGTTCCTTAAAACTAATACCAGATGATACATTTTTCCATTTATGTCTAGGAAAAAGAATAAATTCAGAATAAACAGCAAAAAATAACAGAGTACAATTCTACATCAATGACTCTTAGTAAGAGGAAAAGGAGTCACTCCCTCCAAGGAAACATATCAGAATTTTTGCAAGGGTGAGGATTGAGGTAGGAGTGGGGATTGCATAGTTTAAAAAAAAGTAGATTCCATATACCTAATGTTCTTGTAATGCAAACTATAAAAGCAAAAAAAAAAAAGAAGGGCAAAATCTTACTGGTTGTTTAGAATACTCACAAAATGGATAGAGAAAAACAGTATGGGGAATATGAGTCAAAAAAGAGTGAGAAACAGTTTTATAGGGGCCATAAAAATTTTTTACAGCAGTACTGATATTCCTGGTCTTGGTTTGTAAGATAAAACCTCTAAGCAGGCCGATAACTTTTAATGTGCTCCTGAACTATCGGAACTTGAGCAAAGATTACCAGTCGTAATTGTGTCTCCTCCTTTAAATGCTTTCTTGCTTCACTCAGTGCTTGCCCTTCTGAAGTTCTGTCTTGCTTAGGACCCTTGAAAAGATAAACAAAATAGCACATATGTAAGGATTTGCATTGGGCAAATCTGCTGCAAAAGATCTCTTTAAAGTGTTAAAAAGTAAAGACGTCACTTTTAAGGACTAAGGTGTGCCTGACCCAAGTCATGGTATTTTCAGTCGCCTCATGTGCACATGAAAGCTGGACAATGGATAAGGAAGACCGAAGAAGAATTGATGCCTTTGAATTATGGTGTTGGTGAAGAATACTGAATATACCATAGACTGCCAGAAGAATGAACAAATCTGTCTCAGAAGTACAGCCAGAATGCTGCTTAGAAGCGATGACGGTGAGACTTCGTCTCACGTACTTTGGACATGTTATCAGGAGGGACCAGTCCCTGGAGAGGAAGATCATGCTTGGTAAAGCAGATGGTCAGCAAAAAAGAGGAAGACCCTCAACAAGATGGATTGACACAGGGGCTGCAACAATGGGCTCAAGCGTAACAATAATTGTGAGGATGGTGCAGGACTGGGCACTGTTTCGTCTGTTCTACATAAGGTTGCTATGACTTGGAACCAACTCAACAGCACCTAACAACAACAACAACAAGGATTTAAAAAGTCTATACAGAGTTAGCTGACACTTGTAAGCTATTTAGTAAGAAAACATGATCATACCTAAGCAGTGTGATAATAAAAGAAGAAAAAGAAATTAAAGAAGCCTAGTAAATTTAAAGAAATTCTTCAGCTGAATTAGGGATTTCTTGCCATTTTGTTTACAATCCTAAGACAAGTTACCAAACCAGGAGGTGTTGTTGTTAGGTGCCGTCGGAGGAGGCAGAAGTTTTAAAAATCAGCCTCTAAAAACAAAATAGCATTCACTGTAAAATATGAATTGGGCCAAAGGTTCAAGTGGTAGTAATACATTCCTCCTTCAGAGATCTCACACCTCATCTAATAGAGGAGGATCACAGCTGAAAATAAGAAGGTAATCGGAAACTTCTTCTGAGCAGTCACAGTTGTTTTCACAAAGTCCATGCATTAAAGTCAAATACTTTACTCACAGAAAACTGCTTTAGTCCCCGCTCAGAGCCTAGTTACTCTTACTTTAGAAACAATTTTAGTAATTGTGGATATTTGGATTCCTAGGCCACAGTAGATTAGAAGCATGAATATAAAACGGAGTGAGAATATCTTTCTAGATAACAACACTAGCATTAGCAAGAAGTAAGAGATGTCAGTGAAATCATAAAAGGCAGAAAAAGAAATATAAGAACACCCACAGCAATCTGGGAATATCTAAACGTAGATGCTAGAAGCTCTATTAATTTCAGTAGCCCAGTTAAGTAGCACCATTGTTATTTAGTACAGGGTTGCCAATGCTGATAACTATGATCTTCAGTCATCAAAAAGTGCTAAATGTGCTAAACTTAATTAGACTTCTAATTAAGAAGGTCTGGAATTGTGTAATACATATAAGATTTTAAAAATTCTGGTTAGATGTTTATAAAAACTTTGATGCTTTAAGGGGCTGACCAAACCAAACCAAACCAGTTGCCATCCAGTTGATTTCGACTCTTAGTGACCCTACGGGTCAGAGTAGAACTGCCCCACAGGGTTTCCAAAGAGCAGCTGATGGATTTGAGCTGCTGACCTTTTGGTTAACAGCCAAGCTCTGACCACTGAACCACCGGGGCTCCTTAAGGTGCTGAGTTATCTAAAAAATTCATTTATATGGTAACTTCAAGTGATATCAGACAAATAAGATGTCACTTTTTACAAAACAAAACCTTACACGGCCTAAAAATGATGGCATATTTAATATAACAAATATAACCTTTAAATACAGTGGAAATCATTAGTACATAAAAACAAGAGACTGATTAGATTGTTTCGTAAAGTCTCTAAATAGATACAAGGAGCAGTGAAGCCAAGGAGCATTTTTGTAGAGGGGCATCACCTTCCCAAAACCTTCATCATTCACTCAAATACGTGAGGTTTAAGTAAAAACACTGTGCTTGATGTAGTCAAATGTTTGCTGCTTCAAAACAGTTCTCTAAACCTGCCCCCATTACCAACACATTGATATACTCTCTATGAATATTTTATAAATACAGTAACAGTAACCTTCCGATTGGATTCCAGTATGTAGGAGCTCTCCTCTTTAACTCGTTCCATTTCTTCTTGCAAGGTAATAATCCTGTTGTTTGCAACTGCAAGCTGTTAAAAGAAAAAAAGACCTTTTATCTTTTTTTTATTAACAGTATAAAATAATTCATGATCTGATAAGACAATTTCAGGCTTGCATAGTCTCAGAGGGAAAGAAACCTATTGATAACCTCATAAAAATGTTCTTATAGAGAACTTAGGGAAAATATTTTAAAAGTTGGTTAGATAAAGAGGTCTCCTCATGCCATGGGACCCATTTTATGAGCCATCCATAAGACCTTTTATAGATGAGTTTAAAAGATATATAGAGAGAGGCTTTTCATGTCGGCATTTAAAAAAGACAAGGTAACATCATTAACAGTATATTGCTAAGGGGTAACATTAATTCCCCCATTCTGCTGGGGGAAAAGTAAGGTGGAAACACTTCTCTGCACCTACTAAACTCAGTCGTCTCCCAGAGAATGTGAAGTACCTGAATGAGGCTGAGAGATGGAACCCAGCAGGCTGCTCTCAGCCAGGCTAGTGCTCCCTTTTTATTACCTCCTCACTAGCAGTGAGTGCAGGTTCTGCTAGGTTCCTGCCCTAATGTGGTAAGTACAGATGGGTTAGGGCTCAGGCATGCTTGCTTTTTTTTTTTTTTGAATGGTAACATACTGGTTTATTCCCATTACAGTCAGAAAGAAAACATGGTTGCGTACAATTCACATTACTATTAAACATATTGTTCTGAAAGTCCTGGCTAATACCTAAGCTATAAAACAGAGACAGTTGGAAAGGAGACACAGTTGTCGTTGTTTGCCAATAACATAACAGTCTACTGAAAACTATTAAAAATTTTAAAATTGGTAAGAGGCCAGTAAAAGTGCTAGCAAGTAGCTGGATAAAAGATAAATATCCGAACTATAAACCAAACTCTACAGAAGGCAGAGACAAGAGGTAAGCATGTTACTATTTTATCCAGCAGTGCAGGTGAAGATACCAAAATATGCAACTGCCCACCAGGCCTATTGTAAACTGTAATTGGAGAAGGAGACTATAAACAAGGAATCAAGATATAATGCCAATACTTAAAAGGAAAACTTTTCTTCAATATCTTTTAAGAATATCAGAGTTGAAAGACGGAATTAAAATTGATACATGACATTATGCATTTGTCAAAACCCGAAGAACTGTACAACACAAAAAGTGAACCCTAGTGCATGCTATGTACTTTAGTTAATAATAATATATTGATACTGGTTCATCAATTTTAACAAATGTGCCACATGAATGGAAGAGATTAATAACAGGACAAACTGTATGCAGTAGGGAGAAGGTACATATGGCAGCTCTGTACTTCCTGTATCATTTTTCAGTAAGCCTAAAACTGCTCTAAAAAATAAAATGTATTTTTTAAAAAACATAAATACCCCAAAATAACTAAGTAGTTACAAAGTACCAGGCCCTGAATTAGATACCATAAGGGATACAAAAATGGGTAAAATGGCCCTAACCTTTAAAAAAACAAACAAACAAACCAAAAAAACCCATTGCCATCAAGTCAATTCCAACCCATAGTGACGCCAAAGGACAGAGCAGAACCACCCCATATGGCCTCCAAGGAGCACCCCCCGGGCAGACCCGAACTGCCGACCTCCCGGCCGGCAGCTGTAGCTGCCAACCACCACACCACCAGGGCTTCCAGCCCTAACCTTAAGAAGCTTAAAATTGAAAGAAAAGACAGATTTTAAAAGTAGAAGAACACTAAGTAGATGTTTGTTAAATGACGCGAGAAGGTCACTGCTGGTAAAGTATAAATTAGTACAAGCTTTCCAGAAAGCAAGCTGACATTTTGTGCCAAGAGTTTAATTTTATACTTCTTGATTTGGTAATTCTCCCCCTAGGAATTTATCTAATGGACAAATATCTATATGCGAAGATACCTATTGCAGTATTGTGTATAACAGTGAGCATTGGAAACAATCTAATATTCATCAAAATGAGATTGGTGGGAAATAATTTACAGAACATCTATAAAATTAGAGACTGCTATGGAGTGACTAAAAATTACATCTTGGAAGAATATTTAATAAAATGGAAAATGTTCACAAGAGTATTATATGATAAAAGCAGATTACAAAACACTTTGTAAATATATATTTATCTTTTTCCCCCCTAAAACATGGGAAGAGAGAACAGGAGAGAAATAAATTAGTCAGTCTGGATATATAAAAATCTTATCAGTAGTTTGTCTGGATAGCAAGTTGTTGGTTTTTTTTTTTTTCTTTTAGCTTATCTGTTTTTTTTTTTTTTTTTTACAGTGTTGGTATAACAGGCAAGTGTTATGTGTGTTCAGGTATACTTGGTATACTTGGTCAAGTCATCAAGGTCAATAGTAATTAGTATGTGGTTGTAAGTGGCAGAATTATGGTTTGACCAGCTCTGCTTGACTGAAAAGCCTTGTGCTCATGACAGACCAGAAAAAGAGATTAAGTGGATATATACTCTTTTACAAAGTTTGGTGAAAAGAAGAGAGGATATATTTATGTGTGTATGTATGGAAACCCTGGTGGTGCAGTGGCCAAGTGCCACGGCCGCCAACCAAAAGGTCAGCAGCCCACATCCACCAGGCGCCCCCCGGAAACCCCACTGAGCAGCTCCACTCTGTCTCACAGGGTTGCCACAAGTCAGAATCGACTCGACGGCAATGGGCCCGGCCTTTGTGTTTGATGTGTATGTATATATCAGAATTAAATTCCACAGTTATGCAGCCCAACATCACTACAGCTTCCCGTCTTCCTTTCATAGCCAAGCTTCTTTTTACATTGTTTTCTGTTAAAATAAAGCCTTACAGATGGCTAAAGTGAAAATTAAGTGACTCTCTTTCCCCCTGTTCTGACCCCTAGTTTTCCTCCCCAGAGCAAACACTGTGAAGTCATTTTCTATGCATAATATTTTACACAAATGGGACCACATTATGCATACTGTTCTGCAGTTTGTTCTTTTTGTGAAATACAACTTGGCCATTACTTTTATGTCAGTGTGTATAGATCCTATGAAACACTGCTAGATCAGACCTTCTAAGCCACAGCCTATGGACCATAGGACTTCGTTCAAAAACCTCCCATCATTTCACATTCATATTCTTCAGTCTAACATTCAAGACCTTCCAGTATGAAATCAACTCAGTATTTCAATTTTATCTTCCACTGTCATATACCTGTCCCAGGCTCCAGCCAGCTTCACTACTTGTTGATGATCCTTTGTGTCTTTACTAACACCATTTCTTGTGACTAAAATTTCCCTCATGTTGCTCCTCGTCTGTTTGTGCCCAAATGCTGTCTATCTTTCCTTCCTCCTTTTCTCAAGTGGACTCTAAGATTATCAAGGACAGGGTGTATGTCTTATTCAGCTTCGTATATCCAAGGCTTTTTACAATGCATGGCTCATAGCAGATGTTCAGTGAATGTTTATTTAAATCATTTATTCATTTAGCTGATAAGCAAAGATGAATTCAGCGCAGCTAGCTCCCTGTTCTGAGCCCGTCTTCCTTATAGCCTGTTCTGGTCCCAACCCAGCTATAATCCCTTCCACTTTTAAATTACTCAAAGCACCTTGTATTGCTTATGTCATTACCAAAGTCTATTTATAGTCTCATATAAAAATAAAAACAAAAACTCTGTTATCTTAATAGACTGTAAGCTCCTTAAGAACAAGTGCTGCTTGTTTAGTTTTTTATTCTTACTGTGACTAGCATAATGCCTGTGTACAGTAAGTATTAAGTAATGCTTGTACACAGATCAGGCATGCTTTCTAGAGGCAAACCTGGAAGCCCATTTCTCCCTCTGCTCTACTGGGGCCTGGTAATACCTACAGAAGCAATTCTGGGCAAATGGTTCTACTCTATATATACGACCCAAGGACTCCCCCAGACAGGCTGTCACAAGATCTAAACTTAAGAAAAAGTATTAGGAATCCTGATTATGGCTGTAAATTCAAGTGGGCTTTCTAATCCAGCTTTACCAATAATAAAGTAGGTATTTATATCTTCATCTGTTAATTCTTCTCACTCTGTCATACTGGTTCAGAACGTAGGTAGGGAAAATAGGTCTTTTTTTTCCCAAATGACCCTCTAAAATCCAACATATATGGAAATGAGAAAAGGCAGACTTGATTAACCTTATCGCTTTCTATAAAGTGTATACAAAGTGTTTACCTATATTTCTAAAAGCTCGAAATTTCAAGAAAATAAATGTTATCAGTAAAATAAATGAATAAATAAATACTGTTAGTAAAATAAATCTAGGTCAGGAGGATAACTCTAAAGACAGAATAAAATTAGCAACTAGTATTTATCGAGTGCTTAAAAATTGTTAAAGACTGTTCCAGGGTCTTTACCATGTATTAAATGACTTAATTTCGTACAACAGTCATAAAACAGGTATTATTATTATTATAGATAAGTAACCAAGGAATAGAGGTTTAAGTAATTGATCCAGGATTAGAATGCTAGTAAATGTCAGAGCCGGGACTTGGACCCAGTAGCCTAGCTCCAGACAGATGATGCTCTCAAGAGTCCATGCTCTTAAACACTATACCATACTGCCTCAGTAGAGCAGCAGCAGCAGAATCTCAGTAGAAAATTTCTGTGCAGAATATTCCAAAAGCCTTGTGGTTTAAAATTCTGAGGGTCATCACCATAAAGTTTTAAATATATTTAAGAATCTATCTTCAAAAATGAAGCCTACAGAATTGAATAATAAAGAAGATTTTTAAAGTTATAACAATAAAAATGTTCATTCTAAAGAAAAACTTATAAAGTAGCATCTTGCTGACTAGTGTGATTTGATTTTATTAAACCAAATTTATCCCACTGTAACAGGACAATTATAATTATAAATAGAGAAGATAAACTCTTGTCATTAAGATTTTTCATAGACACATCTAACACCACTGAAGAAAAAAAACTATAACTTAGTCTTTGACAAATTACGAAAAACAATATATTAATTAGAAGTAAAACATGAAGCTTTTTCTATTATTTTAGGGACTTTTCTAACAGTTTTTGCACACATACTCTTATGTGATCTTCTAAGTAACTGTGAATCTGAAAGGGGAAGCATAAATAACCCTCACTTGCTAGAGAGGGAACTGGGTTTCTTAGAGTTCAAGTGACTTACTGCTCAGGAGCACACATGACTTACAAGTAGCTGCACAGGAATTAATGGTCTTATGACCTGGCCTCTGTGTCTTACCTACCCACCCTGTCTCTCTTTCCCACCATCCCAAGGAGTAAATAAGGTCCACGGGGGTGGGAATCTTGCCAACCTGGCATACACAAATCAATGCTTGTCACACATAAATCTTTGCTAGTTCTAGCACATAGGCAGTTCACAAAAGTTTGTTGAATGAATAAATGATTATCATTCATAAATGCTAAACATTAACTCTCAGCTAGCCCACACAGGTATTTTATCAGTCCAGCTTCTATGTCTACACAGTCCAACTAGATAAGTGAGACATCTGAGATAAGCCATTCACAGTCAGAACAAAGAGTTATGTGCTATAGTAGACATTACCTCAATGTAGTTCTGTAGGAAGAAATAAACTATTTTTACTTAGAAATGGCTTTGACTACCAACTCTGTTTCAGTAATCTGGCTGTACTGACTGATCAAAAGGTAAATTTGATGTATTGTTTCTTGGATTAAAATGGTTCCTTCTCTTGTTCATAGGACAACTATTCAAAGAGTCATCAAAACTAGAAACACCTGGACAACAATATCCTGGATTCTTTCATCCTTTTCAGCTAGTGAACTACCAGTGCTGCCAAATTTACCTACTACATATTTCTCAGTCACCTTCTCTGGTGGTATGTGGTAAATGTTTAACAACCAGCATCCCAAACAAAAAAAGTCCTGATTTGTAGTGTTTGCCAAATTCCATGGTGTAAATGCTCTCAGCAGAGCCAATTTCTACCAGCTTGACATCAACTAGCTCCCAAATTCCTGAAAATTCTAATAAGCGGCTCTTCTGAGCTGGTGAGAGCTAGGTCTGGCACACCAATGCAAGTTTCTCCATCTCACTGCTCTTGGTTCAGACCCTTATCACTCTTCGAGACTTTTCGGCCAGACTATGGACAGATCTTCTTGCTGGCTCCAGTCCATTCCTGTTAAATTGTTCATAATGTTTCTTAAATAATCATTCTAAAACTCTACTATGACCAAATCATGTTTCTGCTTAAAAATCTTCAAAGGCTACTCATGTTTAGAGGGTTAAAGTCAAGCTCCTTAAACTGCCACATGAGGTTCTCCATATCTAGCCTCTGTCAACCTTCTCAGCCCCATTTCTTGCCAGCCTTTTCTTCCTTTGCACTCCATACCAAATCCTGCGGACACTACGCTATTTCTCACATGTGTAATGTTGCTCATGTTGTCACTTCCCCTTTCTTTTGTCCCTTTAAGACTTAGCACGTGTCATCTTCAGGAACCTTCCTTGACCTGCTCCCCCATTAGGATCTTCTTTATCCATAATACCGTATGCATATCTCTATAACTGCATTTATCACATCGTTTTAGAATCATCTCTTTGTCTTTTCTGCACACTATTGTGACTTCCCTGAGGCAGGTTCCAAGTCTTATATCTCTTTATCCCTTATGCCTACAGATGGTGCCTGACCCCTGGCAGATGCACAGAAAAGCATTTGTTGGTAAGTAATGTGCTCTATGGCCTAGTGGCTATGAGTTCTAGTTTGTGAGCTAGAAAACTTGGGTATGAACTACAGCTCTACCATTTATAATGTGACCTGCATAAGTTATGTACCCTACATTTTCAGTTTTCTCAACAGTAAAACAGAGAAAATTAATGTAAAGCACAATGGACACTAGACAACACATAGTAAGTACCAGTAAGTATTTGCTGTTATTACTATATAGTCATCACACTTGTCATTAGTTCTCAAAATAAATGAAAAAATAATTTTTCTTTTCCTACTTTCTAGCAAAACACAGTGAGCCTGCAGTATTTACCATATGCTAATCTTATGCTTAGTTAAAAAATAATCTCACTTAAAAAAAAAAACCCATACAAATGCAAACCATGTCATTCTTCCACTTGGAAGTAAAATGTGAATTTTAAAGGTAAGGAAATACTTTGAATAGAAGAGTATCAATATTAGCAGTATCTTCAACAAGTTTTTTTATTTCTCTCTCCTTACTACCCATTCATAAGGAGTTAGTGGTACCCATTCAAAGTATTGTGGACAACAATACTGGTCATAATAACCTTGGGAACAAAGGCAAAATATTTTGTAATAAATGTTTTCTGATATCTCGGTGAGAAAATAAGAAAATTCTTTATTGTACTGTCAACACCTAAGTTCTCCTTCCTCCCCTAATCATGCTTGCCTTTCTTCTTACCAACTTTATATCTAAAAATAATTTTAAAATATGTTTTATATGTATCCATCCATCCACCACAAGGTCAGACACAAGTTTTCTATATTGTTGGGATGAATTCACTATGGAAAAGATCTGCCCTTGCCGTAAAGAACCATCCATTATAATAAAAGGGGAGAAGTATACTGAGTTGTACTACTGAGATTAATTACACAGGCCAGTCTGGTCCAGAAGGACACATATAATAATGAATAAAATATGTACAATTTGATTATTGAAAAAATGGATAAATACTGGATTAAATATTTTCTTAGTTTTAATCACTTGATATATTCTCATCATACCGTGGCAGTTTTCTATAAATTTCATTACTAATTGATAAAGCCAAGGAGACATTTAACTGGCATAAATAGTTGGTCTGACAAGACTCAAATGAAAGTAAAAATAAATTATAAAATCATAAATTATCAATATCAGGAATAAAAGAGGGGGCATCACTAGAAATCCTACAGCTATTAAAAGTATAAGAAAATATTATGAATAAACTCTGTGCTAATAAGTTTGACAATATAACTAAATGGACAAATTCCTTGAAAAGACATAAATTACCAAAACTGACACAAGAAGAAATAGAAAATGTGAATAATTCTATAACTAATTAAGAAATTTAATTCGTAATTTAAAATTTTCTCATAAATAAAACTGCAAGTCCAAATAGCTTCACAGGTGAATTATAACAAACTTTTAGAGAATAATACCAATCCTGCACAAACTCTTTCAGACCTCATTTTATGAGGTCAGCCTTATCCAAATACTAAAATTAGACATCACAATGAAAAAAAAAAAAAAGACTAAGATTCTTTCTTAAACATGGACACAAAAATCCATACAGAAGATTTACAAATCTAATTCAGCATATAATAAAAGAGATAATACATTCTGACCAAATGAGGCTTATCACAAGAATGCAAGATGGCTTTAATGTCCAAAATATCAATCAATATAATTCACCACATTTACAGAAAAAGAGCGGAGGAAAAAGAAAAGCATATGATCATCTCAATAGATACAAAAAGAAAAAGCATCTGATATACACAGCAACATGGATGAATCTCAGAAACATTATATTGAACAAAAGAAGCCAGACACGAAAGAGTATGTACTATTTATGATTACATTTATAGGAAGTTCTAGAACAAAGAAAACTGGGAGGCGACTGAATATATTCTGAGGGGGTTATAGAAGTGTTCTATATCAGGGGTTGACAAACTTTTTTCTGTAAAGGGCCAGACAGTAAATATTTTAGGCTTTTCAGGCCATATATAGTCTCTGTCTAATATATTTTATTTTTCTAATTCTTAAAAAATGTGAAAAATATCCTTAGCTTGCAGGCCATGCAAAAACAGACTGCAGGATGAATTTGGCCCATGGGCCACAGTTTGCTAATTCCTGTTCTACACCTTAACAAGAGAGTTGGCTCCACAAGTGTATAAATTTTTCAAAACGTATAGTGCATGTCACTGCATGTAAATTATACTTCAATAAAGTTAAAAAAATTTATGAGGGGAGGAGGTGCCAATATGGCGGTATAGACAGAAGCACCACGCCGTCCCTCCACAGCAAAGACCTGTAAAATTAAGTAAAACAGACACAAACGCTAATCCTGGAACCTAAGCGTCAAAAGAAGAGATAAAGAACTCAACCAAGCACCGAGTGGCATAAAGACAGAGAACAGAGAGTGAGGACAGATATGGAGTGGAGGTCTTCTATCAGCTAACGCAGCACGGCTTCACCATCCTGGAATCCTGTCGGAGATCTGTGGACAGGGAGTACGGGAAAGCAGCTTCAGGGAGCTCCCAGCAGGAGACAGAGCACCCACTGGAGCTGCCCTGCTGCACTATAGCTGAGCGACTGGCCCTGTCCATTGGACAAGATGGTGAGAAGTATCGTGCCCACAGATGAGCAAACAACAAAGAATGCACAGCCACCCTGCTCAGACATAGCCAAATAAAACAAAAAAGGAGGACGAAACAAACAAACCTACAATCAATAAACGAAGAAAATAACAACTACTGAATGTCCCGAAGACAGAAGACAATATCAAAACATATACAAAAACAGGACAGGATAGTTCCAGTAGGCATGCAAAATAAAACACCAGATGACTTTCCAGTAGAAGAAAAGGCACTGGAATTACCTCTTAGGGAATTCAAATCTCTAATATTCAGAGCTATCCAAGAGTTGTAGGAAAAAGCAGTCAAAAACGAGGAAAAAATTTTCAAAATCATGGAAAAGGCAGACAAAATCATGGAAAATACAGATAAAACAATGGAAGAATTCAGGAAAATAATACAGGAACAAAATGTCAAAATAAATTCACAACTAGAAATCATACAAAAACAGCAATTAGAAATTGAAAAGATAAACAACAAGATTTCAGGAACGGACAGTGTCATAGAAGGTCAGAGGAGCAGGTTTGGAACGATAGAATACAGGATCAGCAAAATTGAAGACAAATACTTGGATACCACTTTGAGGAAAAATCAGAAAAAAGAATGAAGAAAAATGAAGAAACCCTGAGAATGATGTGGGATACACTCAAAAGCAAAAATCTGCTAGTGACTGGAGTTCCAGAACAGGGGTAGAAAACGAAAAACACAGAGAGGATCATTGAAAAACTGCTGACAGAAAACTTTCCCAATATCATGAAAGACGAAAAGCTGTCCATCAAAGAAGCTCAATGAACCCCATACGGGATCGACCCCAAAAGAAAATCACCAAGGCATAACGTAATCACACTTGCTAAAACCAAAGACAAAGAAAGAATCTTGAGAGCAGCTTGAGAAAAATGAAAAGTCACATACAAAGGGGAAAAAATAAGACTAAGCTATGATTACTCGGCATGAACCATGCAGGCAAGAGGGCAAGGGTATGACATATATAAAACCTTGAAAGAAAAAAAACTGCCAACCGAGAATAGCATATCCTGCAAAACTCTCGTTCAAATATGATGGTGAAATTAGGACATTTTCAGGTAAACAGAAATTAAGGGAATATGTAAAAACCAAATCAAACTTACAAGAATTATTAAAGGAAGTCCTTTGGTTTGAGAACCGACAACATCAGATGACAGCCTCAATCTAGGATGCAAGACCACATCAGCCAGATACCAACCTAGGAAATGAACTCTCAAGTATTAATCAAAAATAAAAGATTTACAACTGGGAATCAGAGTGGTTAATCTGTAAATGACAACAACATCAGAACTATAAAAGAATAAACAGCATAGGTACAGAACTTTCTAATGGAGAGGAAGGCATGGCGATACCAAGTAATAAAAGACTGGTTCAAAAATAGGACGATAAGGGTAACTTTCAGGATAACCACAAAGAAAGTCAGCAAACCTACTCATCAAAATAAAGAAGAAAAATATAAAGTCTCGGTAAACACAAAATCTATTAAAAAAAAAAAATCCACAAACAAAAGAAATTCAGCACAGGAGAATAAGAAGAACAAAGAAAATGTCAGCACCACAAACAAAACCACTACAAAATGACAGCAATAAACTCACAGCTATTAGTACTTACACTGAACATAAATGGCCTAAATGCACCCATAAAGAGACAGAGAGTGACAGAATGGATAAAAAAACAGGGTCCATCAATATGCTGTCTACAAGAGACACACCTTACAAACAAAGACATAAATTTATTAAAAATCAAAGGATGGAAAAAAATATATTAAGCAAACAACTACCAAAAAAGAGCAGGAGTGGCAATACTAAGCTAAATAGACATTAAAACAAAATCCACCATAAAAGACAAAGAAGGGCATTATATAATGATTAAAGGGACAATCCATCATGAAGGCATAACCGTAATAAATATCTACACACCCAATGACAGGGCTCCAAAATACATAAAACAGACTCTAACAGCACTGAAAAGAGACTTCAACACACCACTCTTGGTAAAGGACATAACATCTAGAAAGAAACTCAACAAAGATATGGAAGCTCTAAATGCCACAGTCAGCCAACCTGAACTCATAGACCTATATATATAGAACACTCCACCCAACAGCTGCAAAGTATATACTCTTTTCCAATGCACATGGAATGTTCTCCAGAATAGACCACATCTTAGGCCACAAAACAACCCTCAAAAAAATCCAAAACACTGAGATAATACAAAGTATCTTCTCTGATCACAATGCCATCAAAGTAGAAATTAACAAATGGAAGAGCAAGGAAAAAAATCAATTACATGGAAACTGAATAACACCCTGTTTAAAAACCACTGGGTAATAGAAGAAATCAAAGGTGGGATCAAAAAATTTCTAGAATCAAACGAGAATGAAAACACATTATACCAAAACCTTTGGAACACAGCAAAGGCAGTGCTCAAAGGTCAAGTTATACCAACAGATGCACACACCAAAAAAGAAGAAAGGGACAAAATCAAAACATTAACTACACAACGCTAACAAACAGAAAGAGAAGAGCAAAAGAAGCCCACAGCCACCAGAAGAAAGGAAATAATAAAGATCAGAGCAGAAATAAATGAAACAGAGAATAAAAAAAAAAACACAGAAAGAATCAACAAAACCAAAAGTTGATTCTTTGAAAGGATCAACAAAATTGACAAAGCATTGGCCAAACTGACAAAAGAAAAACAGGAGAGGACACAAATAACCCAAATAAGAAATGATGCGGCCGACATTACAACACACCCAACTGAAATAAAAGGATCATAACGGAGTACTATGAAAAACTAAACTCCAACAAATTTGAAAACCTAGAGGAAATGGACAAATTTCTAGAAACACATTACCTACCTAAACTAACACAAAAATCTGAACAGACCCATAATAAGTGAAGAGATTGAAAAGGTAATTAAAAAAAACTCCCAACAAAAAAAAGCCCTGGCCCAGATGGCTTCACTGGAGAATTCTACCAAACATTCAGAGAAAAGCTTACAACAGTACTACTCAAACTATTTCAGAACATAGACAAGGAAGCGATGCTTCCAAATTCATTCTATGAAGCCAGCATAACCCTGATACCAAAACCAGGCAAAGACACCACAAAAAGAAAAAGTTACAGACTGATACCTTTCATGAACATAGATGCAAAAATTCTCAAAAAACTTTTAGCCAATAGAATTCAGCATCATATTAAAACAAAAATACACCACAACCAAGTGGGATTCATATCAATTATGCAAGGATGGTTCAAGATTAGAAAATCAAATAACGTAATCCACTTCATAAATAAAAGAATTACATGATCATCTCAATTGATACAGAAAAGGCATTTGACAAAGTCCAACACCCGTTCCTGATAAAAACTCTCAATAAAATAGGTACAGAAGGGAAATTTCTCAACATAATAAACAGTATCTATCCAAAGTAACAGCCAACATCATTCTTAATGGAGAGAGGCTGAAAACATTCCCTTTGGGAACAGGAACAAGACAACGATGCCCTTTATCACCACTCCTATTTAACATTGTGCTGGAAGTCCTAGCTAGAGCAATCAGGCAAGAAAAAGAAATAAAGGGCACCCAGATTGGTAATGAAGAAGTTAAACTGTCCCTATTTGTAGATGATATGATACTATACATAGAAAACGCCACAAGAAAACTACTGCAACTAACAGAAAGATTCAGCAGAGTAGCAAGATACAAGATAAACACACAGAAATCCGCTGGATTCCTACACACCAATACAGAGAACAACGAAAAGGAAATCAGGAAAACAATACCATTTATAACAGCCCCTAAAAAAATAAAATACTTAGGAATAAATCTAACCAGGGATGTAAAAGACCTATCCAAAGAAAACTACAAAACACTACTGAAACAAACCAAAAGAGAGCTACATAAATGGAAAAACGTACCATGCTTATGGATAGGTAGATTCAACATTGTGAAAATGACAATTCTACCCAAAGGAATCTACAAATACAATGCAATCCCGATCCAAATGTCAGCAACATTCTTTAAAAAGATGGAAAAACTAATCATTAACTTTATATGGAAAGAGAAGAGGCCTCGGATAAGTAAAGCACTATTGAAGAAAAAGAATAAAGTAGGAGAACTCACACTACCTGACCTCAGAATCTACTATACCGCTACGGTAGTCAAAACAGCTTGGTACTGGTACAACGACAGATACATTGAACAATGGAACAGAATTGAGAACACAGATGTAAATCCATCCACCTACAGTCAACTGATCTTCAACAAGGACCTGAAGTCCATCAAATGGGGAACAGTCTTTTTAACAAATGGTACTGGTCAAACTTGATGTCCATCTGCAAAAAAAAGAAACAAGACCCATACCTCACACCATACACAAAAACTAATTCAAAATGGATCAAAGACCTAAATATAAAACCCAAAACTATAAAGATCATAGAAGAAAAAATAGGATCAACGCTAGAGGCCCTAATGCATGGCATTAGCAGGATACAAACCATAACTAACAACACTCAAACTCCAGAAGATAAGCTAGATAACTGGGATCTTCTAAAAATTAAACACATGCTCATCAAAAGACTTCACCAAAAGAGTAAAAAGAGAACCTATAGATTGGGAAAAAATTTTTGGCTATGACAAATCTGACAAAGGTCTAATCTCTAAAATCTACAGGAAAATCCAATACCTCTACAACAAAAAGACAAATAATCCAATTAAAAATGGGCAAAGGAAATGAACAGACACTTCACCAAAATGACATGCAAGCGGCTGACACATGAGGAAATGCTCACGATCACCAGCCATTAAAGAAATGCAAATCAGAACCACAATGAGATACCAACTAACCCCAGCATTACTGGCATGAATCAAAAAAAGAGAAAATAAAAAATGTTGGAGAAGCTGCAGGGAAATTGGAACTCTTATGCACTAACAGTGGGAATGCAAAATGGTACAACCATTTTGGAAAACGATATGGCTCTTCCTTAAAAAGTCAGAAATAGAAATACCATATGATCCACCAATCCCACTCCTAGGAATATATCCCAGAGAAATTAGGGCCATCACATGAATAGACATACACACACCCATGTTCACTGCAGCATTGTTCACAATAGCAAAAAGATGGAAACAAGCTAGATGCCCATCAACAGATGAATGGATAAACAAACTGGTACATACACACAATGGAGTACTATGCGACGATAAAGAATAATGATGAATCTGAAAAGCATCTTACAACATGGATGAATCTGGAGGGCATTATGCTGAGTGAAATAAGTCAGTCACAAAAGGACAAATATTGTACGAGACCACTATTATAAAAACTCATGAAAAGGTTTGTACACAAAAAGAAACAATCTTTGATGGTTACAAGGAAGGGATGGGGTGGGGATGGAAAAACACTAAATAGCCAATAGGTAAGTGGTAACTTTAGTGACGGGTAAAACAGTACACAATACTGGGGAAGCCAGCATAACTTGTACAAGGCAAGGTCATGGAATCTCCACAGACACATCTAAACTTCCTGTGGGACTGAATTACTGGGCTGAGGGCTGTAGGGACCATGGTCTCAGGGAACATCTAGCTCAATTGGCATAACATACTTTATAAAGAAAATGTTCTACATTCTACTTTGGTGAGAAGCATCTGGGGTCTTAAAAGCTTGTGAGCAGCCATCTAAAATCCTCCACTGGTCTTACCCCATTGGGAGCAAGGGAGAATGAAGAAAACTAAAGACACAAGGGAAGCTTAGTCCAAAAGACTAATGGACCACAACTACCACAGCCTCTACCAGACTGAGTCCAGTACAACTAGATGGTGCCCGGCTACCACCACTGACTGCTCTGACAGGGATCACAATAGAGGGTCCCAGACAGAGCTAGAGAAAATGTAGAACAAAATTCTAACTCACAAAAAAAGACCAAACTTACTGGCCCGACAGAGACTGGAGAAACCCTGAGAGTATGGCCTCTGTACACCCTTTTATCTCAGTAATTAAGTCACTCCTGAGGTTCACCCTTCAGCCAAAGATTAGAGAGGCCCATAAAACAAAATGAGATTAAAGGGCACACCTGCCCAGAGGCAAAGAGTAGAAGGCAGGAGGGGACAGGAAAGCTGGTAATAGGGAAGCCAAGGTCAAGAAGGGAGAGTGATGACATGTCATGGGGTTGGTAACCAATGTCACAAAATCATGTGTGTACTAACTGGTTAGTGAGAAGCTAGTTTTTTCTGTAAACCTTCATCTAATGTACAATAAAAAAAAAAAATTTATGGGCCCGTTATTGGATGTCAAGAATGTGATCTCTTTTTCACCAGGTGACCATCAAATCACTAAGCTATTTGAGGCTATATGGTCCGTGGCCATATGCCTCAACTAAGAAGTGAAGTCCTTTCATTCCAAGGTTTCCTAGAAAAAATTAGCTCTACTAATGTACATTAATGTCTTAAAATGGAAATTCTATAATCTAGTCAAGAAAGATAATTTCCAAAACACTTACCTCCTCTGTCAGTTTCGTGTTGGATTTTTCTAATGCATCCACTTTTGCCTGAAGGTTGTTTACAGTAGCACTATTAAGAGAAGAAAAAAACATGTCTATCTTGAAAAACAGAACACACCTGGTATTTTCCCTTTTTAAACACTCATTACACTTATCATTGTTTGTTTAATGTCTCCAATCCCTGGGAGACTTGAAAGCTCTAAGACAGTTTACAAGAGGCTGTGTCTATCTTGTTAACTGCTGTATCCTTGGCACTGAAGGGTGTATTCAGTAACCATTTGCTGAATGAAGTAAAAGAGCTTATCTACTATACAGTAAATGTTAAGATTTAATTATATATAATTACAACAGCCTACATGAATTAATTTCTTGGCATACGCCAAGCACTCTACTAAATTCTTTAACTCAACAACCCTATGTGTTATGTATCTCCAATTATAGATGAAGAAACTGAGACATAGAAAGATTAAATAATAGTGTCATATTTATATTTCACTGTCAACTGTAACTACCTCTTTGCCTGACTGACATCTCTGTTTGGCTTCAGTATAATCATTATTAGTGCTTGGTCCTCAGAGATAATGCACTGAATTTGTTCTGAAATTTTCTAGCTGAAACCAGGAATACTCAAAATTTGTATTGATTTATATATGTATATTATAGGTATTACTTAATTTAAAAATCACTATCTTTTTATAAGAGAGCTACAAACAAAATGATAACTAGTGGATATATTATTTTTTCTGAGTTATTCAACAGTAACTTATTTAGTCTTTAGTTTAACAAGAACATCGAAGTACCTGAGAATATCAATAGCTTTTGGATAGCTCTCCTCAGGAGACAGAAGACTGTTTCAAGTTTTGGATGGTTCTGATAAATACTTAGTGAGTAGCTGCTAAACTGATGGTAGTGATGGTGAAGAGTGGTTAGATTAATACTATTAATCCAACGTATAAATGAGAAATGCAAGGAACCAGAGAGATATGCATAATCTAAAGTTACTAAGGTGATGAATGGTTTATCCAAGATCAGTTCTGAAGTATGTGTCTGAACCTCCTGAAAGAATATTTATGTCACATATTTTTAAATTCTTTTTTATTATACTTTAAATGAAAGTTTACAGTTCAAGCTAGCTTCTCATACTATTTTTAAATTCTTAACTGAATCCTTTTACTTAATCACTAGAGTTATAATCGCATACTGATCTTATACTGCCTTTCACCAAAAGTTACTAAAAGAGTTAAATGCCATTTATCCAGTGCCAAGAGTTCAGTCCTTGCCATGCAGGAATTCTACAGATACTGGTTGAGTATTGCATGAATTTATCCTCACTGCCTATCATTTTGCCGTTTCCTCTCTTCCCCAACAAAACCACCATTAAAGTAATGTTATTTATTCAGTCTTTACTTCAGATGTCTGTTGAGCTCTTCTACATAGTTCTTCTGGTCCAGAATTGCAGTAATTTGACCATCTCTGGGGGATAAAAAAGAAAGGAAATAGAAATAAAATAATTAACATTAGAAACATAAATACCACCCGCCCCCATCTTTTCATAAAACACAGAAAAGACACGGTGGCACAGATAACACTAAACCAGAAGACAGACTTGATGCATAACCCTCAACATACCAATAGTGAAGACCTTTTTTTTAAAAACCTACAATAACAAAGCCCTCATTATAGCTTGCAAACCTTAATAACTTAGGTTACAGGAATAATAGTTAAGAATATATCGTATGCATTTAAAAGATAAACAATTTCTTCTTGCAGTTGATAGGTTTTTCAGCTTTGCTAGTATTATTTATAGTAACCCTTTTCCATTTGTCATAGGAAATGAATTAAGCTTACTCTGGTGTAATACAGTTGTTCTCAAATGCTATATATTTGCCTTTAAATGACATTTATATTTCAAAGTGAATAGCAAAAAAGGTTTTCAAAAAGATCGTGTTTATTATTACATGAAAAAATAAAGGGTGAAAAAACAAGGTTTACTTTTAGAACTAACTAATCTGTAATAGATAGAAGTTAAACGGTCAGACATTTCAAAAATGAAAGACAAAATCAAGGCCACTTACCCATACAACTACCAAAATACCAAATGATATCATCTCTAGCTCAATGACCAGTGTTAAAAATATCAAACTAATTATGCTTTCAACTGCTAAATTTATACAAAGGGTATAAAGTGTATTTGTGATCTCTAATTTCTAAGCACTCTAATGCATTTTTTGAAACTTTTAATGTTTACAGAATTGTTTTAAAGGCAGTAGAGAGTTCTCATATACACTTCACTCAGCTTGCGCTAATGTTAACATTGTACATAACCTGATGATGCATATTTAGTACTAAGAATTTTAAGCAAATTGAGAATGCGATCCCTCTGGTGAATAAGATCTTTTATTTCATTTTCCAAACACTACCTTAAGAGGTCAGAACTGAATTCCTTTTATAAAAATTTTTATTTTTTTTTGCACCTGAACTGCATAACAGGAAAATCACTCAACTGAAAACCCTCTTAGAGTTTAGTAGTAGCCATAGTAGTCAGATATTTTTGGCAAGACTCTATTAAAGCTTCATTGTCAGAAATTCTTTCAGCAAGTCTTATAAAATATTATTAAATTCTACCAAAGACATCAGAGAAAAAAAAAAAGAAATCCAGCTTTCTTTCTACATACCCTTCACTACCTTTACTGCTGTTTCCATCCTTGAGATACATTGAAAAATCTATAACTCCAACCTATAGAGAAAATTTTCAGAATTTAGTATAAAAACTGGTAAGTTTTCTAAGGCATAACACAGTATCTATTTTAAGGCACTCAAAATAGTAATATAATCATGACAGTTCTAGAAATTTGTGATGAAAAACTGTTTTACTTCTAATATAATCAAGAATTGACAAGGGCTAGAAGTAAGTAAAAGAATCAAGATTAAACGTCAATAACCCACTGTGATCGAGTCAATTCCGACTCACAGTGACCCTGTAGGACGCAGCAGAACTGCCCCATAGGGTTTCCAAGGCTGTAAATCTTCACAGGAGCAGACTGCCACATCTTTCTCCTGTGGAGTGGCTGGTAGGTTCAAACCGCCAACCTTTCAGTTAGCAGCCGAGCGCTTAACCACTGCACCACCAGGGTAGGAAAAGAATAGCAGATCATGGCTAAGGCAAACAGTCAACAGAATATTTAACATAAATAAGATCTAAAGTTTCTTTAAGTCAATAGAAATAGAAGACTAGATCATGGCTAAGGCAAATGGTCAACAGAATACTTAGTACAAATAAGATCTAAATGTCTTTCTCTTGCTTCTTTCACGTTATTTGCCTATTTCAGGTATTCTGCTACTATATTCATTTTTAGGAATAAGTTTTAAAAATTAAATTACAAAAATAAATCCAGATCAAAATATCATACTTCTTTTTCCACTTTCCCAGAGTAAAACATAACAGAAATTTATTGTTATTTCATACAGAAGGGGTGAGAAATATTCGTAGTGAAAACAGAAGCTTCACTTTTTGAGCAATTAATATGTGTCAGGTCCTGTTCTAAATGCATTACATGTACCAAATCTTTTATTCCTCACAATAACCCTATGAAACAGATACTCTTTTGATCCCTATATTACAGCCAAGCAAACTAAAGCAAAAAGAAATTAAGTAATTGCAAAATATACTCAGCTAGCAAATGAGAAAGAGCCAGAATTTGAACCCAAGCAGTTTGGCTTCAGAGCATTCATTCTTAGCTACTATACAATACTGGCTTTTTGTATTTAGCCTGTGCATATATTTCAGTCTGTGCATACATTTTAGCCTATACATATGTATGTTTCACAGTAAAGACAAGAATTTTAAAAATATTCATAACACATAAATATGCCAAGTTGGAATAAAAGCAAATAATCTAATTTTTCATGTGCACCTCAAAATGAAAGGAAACCCTATTTATGATTCACAAAGTTTTCCCTAATTTGGTTGTTATGATTAAATCAATCCAAATTCTGGTAACAGCAGAACTCAGAGGGACACACTTGGTAACGGAGTATCCTTCCCATACCTGAGAATCCAAATCTTCTCCTTTCATACAGAAGTTGGCATCAATGACATTCAGACCCACCAACAGACCAGCAATTATGGCTCCTTCTTCTTCCATCATGAGGGCATTGGGTTCATAGAATTCACTGTAAGAGAAATCCACAAATGCTCTGTGGTAGTGACAAAACCTCCGTAATCTAATAATGTAATCATGAGACAAAGGGAAAAAGGCTTGCCTCATTAGCGAATATGATCATCTATGGCAACAGTGAAAAAGTAAAAAAAAAAAGAATGGCTTGGATAAATACTTTAGATAACAGGTACATGAACAGACTTTCTAGATGACAGACAGTCTGGCTGAAAGAAAACCAGAATGGTATTTTGGCTGGAAGTGAGTATTTCTGCTCATGCTTTTTTCACATATTTGTATGTTATGTACCCTGGCAGAATTTTGTAACCTTTTATATATCTTTAAAATTTTCTTTGTTAGTTTTAAAAAAACTGCCTTATTTCTGATTTGCTTTAATTTAAATTCTATTTAAGTACCACATTCTTTTAAAACAGTGAACAAACATTTTAGCAGTAAGTATGAACAGTTAAATTACATATATTTATCTTTGACTAATTAGCAAAAGTTGCCTAAAAAGCAACATGTATAATAGGCTTAAGATAATTTTAAAATGTTAAAGTATTACTTTCTTTTACTATTTAATAAAATCATTTTCCATTATAGAAAAAAAAAAAAGTAAATACAATACAGGCAAGTAAAAAGAAACAAGAAACCCTGTAATTCCATCTACCCATGACTTGCTGGTATATAACCTTTAAGATCATTTAGATTCCTGGTCAGTGTACCTCATGCACAGCCACCCCTTCTGTCACTGGAGGCTTCCATGTTGCTATGATGCTGAACAGGTTTCAGTGGTGCTCCCAGACTAAGACGGACTAGGAAGAAAGGCCTGGCAATTTACTTCTGAAAATTATCCAATCAAAATCCTATGGGTCACAAAGGTCTGATCCCCATTGTGCACGAGGCTGCCATGAATCGCAGTCGATTCAACAGCAAGTAACAACAACAACATATATATTTTTGAGAGACACTAAAAAGGGATTATACCATTAAAACTATCTTGAATTTTTTTTTTTTTGGCTTAACAGTATTTTGAATATCTTTTTATTTCAATAGATAATTTTCTGCAACTGCATTTCATTTATACTGGCTTGATTACATCCCACTGTATGGATGTACTGTAAATTTACTTAGCTGCTCCCTTTCTGATGAACAATTAGGCTGTTTTGTCTTTTTACCACTATAGACCCACAGGGCAGGTGTAACAGGTTTAAAATGACTTAGAAATAAAAATGCAAAAGAGGAACAAAGTACTTGGAGATTTCTGGATAAAAATTCTTAAAAGACCCACAGATGATTAAAAATTGTTCCAAGATGTACCAAAATTACTAATACACAAAAAATCCAGTGACTTAAATATTCATTTCCAACCAATTTGACATCATGATTGACACAGCACTTCAATCTTTTGCTTTCCACAAAGCCAACTGGGATTTGTTCAAGGTTAACCTCAATCATTGATAACAATCAGTACAACTCACTGATTTTAGTTTCTCTCCTTTCTTTTTTGATTTTCTATAAAAGATATGAACAACTGGTAAAACAGTTCAAACACACAAGCAACAGCATGTGAAATGATTTCCAAATTTACCAGTTCTCTGAATATTTTTGTTCTTTGGTAGCCTCTGAAAGAAACTGAGTAGAACTGGAACGAAGGTTCTTTAACAGTTCATTCTCCCAAAAGTCTCATCTAAAAAGTTGTCTGGGTACCTGCTTAGAAGATGAGCAAGACTGCATCCCAACATTACACATCTCAGACACTCCAAAAACAAAATGTCAGACTATGAGCTCCTTGATGGCACAGTCTACATTTTAATTTTTTTAATTTGGTATTTAATAGAAATACAGAAAAATATACAAATTCTAAAAGAACCATTCCATGACTTTTCACAAGATAATACATCCACCTGCGTAATCATTATCTTGATCAAGAAAGAAAACATTACCAGAACCCTAGAATTCACTCTTGCCCTCCCCCAATCACTATCTAACACCATAGACTGGTTTTGCCTGTATTTGAACTTTATATAAATGGAATCATACTGCACATACTCTTTTGTGTCTGGCTTCATTTGTACAATATTTTATTTGTGAGATTCATATATAGTTTGTAGTTCATTCATTTTCACTGATGGAGAGTATTTCATGGTAGGAATATACCACAATGTAGCCATTCTATTGCTGATGATACCTAGGTTGTTTTCAGTACATGCAGGCTATAATGCTACTCTGAATATTTTTTAATATTTTTTTTTTGTACATATACATATGCATTTCTGTTAAACATACCTAGGAGTGAAACTGAATACAAAGAACTGATCTGCCTAGATCACAAGACTGAATCCATTTACTCTTGTGCTCTGCTGGGCTAAGAGTTAATTTTCCAGACCCCAATTTGCATCACACAATTTTGATCAGGGACACTTCCTTGCAGTCGCCTACAAGCTTGAACATTAGACCCTACCGACCCTCAAGGCTTAACCCCTGGAAAGTGGAGGGAAAATAAAAAAGTTCCCCTGAACGGTTCCTATTTCTCATTCTCCTGGTTTGTAAAGTTTTCTCAGGCCAAAAAATAGCAACCAATGACATATGCAGTTGCAGTAACATTAAAACGATGCTCCATTAGGACCTGCAGTACAATTTCTCACAAAGACTAGATTCTTTCAAACCTAGCCTTTTCTTTAAATTCTCTGTTACTTGTTCTTCCTCTTATATTATTCTCAGAGACCATCTGCTATATTTCTTTTGGTAAAATTTAATGACCCATAAGATATATAAAAGTACACTAATCCTAAATTACAGCTAGATCTATTTTCATAAAGAGAACACACCCATGTAACCAGCCCCCAGATTAAGAAACAATTATACTACCAGACCCCCAGAATTCCATTTAATTCCTACTTACCACCCCTGCCCCACCAAAGGTAACTTCTTTCCTGACTTCTAACATCAAAGATTAGTTTTGTATGTTTCTAAACTTTATGTAAGTGGAACAATAAACTACATACTTTTTGGGTCTGATTTCTTTTCCCCAGTATTATGTTTGAGAGATTAATCCATGTCGCTACATGTAATTGCTGAACAGTATTTCATTATGAATATACCACAAGTTACTTATCCATTCTACTGCGGACAGACACTTGGGTTGCTATTTGGGACTGTTACAACATTGTAATACTATGAACATTCATGTTCATGTCTTCTGTTAAACATAAGCATGCATTTCTATTGGCTCTAATAACTAGAAATTGGAATTACTAGGTCATAAAGTATGCTTGTGATGAACTTTGATAATGCCAAACATTTTCCTAAGTTTCTGTACCACTTAATTCTCCCATCAGTAGAGCACTAAACTTACTTCACATCCTCATCAACACTTGGTATTATCTTTTTAATTTTAGCCATTTTGGTGCACGTGTAGTGGTATCACATTGTTTTTTTAATTTGCATTTCTGTGATGGATAGTGAAGTTGGGTATCTTTTTACATGTTTACTGGTCACTTGGATTTCCTCTTTTGTAAAATGCTTGTTCAAGTCTATCCATTTTTATATTTGCTTTTCTGCCTTTTTTTAAAATGGTTTATAGATCTTTATATATTCTGAACATGAGTCTCTTTTTGGATACAGATATTTCAAATATCTCTGGGTTACCTTTTCACTCTTAATCTTAACAGTGGTTTTGATGAACAGAAGTTCTTCATTTTAATGTGGACTAACATCAATTGCTTCCCTTAAAGTTAGTGTTTTTTGAGTCCTGCTTAAAAAATCTTTGCCTATCCTAAGTCATAAATATGTTCTCCTATGTTTTCTTCTAAAAGTTTCATTGTTTTACTTTCCACATTTGTATTCATAAAAACACACAACTGTGTGTGCTATTTGAATTTAATACTATATGCCAACGTCCTGTCTTGCTGAGCCTGGGCACATGCTAAGGGTCAAAAGTCTTTACTGTTTTCTGGAGGTGTTAAGTTTTGGTCTCTTTGCAAAAAGGGCTATGTATATGCCACAGTGACAGATGGCATGATAAGTAATATAAAAACATCATTCAGGAGTATGAGTGTGTGAAGTATGAGAGAATATATAGGATTGAAATATATGTAATTGTCACTATTAAACTATTTCTGACCTATAAAAATGGCAGTTTTACATGGTTTGGTATGAACAACATACTAAAAAAGGAAGAAAATTCAACAAGAAGGCATTCTTACCTGAGGAGTTCCTTCTTATTGATCAAGGCTTTCATATATTCTGAGAGTTTCTTTTGCATTAATGCCAAACGAAGCCAGGCTCTTCCTCTGCCTACCGGCGTCCTATAAAAGCACAGAAACTAAACAACTAAAAATACAAGCAACAGAGGCAGAGGCCACAGTGAAATACGGATTCACTTACTCTGACTAATGGTCTCCCAGTGTAACATGCACCCAGAGGGGTTTCTCACCACCTTTCCAACAATACTCCTACATGAGGAATTCCCTGTTGGCTGCCAAGACCCAGAGGTGTGTTCAGGACAAATGCTCTTGCAGAGAATTAACTACTAAATGAGACTATAATTTGAAGACAAGATCTACTGAAGGCCCAACAAAAAATGTTCTATATAAATATCCAGACACTAATGCAGACACAGTCAATTTACACTTCTATCTGATTAAACTCCTTTTCAAGTTCTAAGGTAAGTTCTAGGTGTTAATTCCTGAGGTCCACTCGGCAACAGTTTTACTCTGGCTCTCAAACCACACCTAAAATATCCTTTTTCCTAAGTCAAGTCCAGCAGGCCACCTCCCTAGATCTAATTTCTTGAGACTCACTAACTAATTCTCTCTAGTACCTTAAAAAAAAGAAAGAAATGCTTGGTATTTCAACAAGACAACCTCTCTCAGATTAACAATTAATTATCCCTCAAGGGCATACTTTTTTGAATATTTTAATATTTCCAATTCTCTCATAACTATTAATAATATTATTATACATTTTTTATTATTATGTAATAAACTATTGCAATCATTGTTATCTTTAGTCTCACTCTTCAAGGAGACAGTTACTCTTTTGATTTTCCTAAGAAATAGAATTAAACCTTAAACTTACTTAAGTCCTGGAAGATCTTTAACACTTGCTGTTATCTCTGCAGCTTCCGGAACAAGCTTTTCTACCAGCTCTAGAGGCCCCCAGAAGGATTTATTTTGTCCAAGGAAAGTTTTCTTGGCTAAGGCAACAAAAACAAAGCAATATTTTATTTCAATATTCTTTATAACATAAACATCTCCTCAATACACACACATACTTCCCATCTATTCAATGACCTTCTTAGGGAACTAACCCTAGATATCAGACAATACTAAAATTAGTCACGCTTTCAAAATAGATGACATCTGTGAAAATTAAAAAAAAAATCCCTAATTCTTAAGACTCAATCCTTCCACTTTCAGGGAGAATTTGTGGACTAAACCATTGTAACAATATAGTACTTAAAACCATATGGTATTAGTGAAGAAGACAGTCCAATAGAAGAGATTATGTAATCCAGAAATAGACTAGCAAATACAGGGAAGGGAGGAAGAAAGGAAGTTAAGACAAACAAGACCATGTCCTCCCCTCAAAAGGCTTATGGTTAAGTGGAAAGTGCACGGAAGTGAGAATCAGGAGATCTGAGTTCTAGCATTTGCTCTGCTCTAACCTGCTGTGTGACCTTGAGCAAGTCAAGGTGCTAGGCCTATTTCCACCTGTAAAATGGAACTGCTGTACTGGACTAGATTACTTTTAATGGCCTTTCCAGTTCTAACACTGAATGATCTGTTTTTTAAGTCCTATAATATCAACCATATTTTTGTCTAAGACAAATGACTGTAGGAATAGCCAAGGTAGGTGGTAAAGTGATTTTAAAAAAAGCAGTTTCCAACTTTTTGTCTTTTATCTTTTTACTTGTGATGAACATTTGAGATTTACATGGTTTTAAAATCTGATAAAATAATGTTAAGTATCATCATCATTAATGTGTACCTCATGTCATTTTAAAAAATGTGTTTCTGATAATGTGAAAAAATGGTATATTTGAAACAAATTAATGGAACTTGCTATTAATATACATTTGGAGGATGAATATTTTTGTAAAGTAAATAATAACCTCTTGTTGTTGTTTGTTGTTAGGTGCTGTCAAGTCAGTTCTGACTAATAGCCACCCTATGTACAACAGAACGAAACACCGCCTGGTCCTGCACCATCCTCACAATCGTTGCTGTTTGAGACTATTGTTGCAGCCGCTGTGTCAGTCCATCTTGTTGAGGGTCTTCCTCTTTTTCACTGACCCTCTACTTTACGAAGCATGATGTCCTTCTCCAGGGCCTGGTCACTCCTGATAACATGTCCAAAGTATGTGAGACGAGTCACGCCATCCTCGCTTCTAAGGAGCATTCTGGCTGTACTTCTTCCAAGATAGATTTGTTCCCTTTTCCGGCAGTCCATGGTATATTCTTCACCAACACCACAACTCAAAGGCATCAATTCTTCTTCGGTCGTCTTATTCACTGTCTAGCTTTCACATGCACATGAGGTGAATGAAAATACTATGCCTTGGGTCAGGTGCACCTTTGTCCTCAAAGTGACATCTTTGCTTTTTAATACTTGAAAGAGGTCTTTTGCAGCAGATTTGCTCAATGCAATACATCACTTGATGTCTTGACTACTGCTTCCAAGTAAAATGAAATCCTTGACAACTTTAATACTGTCTCTGTTTATCATGATGCTGCTTATTGGTCCAGTTGCGAGGATTTTTGTTTTATGTTGAGGTGTAATCCATATTAAAGCTGTGTAGTCTTTGATCTTCATCAGTAAGTACTTTTAAGTCCTCTTCACTTTCAGCAAGCAAGGTTGTGTTCATCTGCATAATCACAGGCTGTTAATGAGTCTTCTTCCTCTAACTGTAATGTTGCGTTCTTCAGCATACAGATTAAATAAGTATGGTGAAAGGATACAATCCTGATGCACACTTTCGCTGATTTTAAACCACACAGCATCCCCTTGTTCTGTCTGAACAACTGCCTCTTGGTCTATGTACAGGTTTCACATGGGCATAATTAAGTCTGGAATTCCCAATCTTCAAAATCTGATCCATAACTTGTTATGATCCACACAGTCGAATGCCTTTGCATAGTCAATAAAACACAGGTAAACATATTTCTGGTATTCTCTGCTTTTAGCCAAGATCCACCTGACATCAGCAATGATATCCCTAGTTCCACATCCTCTTCTGAATCTGGCCTGAATTTCTGGCAGTTCCCTGTTGATGTACTGCTGCAATTGGTTTTGAATTATCCTTTGCATAATTTTACTTGTGTGTGATATTAATGATATTGTTCCATAATTTCCACATTCCGTTGGATTGCCTTTCTTTGGAACAGGCATGAATATGGATTGCTTCCAGCTGGTTGGCCAGGTAGCTATCTTCCAAATTTCTTAGCATAGACGAATGAGCACTTCCAGCTCTGCATCCATTTGTTGAAACATCTCAACTGGTATTTCGTCAATTCCTGGAACCTTGTTTTTCACCAGTGCCTTCAGTGCAGCTTGGACTTCCTCCTTTAACACTATCGGTTTTTGATCATATGCTACCTCCTGAAATGGTTGAATGTCAACCAATTCTTTTTGGTTCAGTGACTCTGTGTATTGCTTCTATCTTCTTTTGATGCTTCCTGCATCGTTCAATTTTTTGCCCATAGAATCCTTCAGCATTGCAGCTCGAGGCTTGAATTTTTTTTCAGTTCTTTCACCTTGAGAAATGCAGAGCTTGTTCTTCCCTTTTGGTTTTCTAACTCCAGGTCTTTGCAAGTGTCATTATAATACTTTACTTTGTCTTCTCGAGCCACCCTTTGAAATCTTCTGTTCATATCTTTTACTTCATCATTTCTGCCATTTGCTTTAGTTACTCTATACTCAAGAGCAAGTTTCAGAGTCTCTTCTGACATCCATTTAAAAGTTTTAAATCAGATTTTTAGATTCCACGTTTTCCTTAAAGAATAAATATCTAAGCTTTTGTTTGAAAAGATCAATGACGTGAAAGGAGTCATCAATAAATAAACTGAGATATCTAGTAAATAATTCAAATGAAAAAAAATTCTTGTAAAATCCACACCCACCTGAATGTGCAATAATGGGGAATCAAAATAATAGTATATTTATTCCATGAGACACTGAAAGTAAGAGTTATGTGCACTGTAGCAACAAAGAAAATGCTAAATGCTTGTTGTAAAAAAACAGAAGGTAAGACTGTGTTTGCATCCTGAGTATAACTACGTAGTGAGAAAAGGCTTGCTGATCACTGCCAAACACTTGGCTTACGGCTGGTAAAAAAAAAAATGGTCATGATGGTCAATTTACAATAGTAGCAATATCCTTATTTTCTAAATTTTCTGTAATTTCTCCTCTTAACCCAAGAGAGTAGCAGATAAGCAAGCAAATATATCCTCCATATGCATTATTCAAATTAGAGCTTCTATTAGACATGTCGAAACAATCTAGAAGTCTGAAACAAGGGGTTTTAAACCTTAGGATGTTGAACAACAAAAAGAGTCAGTGATTCCACATTACATGTCCAAATCACTAAGATACTACCTATAACTTGAATATGGAGACATGATTTTAAAAATTACAAGTAGTCCCCAACTTACGACATAGTCGAGTTACAACTACACTTAACTTACTACTGTAATTTTTTGATGTCATCATTCTCAGATGTTCACTCGTAGATGTTCAAAGACTGGATTTATAAAGATACTGATAATAAAAGGCAATAATAAAGAAAACTAAAAAAAAAAAAGGTATTCAACTACATCAGAACCGACTTAAGACAGTGTCGTCAGAATGGAACCCTGTTGTAAGTCAGGGACTACTTGTATGTCGTTTTGAAAAAAAAAGTTTGAATAACAAAAGCAATACAACAAAGAAGTGTATAGTGTAGAAAGCCCTCTGTAATCTCAGTAAAGATGAGCATGTTTTACCTGAATCATTTAAATTATATATCCAACAGCTATCCACTGAGCACTTACTCACTAATTCAACAAATATTTACTGAGCCCATACTGTGTAGCTGGTGCTGGAGTCACAGCAGTGAAGAAAAACAGACAAATATCCTGCCTTCCACATAGGTTGCATTCCCGTGGGTTAATATTACCAATCCAATCCTCTTATTCTTTGACTCCCAAAGGATGCTTTCCTTCACAAGTCTATATTGCTAGGAAGCAGCTGCATGCACATTTCCATTTTGGGGCTATGGCCTACTTTTCAAGCCATGTTTCAAGCAGTGCTCCATCACCACAAAGAATTGCTGGAGAGGTGCGTAGTCGGAGTCCAGAGTTCTCCCCAGGTTGAGAGCTGATTCAATCAAGCCCTTGATACTCAGCTTGGCCATGTTCATCAGGTTCATGCGTTCGTTAGCCATGAGATAATTAGGATCTGCAGCCAAATGGGGAGAGGATAAAGACTGGTTACTGGAAAGAGCACATTTTAAAATTCAGTATAACTTCACTGTGTTGACATTTGCACTGACGGTGTGAAAGCAATGGTGGGTAACATTGCTGGTTCTTTGCTCCTAGGTATATACCCTAAGGAATTGAAACCAGGAACCCAAACAGATACTTGTACACCAACGTTTATTGCAGCACTATTCTCAATAGCCACAAGGTGGAAACAATCTAACTGTCCATCAACAGATGAGCGGATAAACAAAAATGAGTGGATGTGGTATACATATATAACAGAATATTATGGTATGTACATATAATAGAATATTACTCAGCCATAAGGAGAAATGAAGTCTTGATAAATGCTTCAACATGGATGAACCTTGAAAACATTATGTTAAGTGAAATAAGTCAGTCACAAAAGGACAAATAGCGTATGATCCCACATATAAACTATCTATAGTAGCCAAAGGTATAGAGACCAATTTTAGAAAAGCCATTCTAGCCGCGCTGTTGAAGATGGATCAGAAGGGTGTGAAAATTCAAAGCCAAGCAACAATTGAGGGTCTACTGCAACAGTTGAGGACAGAAACACGGTGAAACCTGTGAGAGCCGGAGCTCAGTGGGACTGCCTTGTTTTTTCTGAGTCTTGCAATTTTTCTGCCTTTGACAGGGTGCACACTTACCGCTTTTCTATCACTCATTTTAGTGAAAAATATTTAGGTTTTCCTTCTCTGACAGGTTTCCACCTTACACAAGTTCCGGCTTTCGTGGGTTTCACTGTAATAAGGGACAGAAATGGAGCAATGGCTACTGTATGGAGTAGAGGAGTCAGCTTTGAGAGATGTCCTGGGGGTAGAATGTCAGAATTTTAGGACTTAATAACTAAATGGATGCAAGGAAAGAGGTAGAAAGGAAAATGGCAAGAGACGTCCACATTTCTGGTTTGGAGGATGAGATGGATCATGATGCCAATCCCCTTGGTGGGGAAGAGAGCAAGAGCACTGGACTAAAGAAACAATGTGGATGACTACAGTAAAAACAATTATATTAATTGGTTTTCAAATCAAAGTTCTTTCAAAAGCACATGGCTCTTCATTATAACTCTTCAAGACTGCTAATTTCCCATGTGAGAATATTTTAATAACCTTCAGAGGCACAGGGCTCTTTTACTTAACAGTGATAGCGAAGTCAGATAGCTCAGAGTGACAGTGAGTCACTCTGCTCTGTGAACCAATCACCTGACCAAGACACGGTTTATCTTTCTAAAGTAAATGACTAATGTTCATACAGCAGAACCCTGAATGTTTCCTGAATAAGTGAAGGAAAAATAAAGTACATTATTTTAGTGTTAATTACGTTACACTGCACCTAATTTTGGGGAAAGTAGAAATCTACCTCAGAATTTCCTGGTTTTCTGACAGATCAAAGCTTTTATCCAATACGAGAAACAAAAGAGCTGTCATACACCAAAGTTTCTTAGTGGCCACCAGGTGTGGGAGGGTGTGGGAAAAGGGGAGTCACTGTTTAGGAAGTACTGAATTTCTGTTCAATGAAAAATTCGGCAACAGATATTGGTGATGGTTGCACAACATGATTAATGTAATTAGAATCACTAATTGTACATGTAGAAGTGCTGAATTGGCAAATGTTATATTTTTACCAAAAACAACAACAACAACAAAAAAAAACCCAACCAGTTCTCATACAGAGATTTTTCAGTGATACCTAAGAGCTTTAATGTGAGACTAAAAATAACAAAACTAACAGAAACCTATATAAAAGAAAGCTTACTTTATGTTGGGAATGACTTGAGACCAACAACTCATACATAAGTCTATTCTGCACTTTTTGCTGTAATAGCTCCTAGAGTATAAAATGGACATGAAATGAGTTGTTCTTGATTGTGAAAGAAATTACCAAAAGTACTAAAATGACCTTGTAATAAAACACCACTTAACTAGTATGATGACACTTACTTGTACAAGAGTATCATGAACATTTACTCAATCCTCATTTACTAATAATCAGCAGTCTTAAACAACCCTTTGATTATCTATATCTATATAATATAGATGGCATCTATATGCCATTTCAGAAATCAGTACTTCTACTCAAGAGTAAAGAAGCCCTGGTGGTACAGTGGTTAAAGCGTTCAGCTGCTAACCAAAAGGTTGGTGGTTCAAACCCACCAGCTGCTCCATGAGAGAAAGATGTGGTAGTCTGCCTCCGTAAAGATTTACAGTCTTGAAAACCCTACGGGGCAGTTCTACTCTGTCCCATAGGGTCGCTATGAGTTGGAATTGAATCAACAGCAGTGGGTTTTAGCTTTACACAACAGTAAAGGGGCCATGCTGGCACAGTGGTTAAGCGCTTGGCTGCTAACCAAAAGGTCAGTGGTTCGAACCCACCAGCAGCTCCATGGGAGAAAAGACTTGGTGATGTGCTCTTGTAAAGACTTCAGCCTATGAAACTCTATGGGGCAGTTCTACTCTGTCACAGAGGGTCACTATGAGTCGGAATTGGCTTGACGGCACACAACAACAACTCAAGAGTAATAAAGAGAAATCCACTTAAGTAATGTTTCTCTCTGTAGAAATCTGTTAAAGGAGTTAGTCCAGAAAATCTAACTACACAGACAGGCACCACACACGCGCGCACACACGCACAAAAAAAACCCCTTATTGCTCCTGTTTCTTGTTAACAAGATAATCAAAGATAATCTTTGCTAAAATTAGTCCTTATATTCTGAAAGACTATCTCCACCTACCTGTTTTTAATCTTCTTGATATTAATCATCTGTTTGTGTTGATTAACTTACTGTATGATCCTATGAAAGAAATATCACCTCTTTGGGGCCTCAATTTCCTCATCAGTAAAATGAGAGGGTTGGACTTGTTCAGTAGTTCTTTTTGTGGCTCCCTTTTATCCGATGGAAACAACACACACCCATTTAAGTCATAGTGACTCACTGCAGCACTGATTCTCAAGGGAGGAGCACATCAAAATCCCTGCCATGGGCTTAGAAAACCTCACAAATGACTCTGATACCCAATGAACTAGAGCCTTGCTACTCTATGGGCAGTCCTGAACCATCAGCATTGTCATCAACTGGAAGCTTTTAAAAATGGGAAACCTTAGGCTCAACTGATCCTAGTGAATGAGGTTCTGCATTTTAACAAGGCCCCCAGACAATCTGAATGTGCATTAAAGTTTGAGAAGCACTGAATTAGATGACTCTTCTAGTTTTAGCATGTCATAATTACATGCCTTCACAGTTGGCTTCCTCAAGGGCAATTAATAAATATACAGATCAGTAGAAAGTCCCAGGCCAAGCTTCTGTTTATGCTATTTTCTACAGATGTCTGTGGCTGAAAAGTTCAATAGGCAAGATGGCCAAAAACATTCCTAGAACTTGATAGTCAACACACAGGATTCTCATTTGCTGATGTGCACACAAAGCTAGAGGCACAAACCTCTGGAAGGTCCACAGAAACTGTTGTCCTAATCATCCTGTCCTATTTATTAAAATCAGTCATATTGTATCCCTCAGTGGGCAACTCTATGCACACTCTTCTGCTCCTTCAGTTATCAGTCACATCAGACTGAGTTCCCATAATTTAAACTCTACTGGTGCTTAGAACATGCTGGACTACATTTACTTTGGCAGAACTCTGTGTTACACAAAAACGTATGTCAAGGTTGGGAAGGAGCCTTGACCTTATCTCATTTTGTTACAGCATTTTACTTAAATAGTCTATCAGTCTATGCTTGACCCTTAGATGGTGAGAACTCACTGCCACGCTTAGCTTCTTCCTTTGGATAGCTCAATTTGAACACAGAACTAAAGTCTGTCTCCCTGTCGTTTCCACCTACTTGTAGTATGCATACAAATCTTTCCCACATTAATGTGTTAAGACCGCTATGATGCCGCATAAATCTGTCAAGTAATAAATATTCCAATGTTCTTCATATTGCCCCGCCAACCAAGAGTGCTCTTAATTAGTAAATACCCTTTCAAGCATGATGCTGAAATATAAGCAACACTCCAGGTGTGGTCTGCCCAAACAAAGGGACTATACCACACACTCCTTCTATTTCGTGTTTCCATTAATGTACTTAAATTAACCATACTGCACTGCTGAGTCACATTAAGCACTTAACAACAGAGTCTCAAATACATCAAGCAAAAACTGACAGAATCGAAGGTAGAAATAGAAATTTCAACAATAGTTGGAGACTTAAATACCCCACATTTAGAATAACCAGACAGAAGATCAACAAGGAAATAGATGACATGAATAACACTATAATCAAACTAGACCTAGCAGACATCTATAGAACACTCTAACCAACAACAGCAGAATAAACATTTTTCTCTAGTGCAAATGGAACATTCTCTAGGATGGATCATATGTTACACTATAAAACAAGTCTGAATAAATGTAAAAGGATTAAAAATCACACAAAGTATGTTTTCTGACTACAGTGGAATGAAATGAGAAATCATTAACAGAAGAAAATCTGTGAGAGTCACAAAATACATGGAATTTTAAAAACACACTCATAAATAACCAATGGGTCAAAGAAGAAATCACAACAGAAATTAGAAAACACTTTGAGGTGAATGAAAACAAAAACACAAAATACTAAAACTTATTGAATGCAGTGAGTGCAGTGCTTAGGAGGAAATTTATAGCTGTACATACCTATATTAAGAACCAAACCAAACAAACCCATTGCCGTCGAGTCAATTTCGACCCATAGCGACCCTACAGGACAGAGTAGAACTGCCCCCTAGGGTTTCCAAGGAGCAGCTGGTGGATTCCAGCTGCCTACCTTATGGTTAGCAGCTGAACACTTAACAACTGTGCTACCAGGGCTCCAAAGAAGATCTCAAATCAATAACAACCTTTCATCTTAAGAAACTAGAAAAAGAAGAACAAACTAAACCCAAAGCAAGCAGAAGGAAAGAAATAATAAAGATTAGAGCAAAAATAAATGAAATAGGGAATAGAAAAAGAAGGGAGAAAATCAATGAAATTCAAAGTTGGTTCTTTGAAGAGATCAACAAAATTGACAAATATTTAGCTAGACTGAAAGAGAGAGAGAGAGGATTCAAATAACTAAAATCAGTAATGAAAGAGGGAACATTACTACTGACCTTACAGAAATAAAAGGAATTATAAGGAAATTATGAGCAATTATATGCCAACAATTAGATAATCTAGATGAAATGTACAATTTCTTTGGAAGATACTGACTTAAGAAGAAACAGAAAGTCTGAATAGACCTATAACAAGTAAAGTTATGGAACTGTTAATCAAAAATTTTCCCACCAAGAAGAGACTAGCATCAGATGGCTTCACTGTTGAATTCTACCAAACACTGAATGAAGAATTAATACCAATCCCTCACAAACATTTCCAAAATATGAAGAGAGGAGAGAATACTGACCAATTAATTCTATGAGGCCAGTATTACCCTGAGACATACAAAGATATTCTAAGAAAACTACAGACCAGTATTCCTTATGAATACAGACACAAATGTTCTCAACAAAATACTCACAAACCAAATCTAGCAACATATAAAAAGGATTATACACCATGACCAAGGGGAATTTATCTCAAGAATGTAAGGTTGGTCCAACATATGAAAATCAATCAACATAATACACCAAATTAATAGAATAAAGGACAAACACCGTACGATCATCTCAATAGAAGCAGACAAAGTATATGACAAAATCCAACATCCTTTAATGATAAAAATAGTCAACAAACTAGGAGTGGGGAACTTCCTTAACCTGATAAAGAGCATCTATGAAAAACCAACAGCTAGCATCATACTTAATGATGAAAGATTAAAAGCTTTCCCTAAGATCAGAAACAAGGCAAGGATGTCACTCTCACCATTTCTAATCAACACTGTATAGAAGTTCTAGCCAGGACAATCAGCCAAGAAAAAGAAATAAAAGGCATCTAGATCTATATGCAAAGGAAGAAGTAAAACTGTCTTTCTTTGCATATAGAAAGTCCTAAGGAATTCACAAAAAATGTATTAAAACTAATAAATGAGTTCAGCAAGGTTGTAGAGTACAAGATCAATATACAAAAATCAACTGTATTTCTATACGCTAACAATGAACAATCCAAAAGTGAAATTAAGAAAACGATTTCATTTACAATAACATCAAAAAGAATAAAATACTTAGGGATAAATCTAACAGAAATGTGCAAGACTTGTACACTGAAAACTACAAAATATAGCTGAAATAAAGGAGACTGAAATGGACAGATATCCTGTGTTCAAAGGTTAGAAAACTTAAAATTACTAAGATGGCAGTACTCCCCAAACTGATCTACAAATACACAATCCAATCCCTTTCAAATTTCCAGCCAGCTTTTTTTTTTTTTTTTTTTTTAAGAGAAATTGATAAACTGATCCTAAAATTCATATGGAAATGCAAGGGATCCAGAATAGTCAAAAACAATCTTGAAAAAAAATAAAGTTGGAGGACTCACACTTTCTGATTTTAAAATTTACTAGAAGGCAACAGTAACCAAGAATGCATGGTACTAGCATAATAGACACATAGATCAATGGGACAGAATTGAGAGTCCAGAAAAAAACCATACATTTATGGTCAACTGATTTTTGAAAAGGGTGCCAAGACAAGTCAATTGGGAAATAATAGTCTTTTCAAGAAATGGTGCTGGTACAACTGGATATCTACATGCAAAAGAATGAAGTTGGACAACTCACACCATATTACAGAAATTAACTAAAAATGGATCAAAGATCTAAGCGTAAGAGCAAAAATAGAAAACTCTTGGAAGAAAGCATAGGTAAATCTTCATGACTGTGGGTTAGGAAATGGCTTCTTAGATATGACACTAAAATCAAAAGAAAAAAATAGACAAATTAGACTTCATCAAAACTAAAATCTTTTGCACTTGAAAGACACCATCAAAAAAGTGAAAAGATAATCCACAGAACAGAAGAAAATATTTGCAAATCAGATGTCTGCTAAGGGTCTAGAATATAAAGAACTCTATTATATAAGGGGCCTAGAGTACATAAAAAACTCTTACAATGCAACAATATAAAGGCAAATAACCCAATTAAAAAATGGGTAAAGGATCTGAATAGACATTTCTTCAAACAAGATATATAAATGGCCAAAAAGCACATTAAAAGATGCTGACCATCATTAGTCATTAAACCAAAAAACCCACTGCCATCAAATTGATTCTGACTCATAGTGACTGTATAGGGCTTCCAAGGCTGTAAATCTTTACAGCAGCAGACTGCCACATCTTTCTCCCTCAGAGCCACTGGTGGATTCGAACCACCAGCCTTAAGGTTAGCACTTTATCGCTTTACCCACTGCTCCGTTAGTCATTAGGGAAATGCAAATCAAAACTAAACTAAGATACCACTTTACACTCACTAAACTAGTTGCTGTCAAGTCGATTCTGACTCATGGCAACCCCATGTGTTACAGAGTAGTCCTGCTCCATAGGGTTTTCTTAGCTGTAATCTTTTATGGAAGTAGTTCACCAGGCCTTTCTTTCATGGAGCTGCTGGGTGGATTTGAACCACCAACCTTTAGGTTAGCAGCCAGCTGCAAACTGCTTGTGCCACCCAGGCTCCTTCACACTCACTAAGATGGCTATAAGAAAAAAAAAAAAAGATAATAAAAATTGTTAAGGAGGCTGTGGAGAAACTGGAACCCTCATACATTGCTGTTGGGAATGTAAAACTGTGCAGCTGCTTTGGAAAACAGTTTGGCAGTTCCTCAGAAAGTTAAATGTAGAGTTATCATATGACCCAACAATCGTCCTAGGCATATCCACAAGAGAACTGAAAACATATGTCTACACAAAAACTTATACAGTTATGTTCATAGCAGCATTATTCAAAATAGTCAAATAGTGGAACAAACTCAAATGCCCATCAACTGATGAATGAATAGACAAAATTTGGTATGCCTGTACAGTGGAATATTATTCAGCCATAAAAAGTAATGAAGTTCTGATGCATGGATGAACTCTGAAAATATTATTCCAAGAAAATAATTGAAATAGATGTTAGAGGGAAACACTGTGACCTAGAACAGTTAGATCTTTAATTTAGAAGAGTTAGACATCTTTCTGTCATATTCCCTGAGTGAAGTTGGGGAAATTCCTAAATTCCTCTATATCTCACCTGGAAAATGTTGGGAGACAATCCTCCTTGGACCTCTGTGTTCCTACATGTCTTACTGGATCATGCCAAGACTACAGGGCCCTGGTAACTCTCTTACCCAAGCCATTCCTCAGGGTTGTTTATGCAGCTGATAATCTTGAGAGATGCGATAATTTCTCACCCTAAACAAACAGAAAGCTTTCCTACTGCTTCCTATAGAAGTAGTGGATTCTCCAAACTCAGTGCTCCTCAGCTGTGAAACTCATCACGTGCACAGCATCTAGCTGGGCCACATAAGCATCATACCCATAGGACTCCAGGGCAAGGGGAACTGACATAAATATGCTGATGCACAGGCTGCTTGCAGTGTCATAAGTAATAAAATCCTTCATCTCTGATGTAGGAGTCTTGTGTCTTCTACCAGCATCCAAGAAACTTGTTAGGTGCCATCAAGTGGGCTCCAACTCATAGCGACTTTTTGTATAATAGAATGAAACATTGCCTGGTCTTGTGCCATCCTTAGAACTGTTGATATGTTTGAGACCACTGTTGCAGCCACTGTATCAGTCCATCTCACTGAGGAGCTCCCTCTTTTTTGCTGACTCTCTACCAAGCATGATGTCTTTCTCTAGTGACTGGTCCCTCCTGATGACATGTCCAAAGTAACTGAGCCAAAGTCTTGACATCCACTTCTAAGGAACATTCTGGCTATACTTGCTGCAAGACAGATTTGTTCATTTTGTGGCAGTCCCTGGTATATTCAATATCCTTTGCCAGCACCACAATTTGAATGCATCAATTCTTCTTCTGTCTTCCTTTTTCATTGTCTAGCTTTTGCATGGATATGAGGCAGCTGAAAATACCATGGCTTGGGTTAGGCAACACCTTAGTCCTCAAAGTGACATCTCTGCTTTTTAACACTTTAAAGAGGTTTTTTGCAGCAAATTTGCCCAGTGCAGTACGTCATTTGATTTCTTGACTGTTGCTTCTATTTGCATTGATTGTTGATCCAAGAAAAATGAAATTCTTGACAAGTTCAATTTCTTTGCCATTTATCATGATGCTGTTTACTGGTCCAGTTGTAAGGATTTTTGTTTTATGTTCAGGTGTAATCCATACTGGAGGCTGTAGTCTCTTACTTTCATCAGTAAGTCCTTCAAGTCATCTTCACTGTCAGCAAGCAAGGTTGTGTCATCTGCATATCTCAGGTTGTTAGTGAGTCTTCCTCAAATCCTGATGGCACATTCTTCTTCATATAGTCCAATTTATCAGATTGTTCAGCATACAGATTGAATAAGTAAGGTGAATGGATACAAACCTGCCACACACCTTTTCTCATTCTAAACCATGCAGTATCCCGTTGTTCTGTTCTGACAACTACCTCTTGATTGACGTACAATTCTGCATTAGCACAATTAAGTGTTCCGGAATTTTTATTCTTTGCAATGTTATTCATAATTTGTTATGATCTACACAGTCAAACGCCTTTGCATAGTCGATAAAACACAAGTAAACATCTTTCTGGTATTCTCTGCTTTTGGCCATGATCCATCTGACATCAACAATGATATTCCTTGTTCTATGTCCTCTTCTGAATCTGGCTTGAATTTCTGGCAGTTTCCTATTAGTGTATGGCTGCAGCTGTTTTTGAATTATCTTCAGCAAAATTTACTAACCTGTGATATTAATGATATTGTTAAATACCTTCATTCAGTTGGATCATCTTTCTTTGGAATGGGCACAAATACGGATCTCTTCCCATCAGTTGGCCAGGTAAGCTATCTTCCAATCTTGACATAGACAAGTAAGCACTTCCAGCACTGCATCTATTTGTTGAAGCTTCTCAATTGGTATTCCATCAATTCCTGGAGACTTGTTTTTCGCCAGTGCCTTCAGTGTGGCTTGTACTTCTTCCTTCAGTGTCATAGTTCTTGATCATATGCTACGTCCTGTAATGTCTGAACACTGACCAATTCTTTTTAGTACAGTGACTCTGTGTATTCCTAACAGGTTAATTTATTAGCCTGTAAGGAGGGTATACCTCAGACCTGACCAAAAAAACAAATAATAATCTCTGTCCTTAAACCCCCGGAATAGTGTATGCTTGTGCTCCAAATGAGACAATAGGAAAAGCAACATGGATAAAAGCATGACAAATCTCAGTATACTGTGGGACTTGAGTCAGACCCTAAATGTTGTGAAATCACAGAAAATATGGCAAAAAGTATTCCAGATGATGGGAGTGGGTGTGTGAAGTAAGGCAGAGAAAATAAGAATGGAATAGGGAATTCTTGCTGGGCAGAACTGGAAACTACAGCTAGGCAGGGTAGAGTCAGGTGGTACAATGGTTAAAGTGCTCAGCTGCCAACCAAAAGGTTGGTGGTTCAAACCCACCAGCCGCCCTGTGGGAGAAAGATGTGGCAGTCTGCTCCTGTAAAGATTTACAGCCTTGGAAACCCTATGGGGCAGCTCTACTCTGTCCTATAGGATCGATATGAGTCAGAATCAACTCGACAACAGTGGGTTTGGTTTTGGTTAGGGTACAGTCAGATGACAGAGATCTCTAAAACTGGATTTGTATGTTAATGAAGCACGCTATGAGAATCACTGTAGGTTCGGAGCAAGGGCACAGTATAATTAAAATTTTAAGGATGATTAATCTGGGAAGATTATGCAAAATGAACTTGGGGGAGGGGATCAAAATGGCCTGTCATGAAGAGCTATAGTAACTCAAGCATGGCATAAGAGATTAGATATTAGTAAAAAAGGGAAGGATTCGATCTAAGAGTATCCATTAAAGAAACAGAGGAGTCAAGAATAACGCAAGGTTTTTGCCCTGGGAGACTGGGAGAACAGTGTGCCATTAATGGAAATGAGAAAGCTGAGTAACTGTTCTAGAGGTTGTTGCAGTTGGGTGCCCTCGAGTCAATTCTGACTCATAGTGACCCCATGTGACAGAGGACAACTTCCCCATAGGGTTTTCTTGGCTGTAATCTTTACAGAAGCAGATTGTCAGGTCTTTCTCTCTCAGAGTTGCTGGGTGCGTTTAAACTGTCAACCTTTCGGTTAGCAGCTGAGTGCTTAACTGTTGCATCACCAGGGCTTGTTCTGGAGGTAAGGGGCAATATATGGTTTTGTATACAGTGAAGGATGTTTATGTGGAAGTATTCTCAACATAATTTTCATTACATCCCTATCATCATAGTTGTAAATGCAAATTAAAGTTTAGGGTTGGAGAATCACCAGCATAGGAATTACAGTGGAATTATGAGAAAAGAGGCTTGCACAAGAGGAGATGTTTTAAAGAGAAACAGAAGTATGTAGGGCTACTGGCCCAGCCTTTAGAGGGTGCCAACAGTTATAGGCTGGGAACAGAACCTAAAACAGGGACATTTCATGAAGGGTTCTTTTGCATCTAACTTAGTGGCTAGAGCTCAAATGGATATATGCCAAAGGCACAGTACAGGCTACTGTAGTATCTTTCAAACTGCAAGTTACAACCCATTAACCCAAAACCAAAAACCAAACCCACTGCCATCGAGTCTATTCTGATCACAGCAACCCTATAGGACAGCGTAGAACTGCCCTATACAGTTTCCAAGGAGCAGCTGGTAGATTCAAACTGCTGACCTTTTGGTTTGCACAGCCAAGCTCTTAACCACTGAGCCACCAGGGCTCCTCTATTGGCTTAGTGGGTTCCATATAGTTAGGTTATGGATTGTTTCAGAAACCTTTTGTTTTACATATATAAAAATAAATGATGTGTACTGAGTTCTGATGAAAATATATTTTTACAGTGGAGCTTGGATCAAATAGGTTTGAAGAATTTTGATGTCATGGTTAAGACCACAAGCTCTGGAACTAGTCTGCTAGAGTCTGAACTCTACTAGAATTCTTTCCTAGCTGTGCAACCCTGGGAAAGTTTCTCTCTCTCTTTCTTTTAACTTTTATTTTGAGATACCTATAGATTCACATGCAGCTGTTTAAGAAATAATACAGAGTTTACTAGTTTTCCCCAAAGGTAACATCTTGCAAAACTATACTACAATATCACAACTAGGACACTGATGTTCATACAGTCAAGACACATAGCATTTCCATCACCACAAGGACCCCTTATGTTGTCCTTTTAAAGCCAAAACCACTTCCCTTCCACCCAAACCACTCCTTCCTTAACCCCTAGTGACCACTAATCTGTTCTCCATTTCTATAGGTTTGTCATTTCAAACTATTAAATAAATGGAATCATACAGTATATAAAATTTTGAGATTGGCTTTTTTTACTAAGCATAATTCTCTGGAGATTCATCTAGGAGTGTATCAATGGTTTGTTCCTTTTTCTTGCTGAGTAGTATTCCACTGGGAAAGTTTCTTAACCTCTAGGCCTCACTTTCCTCATCTATAAAATGATAAGGTTGTGAAGATTAAACAAATTAATATAGGTTAAGAATTTAGAAATGCCTGGGACATAGTAAGAACTCAATAAATGTTAGCTATTATCCTTTATGAATATAAATGCAACAACTTTATTCAATAAACCTTTATTGCATGACTATGTGGCACAGTATTAGGTGCTAAGAAAATCTCTTAGATATGTTCCTTCTATTTTTTGAGATGATGGTCATCAAGCCTTAACTCAAAATAAAATATGGCAAGGAACCAGTAAGCAATCTTGAGCAGGTAATATTTCACATAGGTATATTTCCTCAATTCTAGTAATGTCTAGATCATTTCAATCTTCAGAGAGATGGGTAGTAATCTTGGTGACTGCAAATTCACAGAACCTGTTTTAAAGGCCTGTAATAGGTGAAGAAAGAAATTCAATATTTACTGAGAAACAAAAGGTAGTAAAAACAATGTGCTTTTCATTACTTAATATTCATAATTTTTCTAGTGAGTCTCAAAACTTTTTTAGACAGAAATTAAGAGCATATAATGAAGTGAGATACAAGATAACTGACCAGTGTTGTAAGCAGGAAACAATTCCACCCTAACAAGACATCTCATATTCTAGTAGCGAGTTACAGACACACTGGATGTGAAATCAAATAACAGCCTTTTCTGCATCACTGTAAGAAATCAGTTCACCAGAAAAAGCTTCAATCTTGTCAAAAATGGAAAAAAAAAAAAAAGTTAACAGTTCGAATCTGCAAACTCCTAAAGTTTATTTTTAAAAGTAATTGTTCAGGAGATAAGAAGTCAGTGTTAACACTTCATCTATAAAAAGGCCAACTGTTCTGGCATATCTATGACAACAACAGATAGGAAACCGAATTGAAATAGTTTAGCTGTGAAAGTCTCCTGAAAAGATCTGAGCCTACATATATCATTGGCTTTCTCAGAGTCTGAAACCAGGATCCTCCCCAGACCCTCAACTCTTTTGTTATGTGTGTGTAATATTCCATAACCCATATTTATTCTTGTTACAAGTACTCATTTACAAAGTTTCCAAGTTACACAATACAGTAAAATTACAGCATTTCACATAACTGTGATTGAGCAAACGACTTGAGAGAAGTAAAAAATGACAGAGAAAAAGGACATGAAATAAGGACTCAAAAAAGTTAATAAGTAAAAACCTTTCCCCTGCCCCCATTCTGATTTTTTTTTTGAAACCACATTCCAGAAAAAACTTCTGCAAACAAGTTCTTAAACAACATTAGAATATTCCACTCGACTCAAAATCTGCTAAGATCATCAAGGTACTGATTCAATTCACATCTTCTACGTATTTTATGTACTATACTATCGTGTTCATCTTATTTCCCTTTGACTTCAACTGTAATAACCATTCACAAAAATTCCAGCAAAAACAAAATTAAAGAGAAGGTTGACTCTCATAATACGCTTAACTTTTGCATTAGTACTTTCAATTAAACAAATGAAATGTTGCCTGGGCTGAGTGATGGAGAAGAAATTCTTAAAGGCATAGACTATGTTGGCTCTTAGGTAGCATTTTTCTCTACTGTCCTAGACAGCAATGAAATTTAAGTCTTAAACCTGTATGGTGCCTGATAAATAATGGTGACGATGATGATGATGATGATGATAATGATAGCAGCGAACATAACAGTTAACACTCTAATAAATCAATTCCCTCTTCTTTTTTTTTTGTTGTTTGTTTTTAATGACTGTCAATCAAATAGATAATACTGATTTTTTTCACCGAATTATATGTAATCAGTTATATTAAAAGCAGAATCAAACATGGGATAAAAAGTTAGCTTGCATACAGGAAATGAGATGAAACCTAGGATCATAATTTGAACCTTTATTCAATGATACTGCTGAAGAAGAAGGTACTGTTGGGCATCATTAGAGAGAGACAACTGCTTTGATTCTGTCTAATCCATTGCCGTGGAGTCGAATTCTGACTCATAGCGATGGTATAGGACAGAGTAGAACTGCCCTAGAGGCTTCCCAAGGCTGTAAACTTTACAGATGCCGACTGCCACATCTTTCTTCCGCAGAGCAGCTGGTGGGTTTGAACAGCTAACCTTTCTGTTAGCAGCTGAGCACTTTAACCAATACATCACCAGGACTCCTTTAGGTTCTGCCTAGTGTGACCAAATCTATTGAGGACAGTACCGTCCCAGAACTAATAAGGACACCAAGAAGTTTAAGACAAGCTCTGCTCTCAAGGAGTTTACAATTTTACTGGGGTGATAAACACACAAGAATTAGAGAACATGTAAAAAGTCTGAAACTTCAAGTTCTGCAGGACTTGAGCAAATGGAGAAATGAATGGAGCCAAGGTGGTCAGAGAGCACCTGGCGGAGTTCCCACCTAGACTGAAGGGCTGGAAATGGCAAAGGGGGAGGGAGAGTAAGTGTGCGTACTGGGTGGGATGACACAGGAAAAAGTAGGAGAGGAGAAGGTAGGTGGCTCATGCACAGAAGGGTAGTGAAAAGGCCAGACTAGGCAGGGTGATAGATATGTTCTGTGGAAGGGGAGTGCGTGCTAAAGCCAGGGATAACTTCATCTGCCTGGGGAAAATGGGAGGACGTAAAATAATATAGGAAAGTGGAGCCAATTTTTCTACTTCTATTATAAAATGTGTAAATCACCTTGCACTCTCTGAAACCTCAGGTGCCAATTACTGAAGAAACGATGATTGGCTTGGGGAACCTGTAGATGTTAGAATAAATGTGCTACTTTTCAAAATACTAATTCCATCAAAAAGGAATGTAATTCCACCAGAAAGAAAGGCTACTTATATGACAAAGCTTTTAATGTTATGGAAATCTACAAATCAGAGCAACATTCCACACCAAAACATTAGATTCCTGGGATCTGATTGTTTTTGAGTGCTGTGAAATTCACAGAACTATGTCTATTTTTTTCACATGGGTGATAAAAACATTTATACCTTCCCAGGAAATGAAAAAACAGCCATAGAAAAAAATTGATAGAATGTCCCTTTTAACATGTTACTTAAGTATTCTAAAGGAGCAACGTAAACATACATTAATGCTACTTTACCAGGAATCACAGGTACAAAGATTATAAATGCAGGACTCTGAAAAAACCTAACCTGTATAAAGTACTTGTATAAAAAAAATCTGGCAAATGTGCTTACTCCAGTTACTGCCATGGGAAGCAAAACCTAAAGCTGACATTCCCTCTTATGGAAAACAATCAAAAAGCAGTTAGAAAATTAAAGATAAAAAGAAAAAAAGCTGAAAGATGTTGGTGTGGCACGCACCTTCTGTATCATCACGCATTTGCTCCACCAAATCTGTCAAATCCTCCCAAGAGTCTTTGCAAACGGCAAAAAGAAAGGAAAAGAAAGATAAAATGTCATGCAAGCCAAGAAAGAAAAGTGCTATTAAAAACAAGGTTTCAAAAGAGATAACTGAAAGGGAGGTTCCTAGAACTAAAAACTCTTTTGCTTAATCCAGAAATTAACAGTGAAGAGGACTGGTAATATGCCCAAGGAGAAGCAGGACACTAACTAAGCAGAGATAGCAACTATGAATACTAAAGATGTCTCAAAATCACAATTGTCATTTCAAAGTTTCACATAAAAGGAAATACAGATGTACATCCCATAAAAGAGTACTGAAGTTTTTTTTCCACCGAAAATGAAAATTAGCCTCTTTGTATTCTAAGTGTACTGTAACATTAACCTCACTCAAGATTTACTTTGATCACTTCAGTGAAGCTGAAAAACATGGCATATTTTTTAGACTCAGGACAAATATCATGATGCAAACTAGTGACTTTTCATAAAATAACCAAAAATCCAAACACCTTTCCTGTCCCCCCACCACCAATTCTCCTTTCCGAACCAAAAAATAATGGAAAGGATGCTGCTTTGAAGACAGACAAATCAGTTATAATTCAATAAAGCCAAATGTTTATTCAGTTTAGGTATGGGACTGTCTCTTCCTACTATAAATTCAGTGTTCTTACACACAGGATATTCCATGTAAGGCAAAAGGACAGGAGAGAATGCAAAGGTTACAAACATAACAGACATTTTCCCCTCTTAAAGATACAAGATCACTATCTATTCTGTGATAGATTTTGAGAACAAATGGGAATTCAAAAAAATGATGAGCTTCATCCTCTAATAACTGTGAAACTATTATACTACACAACTGTAATAATTTCATAAAGCTATGTGAAGTTTACATTGTAAATTTGTACTGAATAAAGGGAAGTTCTCAAAAGTAAAGGATAACAAAAAAGGGAAAATAGGTGAAGAATACTTTGTCCAGGATATGCCTTCTTGAAAAATTTGTCACAGATGCCATCACAGAATCTGAAGTGACTAATAACTTGGAATCATCATCTACGAAAAGAATTTGCCCTTTGTCCTACTCTCATTGGTTTATTATCACTGTAATTAGATTGGTTAATTTTTAGTTCTGATGTGGTATAGTGATTTACAAGCGGGCTGTAAGGGTACACTCTGGTAATCTTACAAAGATGCGCAAAGAAAATACAAATATATAAAAAAGGTTAAATTTTAAATTCAGAAAACAGGGAAGCAGATGGGGATTTAGTAATGTGATGTTTGATTAAAGCTGAACTTTTTTGAAAACTAGATATACATAGATTATCTGGTTGGGTCGAACATGAGGATGAAAATCCAAAACCCGACCCATTGCTGTCGAGTTGATTCTGACTCATAGCGACCCTAGAGGAAAGAGCAGAACTGCCCCAGAGGGTTTCCTAGACTATAATCTTTATGGAAGCTGACTGCCACATCTTTCTCCCATGGAGCAGCTGGTGGGTTCGAACTGCTGACCTTTCAGTTAGCAACCACTGCACACCAGAGCTCCAGGATGAGGACTGGTAATGTGAAAAGAATGCAGGTTATTTGTTAATCTTTAAAATTACCCCAATTCAAAATTCTAGAAATTAACAATTTAAAAAACTAAGTACAAGAGTACAACACAGAAAACCAGGGTTAAATTCCTAACTTCTCAACATACCAAGCAAATCACTTTATAAACAGGTAGAAGAGCATGATGGTTCAGAGAACAAACTTAAGAGCCTGAAAACTTAGGCTGGCATCCCAGCACCAGCCTTTACTAGCTGTATGATCTCGGTCCAGTTACTTCATCTCCTTTTGCTCAGTTTCATCATCTGTAAAATGGGGCTAAAAATAGTACCTACCTTACAGCATTGCTGTGAAGAATAAAAGAGTGAACTCAGGTCCAAAATATTTTATTTGAATATTTTCTGGCCAAATGTACTCTAAATTCATAATTTTTTAAATTTTAAAAAGGGAAAATGGCACATATAAATATTACTTATCCCCTTGCAGGATCTGGGTCAGCACCCCATAATCAAGTACATTAATATTCCTGCAGGGAAATAAATGAATATTCAGATTAAACTGATACACACACACACACACACACACACACACACACACACAACTTCAAGTCTGTTTTGGTCACGTTTTACCACCAAATGAGTTCAGACAAACTTATTTAAAATGCTTTTTGTTTTCAGGTTTTTTCTGGATTTTGTAATTGTGGACCTATATACATAAAACACTTAGAAAAGTATCTCACACAGCAAAACCACAATGTTAAGTGTTAACACTGTTATTTTACAGTAAGTTGGTGCTAAAATACATTATATGTAGATATATCTGCAAAGTTACTGTGTTATAATCTTCTGATAATATGCTATAGATTTTTACATATCATGTAGGATTATAGATTCACAAGAATGTAATCTTCCAACAGTATAGAGTTGCTTTATAGACTTGATATGTGATCTTGAGGAAATGAACAGGGTAAACGTTGCTCTTTTATATTTTATTTTCTTTCACTAGAAAATGTATTTTACCTAATAAGATAAAAGCTTCCCTTATTAAAAAGTAAAATATAAAAATCCTCCAAGATCTGGGGAGAGAAAAGCTCTGGAAGGTACATTTTTAGGTAGGAATAGGTGGTGGATACAAGGCATGCATCCTCTTGGCGTGTCCCGTCCAGAGCACTTTTCTGTTCCAACCAGACATCTTTTCTGTTTTGTTTTTAAAATGAAGGGCCCCTTAGTTACACAGGTTTCACAATGATGAAATTAATTTAAGAGAACACTCCTCCTCCAAAAGGTAAAAGGTCTGTTTATTATTAAAGTCGTCCTCCACTTCACCTTGGCATGGTCAACCTTTTGTTACAATAAAGAATAGACACCATGCCGTCTTTTATAACCCCAAAGAGGGATTTATACAAGATAAAAATTGTGCCCTCTGAAATAAAGTCAAATTATTTAAAAAAATAAAATGTTTTGTTATATATATATTTTACCAAAGTAAAATTAAATAAAGAAAAAATGTTATCTAATACGTTAGTCAAAGAAATGGATGGTGGCATGGACAACTCTTGCCTCTTTCCCAGCACTTTCATTTTTTGAGGGTTAACAGTTTGTGGACCTCAGTATACTTTGCCTGGACTAACACATTATATTAGCATTCATTCTTCCCACAGCATATTAAAAATAAAAATATCAGCAAGAAAAAGTAACACATTATCAGTACTTGAGCCATTCAATAAATACTGAGTGCCTATGGTGATCAAAGGCAATGAAGTTTGCAAAGGTGAAATATTCATATATATTGCCCTTGAGGAAGTCTAGATGATTATAACACACAGTAAAAGGAACTGTGATTTGAGATGCAAATATATCATTTCTAACTAGAAAGATAAAGTTGTTTCCATTAAAAATACATATGTAACAATGCTATTTTCTTAAGAAAATTATTTTCACCATACTGACATATTTTGTTTGGGGAAGATTTAATTATGAAAAAAATTTACTTAGCGGCCATTTGGCAATAAGTATGTATCACTGTTCCTCATACATGAGTTTCAAGGCTCACCAAATCCTTCTATTTGTTCTTTGGAAAAGTTCAAAAATCAAAAATTGCAAAGGAACAGATTTTAGTATTTACTCTCCACAAATGCGCTGCATAGCAGTCACAATGGACTGGTGGAGGTTGAAGAAACCATGATGGGAAAAACTGCTCCATCATACTCTCCATCCCCCGCCACCGCCCTCCCCCTAAAACCTTATACCACCAAAAAACAAAACAAATCAAAACTGTAACCGAAGAGCAGGGAATACTGTGGGTCTTCTCCAATGACAGCACTTGTTCTCTTTCCAGCCAGGTCCCACAAGTACCCAGGCTTGGGAATCTGACAACCCGAATCTAGTCTGAGCCCCATCACTAAGTAGTAGCTATCTGATCGGGTACAGCTGGAAAACGATTAATATTTCAGAGATTCGTTTAGGACAAATGACTTTTGGGCATAAGAAACTAATAACCCAGAGTAGTTAATATGAACTCTGTTAAGACAGGCACAAATTAAAGGTTAAAGCAAAAGCTCTGTTTTAAGAAAGGTCCAGAAAAGGCTCACCAATAGAGAGCAAAGCGCACTACGATTAATGACAGTGCGCCAGCACAAACAGTGCACGCACGGGTCAGGAGTATCACGGAGTCAGGAAGAAACTGGAAGTAGACCCGACCTGGGAAGGAGAAAGCTGGTTTAGGCAGCACACATCACGATCAGTCTCAGAGGCATAACGCAGCTATTTTTGTGTTTTAAATAGAGATTAGGGTACAAGTATCTGCTGATACTTCTCACCCAAATTCAGGATTTTATAAAATCCTAGGAGGCTAGGTGGGTAAGACTTACCTGGAAAGGGTGGCCAGCCAGGTTATTGCCAGGGGAGAGAAACAAGAAGGGATGATTTTGTCCAAAGAGCTTTGCTTGGTAGGCTTCTGAGATGGTATTAAAAGCTACAACCTTCTCACTCTGAGAAGTTCACAAAGACTGCCTTGTGCGAACATAATCACGACCCAGAGAACCTGACAATATAAATCTCAGTCTAGCCAGACTGGTGGCAACAAATGTTCCAATAATCTCACCAAGGGCAGATTATTAAAGGGAACATGCCACAGCAAAAGCAAAGAACAATAATATGATTCTGTGAAAAGGAGAATCCTGGTGATCCAGGTTTTATTTTCTGAACTCTTAGGAAAGGAAAAAATGAAATTCTGGAGCAATTGCTTCCAAGTCTAGGCACTGTGAGCCACCTCTGCACTGCACGCAGTGTTGCAACAGCTAAGAAAACAAAGCAGGCTGGTAAACAAACACAGGTCTGTTTACTCAAAACGTCTAATAGAAATGTGGGGAAAGTATACCAGAAATCCACTCCAAAGCAGAAGCTCCGTTTTCCAGTGACTGCTCCGGTTTGTGGGTATGTGAAACTCTGCCATGGAAGGTACTTAGTGAGTCAGATGGATGGATGATTGTACCTATAGTTTTCATAAAGCTTTTTTCTTTAAAAACTAGCATTTTGTTTTGATGATTGTAATAAATCCTTTTCTGGAGCCCTGGTAGCGCTGTGGCTTAAGAGCTCAGCTGCTAATTAAAAGGTCGGCAGTTCGAATCCACCAGCTGCTCCTTGGAAACCAACCCTATGGAACAGTTTTACTTTGTCCTATAGGGTTGCTATCAACTCAGCAGCAACAGGTTTGTTTGTTTTTTTTTTTTAAGTATCCTCTTGTAGACTATTTTGAAGATGTAAAGAAATATGATGAATGATAATAAAAATCTCCTGTAATTCCATGATCCATTTTTGGTATATTTCCTTTTATTCATGCACATTTTAAATAAAACTGGGACCATAGTGTATATGTGGCTTGGGAGCCAGCTTTTTAAACTTATATTCTGAACATTATCCCGTGCCATTCAATATTCATCTGTAAGACAATGTTTAACGGTTGCTGTATAGATGGTCTACAATTTATTTAACAATTTCCATGTGAGGCTATTCAAATTGCCATCAAGGTTTTGCTACTATAAATCATAATACTATGAAAAATATACATACATGAACTTTTTGCCTGTGTCACTGATTATTTTTTTAGGATGAATAACCACCGGGAATTAACTTTTAAGGCTCTGATGCACACTGAAAGAGTGATTTCCAAAAAGGCTGTACCAATTTACACTCCTACTAGCAGAGCTCCTGAGTTTTACACATACCTTCATCAGCACTAAATCTTATTCATGGATAGATTCAAAAAAAAAAACTATTTGAAACAGATACATTATACTACTATTTTCCAGATAAGATACAGTGAGTCTGGAAAATAAGATAGGTGATTAAAAAAAAGAAGAAAATTAAAAAAACAAAAACCATAAATTAAATTGTAACTAAAAATAACTACAGAAGGCATTTTGATAATCTTTTAAAATCAACTATTTTCTGTGGCTATAGAGCATTATTGGAGCCCTGGTGCTGAAGTGGCTAAGAGTTTGGCTGCTAACCAAAAGGTCGGCAGTTCGAATCCACCAGCCGCTCCTCAGAAACCCTGCTGGGCAGTTCTACAATGTCCTATAGTGTCATTATGAGTCAGAATCGAGTCAATGGCAACCGGTTTGGTTTTTGGGTTAGGGCATTACTGAGTTCATCTAGAGTTTGTTGGGCACAGACCATAAACAGTATACAGTATTAACAGGCCCTAAGAAGCATGGAAAAGAAAAGTCATGCTCCAGAGAACTTCCTATATACTTTTGTAAATGAAGGATCAAATAAATAACTGGAGAATAATTTCAAGTACATTTAAACAAGTGACACAGACAGTAGTTCCCAATGATTTGGGAGATGAAGGGAGTCAGGGGTCCTTTCCTTTTCCTGATTTACCATAATGTTGGTGTGAAGAATCTCAAGAGGGAACAGTATAACAAGAATAATCATGGTTTCGGTAGAGTACAGAATCAATAGCCTGGCAGGCTGTTGTATGTTGAAAAGGAGTTTGAAAAAACACTGAGTATATAAAGTCACTTAAAGGAGGGTACAGGAATGCTTGGCTAAAGAGTTAAGGATTCAATGTTGCTACTATTTCAAGCAATCCCTAATTATGAACACACTGCTACCACAAAATGCTTTTCACCTCATTTCTGTACATCAGTTTGAGAAACATTTTACATTTAGCATATAGAGGTCAGACAGGTTAATTTTCCATACTATTTTTGCTGTTTGGCTGTGTCTGCACAATTATTTATGTATTTTCACATACTTTATAAAAATGAGCAGAAAGAGGAAAAAGAAAATGAGTACATAAAAAGGTCAGTTCATTTAATTGATGACAATCCATTTTTTGGCCTTGTTTGGATGCTCACTGGATTTAAGCTTTCCAATGCTATGTTCAATTGCATACAAAACGGCTGGAAGTATGTCACCAAAGACTGGGGAGAAGACTTCCCTTATTACAAGCAAGTCGATTATTAGACTTATGTTCACTGAATTCTGGTATGAGTGCTGTGTATGGGATGAGCTATGGCTGTCTGAGTTTGAATCCTTGTTCTACCACTTGCTAGCTCCCCAAATGTCAGTTTCTTTATTAATAATTGATGATAATAAGAGTACCCAGGCTCAGAAAGGGTTGTTGTGAGGATTAAATGATACAGCAAACCTCCTGGTACCATGTAACTGCTCAATAACTGATAGCTTCTCCTCCTGCTATACCACCACCACCACTTTTTCAGGAATACTCCATGTTAAATGGAGTCCCTGGCTGGTGCAAACTAGCAGCTGGACTACTAGCTGAAAGGTTGGTGGTTTGAACCCACCCAGAGGTGCCTAGGAAGACAGGCTTGGAGGTCTACTTACTTAAGGTCACAGCCTTGAAAACCCTGTGGTGTAATTCTACTCTGCAACACACGGGGTTGCCATGAGTCAGAACTGACTTGACAGCAATTAACAACAACTATGTTCAATACAGAAGGTAGCCTGAAACTGGGCTCTTGTGCTAGAATGAAACGGTTACTTTAATGAAGACTCATCTGGCAGTGTATGAAGAATGAACCAGTAAAGGGAAGACATGGGTTTGGAGAAAAGCTGAGAAGTGGGGGACATGATCGGATCCTAGCAGTTGTGGAAATGAAAATGAAAGACAAAATGGAGGCTTTGCTGGGAAATGGAAAACACATATACCTTGTTACACCCTAAATATGTATGTAGGCCCTAAACACCTATGATTGCTGTTTAATCATAACAGAAAAACTATAATAACCAGCTGTCTTAAATCTGTTTTATATAATTTTATACACACACACACACCCACACACACACACACACACACACCTCTTCGTGTGTACACAGGTGTTTTATTAAACACAGAAAGGGCATTTATAGTTAAGTGGTATTTCTGATACAATTAACACATGTTTATTTATGAAAACAATTGAAGCCTTGATTTTTCATCAACTTCAGTTAAGTGGTTTCATTAAGAACTTCTGAGCATTGCATGCCTATAATAAGAAACATATGCTCATCATCAAAAGGATACGGAAAGAGTTACACACAAATGAAAACAGAATTCAAACCACAAATTTACACATTTATGCTATTCAATATCAATAGTTGTTTTCATTTTTCTATTTGATCAGGGAAAAACCGTTCTTATTAAGTCTTATTTAAGAGGACTATTAAAATATACTTATTACATGGTTTACTATATGCTTATTTTATTAAACTACAGAAATGCACAAGCTGAACTTACTGCATAATGAAATTAATCACAGTTAAAACATTTCAGATTTTTAGTGTTAAAAAGTAACCATTCTGCACAACCAACCAAACAATCCACTGCCACCAGGTTGATTCTGACTCATAGCAACCCTGTAGGACAGAGCAGAACTGCCCCATGGGGTTTCCAAGGAACAGCTGGTGGATTTGAACTGCCAAACTTTTCGTTAGCAGCCTATCAAGGTTGTAAATTTTTACAGAAGCAGACTGCCACATCTTTCTCCCACAGAGCAGCTGGTGGGTTCAAACCGCTGATCTTCCAGTTAGCAGTCGAGTGCTTAACCACTGCACCACCAGGACTCCTCTGCACAACCAAACCCCATTGTCCTTGAGTCGACTGCAACTCATAGCAACCCTAATAGGACAGAACAGAACTGCCCCCATGGGGTTTCCAAGGCTGTAAAATCGCTATGGAAGCAGACTGACACCTCTTTCTTCCTAGGAGCAGCTGGTGGGTTCAAACCACGGACCTTTCGGTTAGCAGCTGAGTGTTTAACGACTGTGCCAGCAGGACTCCTGTACACAACTAGGATAGGAAGAAAACACTGCTATTTGATCACTACCCCTAATATTTTGTCCCTAATAGAGCATGTGGCTCTATTAATATTTCTAACAAAGGTAAAAATTTACTGGAAAGGAAAGGGGCTGAAAATACCTACTGACCATCTTTCAGTTCTGGCCTTTGGGTCTCTGCCTGTGCTGTTTTCTCCCCCTCCCTCCCACACCTCAGTTTCTAGTTTATGCCTAGGTAACACCTGTACATTTTTCAAGTCTTGCCTTAAACTCAAACATATGTCAACTGGAGATCTTCCCTGCACTCCCCCAAGACAAGATTTGTTGCCCCTCCTCTATGTTCCCATGGCACTCTGGACTTTCCCTCCTGTAATCATTGCACTGTAACAGGACTGACATTTTACTTGTTTGAAACATTCCACCCTGTACTTGTCAGTAAGCTCAGAAAATACAGAGGACCAGGCTTGTTCACTGTGCTGTAATCCTAGGACCTAAAGTGCTGGGCATAAAGCAGGATACTTAATGTTTGTTGAATCAAGGGCTGAGGTGTCTGATCTTATAATGACAAAAACTGCATGTTTACTAAACAGTCCTTATTTTCTTCTGAAATTCTAAAAGACACTAAGGATTTTTTTCCTCAGAAAAAAATGCACAGATTCAAAATTTTATGTATAATTTTTGGGAGTTGGTGGATCCCACGTTTAGAAGCCCTGTACTAGACTGTAATGAATTCATGCTATGAAGTCTCTTGGTAGACAACCATTTGGCTTCCCCTGCCAACATGCTCACTGGGATGTGCACCTTAAACATGCAGTTCCCAGGCAGGACGGGGTTGTACTAGTGTGCAGTGATCATTCCTGACTAAAAGTACCTTAGTAAATGTCAGTAGTGATCTTCTCTGCACCAGACGTCTCCCACAGTCAGTGAATGATAAAGACTTTCCATTCATCTTCAGAGGCTGTTTCCTTGCTTATTATGTCTCTATACAGTAGAGCATTCCCTGTTAAATGGAAAAACCTGAGCCAAATCTGTACCGACACTATCCTTTAGGAAAAGTGGTCACTCTAAGTGCTATCTTGCTTCGAATTCCATGTCCCAGTACTTAAGAAATAGGACTGTCCTTTGGCAACTAAATAGTCCACACTTAACTGTACAGCAGCCTCTGACATCTTTGTTTCATTTCTCTACATTGACCGTGAACTAACCGAGGGCAAGAGCTATCTATTTCTTAGGCCCTAGGATTGGACTTTATATTAAGGGATGCCCAATAAATATTCCTGACCAATATTTGACAGATCAAAACACATTCCTTGCATATAGTACACTGCAATTACTATACCCATAGATGTTTCATACAAGCTATCTCTCTACACAGTACAGTATAAATGCCAGCTATTCTAAATGAACACCAAGCAATGTAACTACCAGGAAAAAACTGCAGAATGATGTAATAACAGCATGTCTGAATCCTGCATCATCACATGCAGTTCTCGACAGTAATCCTAAAACCAAAGATGTGAGCAAAGGTTCTTTCCTCAATGCATCTGTTCAATATATCATTTGTTCACAGTCTGTTTCTTACTACATATGTAAGAGAAGGAAATCTGCTAAGTCAAAAAAGTAATTTCAAAGATTATATTTGCCTTGGTGACCAAACAGTTTATTTTTATATCAAGCTTATCATCGGTGTATCACCTCTCAGTGTTGGATTTTCCATCCCTGAAAGGTTAATAGAAAAGCACACATTTTTGATAACTGAATTTTATTTTTAATTGATTATTTTTGTGTTTATAAAGGCACAGGAAAAGACAATGTTAAAACTTGAATTTAAGCTACTAATATCCACCTTTGTGGAACACTGGTAAACAACTAGACTGTTCCAGAAGGTTAGATATAAAAATAGGAATGTAAATTAAAATGTTAATATATTTGAGAATGTGGCTTAAACTATTGTAGCTTAAACTACTGCTCCATGAATAACTGTTAATAAGAACAGCTAACATTTACAGGGTGCTTTATATAAATTGGGGCGCTGGCAGTACAGTGGTTAAGCGTTTGGCTGCTAACCAAAAGGTTGGCAATTTGAATTCACCAGCCGCTCATTGGAAACCCTATGGGGCACTTCTACTCTCTCCTATAGGGTCACTATGAGTAGCAATCGACTTGACGAAAATGGGTTATATAAATTATCTCATTTAATCCCTCCAGCCTACCATCAAGTAGGTACTACGAAGCAGGTATAGTTAAAAGATGAGGAAAACTTGGGCATAGAGAGATCAGTAACTCCTCCATGGTCACATGGCTTAGTAGTAGGGAACGGGACTAGTTCCAAATCTAAGATACAAAATATATGCTTTTAGCCACTATTGTACATTAGCTCTAAATTAATGACCATCATAGTAGCTGACAGCACCAACAGCTAAATCAACCCCAAACTCGGAGCTATAAAACAAGATGCCTAAATTGACATAAGATATTGGTAAAATGACTCTTCTCTGCATTTATCACAAATCCTATTTTGCCCTTCGTTACACTGCATTAATACTACTGTAACTGAATTTTCCATGCCAAAACTCACTAGCATTTCAAACTAAATCCTTTATATAAAACAATAACTCCATTTCAGACCCAAGTCATGAGTTTTCAGACATATCCCTATACCGAGAGCAATAGTTTTCCGTAGTCTAACATCTACCCAATTCTAAACAGATTCATTAGGTACTTAGTAGATTTCTTCACGATCATTTGGATTTTATGCCAAAATTCTACTTACAAATTTCCAAATCTCCCACAATTAACAACCTTTTATAATCAGGAAAAAAAAAAATCTTATTTTAAAAATTCAACTTACAGCTAGGGCCAAGATGGCAGAGTAGTCGGATGCTTCTGGTGGACCCTCTTACAACAAAGACCCGAAAAACCAAGTGATTCGATTATATATAGCAATCTGGGAGCCCTGAACATCAAAGGCAGAGCTGAGGAATGGATGGAGTGGCAGGGGGAGGGAGAGACGGTTTGGAAGCAGTGAGGAGTTGCCAGAACTGGCCCGGCGAGAGACTGAGCCCTTCAGGCTGGAGCAGCTCGGGGGTGAGCTGTGAGGCAGGCAAGCAGCCATGCTCCGGAGGCGCGTTTGCCGCACCGGGAGAGACCCAGCACCAGGGAGTCTACACGGACACCCAGAACCAGTGAGAAGCAGCCCTCGATCCAGCGAAAGATAAGTAATGGCATATGGCTTACCGCTCAGATCAAGAACACCCACCTTAGGGAAAAACCTCTCTCCCATTTACCTCCCTGCTCCCCGCTCTGCACTGGGTTCTGAACCAGCTTCAGCAACTGCTGACTCCCCTGGGCCACAAGTAGGATTCCTCACATGCCCAGAGCCATTCTCCCTGCCTTGGAGCGTGAACAAATTAACAGACAGGTAAAAAATAAACTGCTGGCTCCCCTAAGCCAGGAAGCCAAGGTAGGCACAGCTCCTTTGCCTAGGCACAACATACAGGATCCACGGATTTTGAGTGCCTTTCCCCCTGCATAGATTTGTGTGGGCCCATCTCAACAGCGTAGGCCCTCATTACCGCAGTACAACAGGGTATATACCAGAAGTCTAACTTCAACTGTTTCAGCTGTGAAGCAGCAGGTTCTTGACATTTGACACTGCTCTCCCCATTAAGCAGGATCTTCACCTACCCACATCAGGGGCCTGAGGACTGGTGGCTCCACCCACGCCACCTAGCCACCTGCGATAGGGGCCCATGAATAAGAGATGCCCCCTAGTCCTTACAGCCAACAACAGTAGGTACTCACAGTCCAGCTGCAAAACCCGCCCACCTAAGTGCTCTAGGGAACAGGGACAAGCCTTCCTCCTGGACACCCGGGGGCGGCTGTCAGCCACCTGCCTTGCTCAGAGTGTGTCCCCTGCTGCAGCCAGATGCCTGTGCCTACACCAATCACCCATGCCTGTCTATGACCTGTCTATGACTTGGCTATCTACCTGGGCGCCTGAGCTGAATCTATACAGGAGTGGGTGGACTCCTGAGCTCACATCCCTAGTAACAGATCTAACCATCTGGTGGCAGGACATTAGAGCTTCCAAGGTACCAATAATCAAACTAGCTCATACAAGCAGCCTATGTGGGCATATCAAAACAAAACAAGAAGCTAGGACACGGTAAGCAAACATTAAATAATAATTTACTGATGGTGCAGAGACAACAGTCAATATCAAATTACATAAAGAGGCAATCCATGATGGCTTCAGCAAGCTCCCAAAATAAAGAATCTAGAAGTTTTCCAGATGAGGAAAATTTCTTGGAATTACTGGAGGCAGAATACAAAAAAGATTAACATACAGAATTCTTCAAGAAATGAGGAAGGAAATTAAGCAAAACACAGAACATGCAACAGAGGAAATTAAAAAGATCAGAGAAGAGCATAATGACAAATTTAACGGGCTGCAAGAATCCACAGACAGACAGCAATCAGAAATCCAGAAGATTAACAATAAAATTTCAGAATTAGACAACTCAATAAAAACTCACAGGAGCAGAATTGAGGCAATGGAAGTCAGAA
>NW_004444044.1:4007797-4022696 GCF_000243295.1 Trichechus manatus latirostris
TCTAAGATGCATCAATTGGTCCCAACCACCTGGAATAAAGGAGAATGAAGAACACCAAAGACACAAGGAAAGTATTAGCCCAAGGGACAGAAAGGACGACATAAACCAGAGACATCATCAGCCTGAGACCAGAAGAACTAGATGGTGCCTGGCTACCACCAATGACCCCCCTGACAGGGAACACAACAAAGAGTCCCTGATGGAGCAGGAAAAAGGTGGGGTGCAGAACTCAAATTCTAGTAAGAAGAACAGACTTAATGGTCTAACTGAGACTGGATGAACCCCGGAAAGCATGGCCCCTGGATTCTCTATTGGCCCAGAATTAAAACAATTTCCAAGGCCAACTCCAGACAGGGATTGGACTGGACTGTAGGACATAAAGTGATACTCGTGAGGAGTGTGCCTCTTAGCTCAAGTAGATAGAAGAGACTAAATGGGCAGCTTCTGTCTGGATGTAAGACGGGAAGGCAGAGAGGGTTAGAAGGTGGTTGAATGGACATGTGGAATCAGGGGTGGAAAGGAGGAGTGTGCTGTCACAGTACGGGAAGAGCAATCAGAGTCACATAACAATGTATTATAAATTTTTCTATGGGAAAAAATAAAAAAATTAAAAAAAAATTCAACTGAGGCCCATTTTAATAAACACGTAAGAAAAAAGAATTACTTTAAATAATTTTTAACTTGCCTGTCATTCAAGCCATATAAATATTCCAAAAATGATAAAGGAGTGTAGAGATGTGGGAAAAAAGGGAAAAATGAACTAACAAATGGGATATTTAGTTTAAGAAAAAGTGAGCAATCTGACTTAGAGCTAAATCCTACGCAAAAGTCTGTCTACAAAACACTCTACTGAGTAAAGGTAATACAGTAAAACCTGTGAAAGCCAGAACCTGTGTAAAGTGGAAAGCTGTCAGAGAACAAAAACTAAAATATTGTCTACTAAAATGAGTGATAGAAAATTTGTAAGACTGCACCCTGTCAAAGGTGGAAAACTTGCGAGGCCCAGAAAAACGAGGCAGTCTCGGTGAGTTCAGGCTCCCACAGGTTTCACTGTATATACAAAATGCTATTTTCTCTTTTGAAATACAACTACTGCTGTCTTTTAAGCTAATTCAGATTTAATGACATAGGAGACAAACCTTGAAAGGCTCAGGACTTCATTCTTTAAAGATTTTCTTAAAGTGCCAATTTTTTTAATCAACACAGAAATTGCTAATTATAACAAATAAACACAGAATGTTTTTAAAAAATCATAAATATAAATCACCTCAGTAATAGAATCATTCTGAAATTACTACAATGATGCTTAAAAGTCTAACTGAGGCGTTTCATTTCCATTCTTGAGAAAAAACTGACCTATATTCTCTAAATATTTCATGATGTTTTAGGGTTTAGAAGTTCTTTTACCTTAAAATTTCACTATGCTCTCAGAAACTAAAAATAAGCAAAATGGACTCAGAATCTGAGAGGTCATTTCCATGCATCAGGAAAATGAAAAATGAACTGTATATAAACAAAGCTGGTCCTCTAGTGCTGACATGACAAAAAGAAAGAGTCATATTCTCAAATCAGAATGTCCATTTAAATCTTACTCACCAGAACCCTTCAACTAAATGTGAGGATTCCAATTCCTAATGGAAGTTGGGGTACAGACTAAGCCCAGGGTATATAATCTGGAAAAGAGAAAACCTGACTTATGCTTCTGTGGGGTTATGTGGAAGGCTAATTTGATAAAGTGATACTGTTCCTGTAGTTAAATCATAATCTGTTACTATCAGGGACCCAACCTCTCAAACCCACTCTTCTTTCTGTATTCCTTCTTGGTGAGTGGAACCCAGGACTGGAATCCAGAGAGCTGGGAGTCATCCTAGCTGCCTCCTCACCTTCATCCTCTAGCCCCACAGCCACCTGGCATCCGGTACATTCTATTTCTCAGACAACTGTTCCTTTTGTTCTCTCTTCACTCACACTGCTTTATAGTTTGGGATTATTATCTCTTACTAGGACCATTTTAATAGTATTGGTAAGGGTCCCTGAAGGGCTTATACCCTTCTGATCCATCCTCTACACTGCTGCCAGAGTGATCAGCCCACAATAAAAATCTTGGTTCATGTTACTCCTAGGCATAAGAATCAAGTCCAGCCTTCTCTGTATGTCACAGGAAGCCTGTCACAATCGAGGCCCTACTTATCTTTCCAGGCGTGCGCCCCGTTGTGCCAACCACAGGATGCTATGGTCCTTCTAGCTGTCTGCTGTTCCCTGCGCACTGTTTGAAATGCCCTCCCCCATTTCTGCCACATGATCACCTAGTTATCTCTCAAGGTCCAGTGCAAGCCTCCCTTACTCAATGAAGCCTTTGCTGACCACTCTGCTTCAGAATCCTAGACTCTTGTCTTTAGGGAAAATCTACTTACAACAAAAGTTGTAGTTTTGCACATGCTAGTTTAAGAAAAAGTGTATTTTTTTTTTTAAAAGATTACCTCACTGACCATCAATAAGCATTCAGATAATTAAGTGAATGTTTTTATTTCTATATAAGAGTGAAGCTAAGCAGAAACTCCAGGTCTAGGTCTCCACTGTGTGCTGCTCAGTGAAGAGCAGGAACTTTGTTTTCAGAAAACAAAACTTGGAAACCACAAAGCTTCTACTGCTGAGAGCACACGCTGTCAGTCTGTATCATCATCTTACGCTTTTTGCCCACGTTCTCCTGTGGGAGTCAGGGCCTCACTGCACGATTTGTGTGGTCAGATGTCTTTCCCTCTAGGATCAGCCAAGAAGTATTCTGTGAATCTTCCTATGTGTTTAGGTTCTCCATTAGGTCAACAAGCTGAGATTCACATCATCACTGGCCTGGTGACCACAACTTAAGTACTTATAGCTAAACTAAGTCTAACAATTGTCACTGGTATTAACCTGAAAATGCACATTTCTTGAGTCCAAATGACTGTTTAGACATTCATAGTTAGACAGTAGGGCAAGGTAATAAAATCCATGTAAAACTCCATCTGGTTTCCTAGATCACTATCCCTATACATGCTTTCCTGGGCCTGTGATTTTTTTATTCTTTATTTTTTTTAATTTCCACTTCTAATCACGTGAAACAATCACTTCTCTTGTCAATTTAAGGCAAAATTCCAAATTCACTGTTAGCATTTCTCTATTTTTCTCCACATCTTCTTATAGTGGATTCCAAAGTCCTGGAAATTTCCTATTTGTCTGTTTTCTTTAAGCAAAGGATGTGTCACACCTCAGGTTGCAGCCCTCATAGATTTTCCATATTACTGAGAAATCTGCTGAAGAATTCAAACAGCACTGCTGCAAATGCTTACGTGAGCCAGAGAGCTCACTTTTGCTTACCCATAGGAATCTTGCTCAAAAAACAGACGAGTATCCAAGGTACTAAAAATTATTTAAAATTATTTTTGAGACACCAACAAACTGGATTAAGAGAATATTTCACATTGTATGACTTTCAAAATGGACAGGGTTTTTTTATTTTTTTTTAGCAAAATATGCAAACTGAGGCATTTGCTAAACACATCTTGGTAGCGTTCCAAAAATGTATTTTTCTTCCCTGATGATTCTTAAAGCTTTGGGGAGTGTAGTAAACAATACTGGTTTTGTATGGAATTTCAGCTGATATCTTCTGACCCTTTGGCACATTCTGAAACTTACTGTGAAAGAAGTTGTCCAACTGACAAACCAATTATTAAAAGGTTCAAAAGGTCTTAAAAACTACTTAAACACTGTCCTCAAGACACACCCCAAACTAATGCTTTGGGTTCTGTGATGTTAACCCTCTCTAAAACTTTCTCAAGGTTAAGTATGACTGGGAAAATAAAATCCTTAACAGACACAAAGGGTGAAATCTGAGTCATGATAAGATTGCAACACAAGGTCAAGGGCAAAAAAAACCACTTTTCCTGACCCAGCAGCTTAGGGCCCTCTGCCTTACAGACATGCCTAAACATCAGGCAGATGTTTATAAAGAATTTCTCCTCATATCTGGACATTTCTGTCTTCATTATTTTAAGGGTGGAGAATAAACACTAGCAAAAAGCCACCATATTATATTAAACAAAACAATTTGCAGATATGATTCAAATAAACTCTTCCTATAGTATTGAGTGAAGAGAATTAAGGGGCAGAAGTTTAAAATCCCTCTTAATTTCAGAAGGTTCTGGGGAAAAGTCCTACCACAAAGGCCTCAAAAGTACCAATAGTGGAAATGTCAAATGGGCCATAATAGTCACCACAAGTAACTTATAAAAAGCAACGGCCAAGGATAAGGATTACCATATCAGTCAGGTTTAACCCTTTTCAAGACATTACGCTTTTGTTGGATTTCATATTCATTAAATAAGAACTGGATGTAAAACTGCTTTCTCAGTTAACCTAACAGTCCATATTAATTTTTAAAAAAATAATGTTTTACCATACATTTTCTAGAAGTTATAGCCAATTTAATATTAATCTTGATGACAGGACACCTCTTTAGCATTTCTACTGTATTTATCATGTATAATCCTAGAATCATAGTCATGCTTACTTACTGTTAAGATTCACTACAATTTGTACAAAATTTTAATATATGAGCAAAATTAGTAGCTTTTTCAACAGCGATTAGGATCAGATGTGATAAGTGACCTCCACTGTTCTCTTTAGAGGCTTAAAGACAAAGAGCTCTGATTAAGCACCAGCATCTTTTGAAAGGCTATGTCAGGGGGCACGGAAAAAAAAAATTTTTTTCCCAGGAAGTGAGAGAGGGGGAGCTGGCTGGTAGTTAGGGATGAAAGGTTTTTAGGCACGTTAATAGTTTTATAGGTTCTTCCTACGTTTCCCTGACCCTCCTAGCCTCCCTGTAACAATGAGGATGCTGTGAGATCCCAGCAGACGGGATCTGACCATACCTTCATGGGTAGGTTCTGGGTCAGGTGTAAGTGAGATGTCATCCAGCTCTCGCAGGCAGAGCCATTCTCCATCCATGGACACTCGGAATTTGCAAAGGTAGATGGTCTCCATGGCAGCCTGTGTGATCTTGTCAGTGGTGGGGGTTGGCATATCCGTTGGAGGCGTCAGAGCAGACATGATGACTCAGCTGGCACCACAACACACACACCACAAACACACACACACCCCCCACAGAAATAAATAAAACCTCCTCACCAAAAAATCCCAAGCCCAAAGCTCTGAAACAAAGCTTTTAGGAAAAGAGATGGGGGAGGTTTGAACAAAAAACAAGCAAACAAAAAATCTTTTGGTTTAAGAACCAACTGGTCAAAATAAACAATTCTATACTCTCTTTTCTCATATACAGTTCCTACCACACAGCAAAATAAAATGATGCTTGTCTTCTCCCAGCTTCCTCTCCTTTTATCTTCTCTTCCCTACCCTCTTATTCAGCTGAGCTACAGGCTTTAAATCCTGCACAGCCGATGCTGCCTTAGCTGGCTTCAGAAAACTGGCTTCTGCATGTGAAAAATCCTCCTTCTTTGTGCAGAAAAAAATACAAAAGAAAAAAAGCAAATGGAAAATAAACCTAAATTTTCAATTTAGCTTTAAAAAATTCCTGAACTGCAGAAATCACTTCCAGGATCTGCTCAGATAAGCCGGGATGCTGAGTTCTAATAGGATTGGTTGTGCGCAGTAAGCAGGGTGTTGACCAAAATGGCTGACTAATGAACTGAACTGAAAATCCAGGCTCATGTGACCAGCTGCTCTGAACGTAGGGCGAGCAATTCCCAGGATGCTTTATAGATGCTGCTGATGCAGGGAGAGCAATTAGGCTGCGCTCTCTCATCCTGCACAACCTACTTCCAGACTGTGCTAGTCAAACTGCGATCAGACATCACACAATGCACATATCCTCATCAATTCCCTCACTTTGGGATAGAAGAGCTGAGTAACAGGAAGAAAATTAATATTGGAATAATAGCAAAAATGGTAAAAGAGGCAGATTATTTTATCAGCACTTAATTCACCTTTATTATTTTTACCTACATAGCTACTGCTATGGATTGAATTGTGTCTCCCCAAAATATGTGCGGTAAATCCTAACCTCTGCCTGTGGTTATAATCCCATTTGTGAACAAGTTGTGTTTGTTATGTTAATGAGGCAGGATTAGGTTATGATATTGAGGATTCGGTTATATTTGTTATGTTAATGAGGCAAGATTAGGGTGTATCTTGACTCAATCTCTTCTAAGATATAAAATAGATTAAATAAGCAAGTGAGCAGCAGAGATGGGGGGAGACTGATGCCAAGCCACATGGAGATCTCTGAAGAACCAGGAAAACAGAAGCTGAAGAAACAGGGGCCTTCCCCCAGAGCTAACAGAAAGAGGACGCCTTCCCCTAGAGCCAGTGCCCTGAATCTGGACTTCTAGCCTCCTAAAGTGTGAGAGAATAAATTTCTATTTGTTAAAGCTATCCAGTTGCAGTATTTCTGTGATAGCAGCACCAGATAACTAAGACAGCTACTAAAATTCTTTACTCTGCTGAAGTGGTATTTTAAGAAAAACTAAGACAGATTTTCAATTTAAATATTTTACTTTCAAGTATGTATAATTTCCTTCCCTATAGTTCAGAAACTTACTTTTTAGACCTGACAGAAGTGAAAGAAAAAACCTGAAGTTAAAAAAATAAAATCCTTCCTGATTAGTGGCAACTTCTCCCTTTTTTAGTTTTACTATATTTATCAAGTTTCTGTATTAAGTATGCATTATGTTTCTAATCTGAAAATAAAACCATGTTATATTATAAAATATTTCCCACCCTGGAACATCTTGAGGACGTATTATGATATTCTCTTAAACAAATAAACCAACACATTATCTATATTATCCAATGAGACATTTATACCTTGGTAGCAAAAGGGAAGATACTTGCTTTCTGAGCTACACAATAATGAGATAAGGGTTATAAGGATTTTTTTTTTTTTTAATGTGTTAGACAACTGAAGATGAGTGTGTTTTCTAAGGGCTCTGGTTTTAAGGCAAACATACAACTTCAAGATACTTATTGCAAGACTAGTTATTCCATTCTAAGATTTCTTATCAGAGGGATACCCTGATTTATCTTATTCTGAAAATTAAAAGAAAAAAATTCCCTTTGACCATTATTAACAATTCAAAAATTACTTTACCCTAATTTGTGATTAAGCTCAAAGCAAAAATGCCAAGAACCAAGTTCTGTAGGTAAACAGGCATTTTCATATTGTTAGAGAGAGGGTTAGCTGGTACAATGTAAGAATGTGCATACATATATGCTTATTTATAACCAGGAGGAAAAGTGGCAAGTTACTAAGGAAAATAAAATACATCAAGTTTATTTATTTCTATCTCAAGCTCTCCCAACATTAGCCTACATTTGGACTCAGAGCTATTCATGTATTCATTCAATCATTCATTTACTGAGAGCCTTCCACATGTTAACTAGTAATCCAAGGCACTGGCTTGCACAATGAGGAAGATAGGACCACATTTTCAAGGAGGCACAGTTTACATTGTCAAGTGATGAACAAGCATTTTACATTTAATTCAGTTCAACTCCTTTCTGGTCACACATATTTCACATCTTACACATTAAAACTTGAATAGTTTATAGTTTCATATTAAGCCATGCAATACTTCAAAACATACCAAGCAGTTATTACGAACCCATTGCCATTCAGTGGATTCTGACTCATAGCAACCCCAGAGGACAGAGTAGAACTGCCCCCATAGGGTTTCCAAGGCTGTAATCTTTATCACATCTTTCTCCCAAGGAGCAGCTGGTGGGCTCAAACTGCCAACCTTTTAGTTAGCAGCTGAGTGCTTAATCACTACACCACTAGGGCTCCGTACGCAGTCATTAAAAACCTTTAAACTAAACTTAACATTGAAGAGTTCCTAGAACCACAACTCCTAACAGCTCTGGCTATCTGTGGTTGTGATATAAAGGCTCCAGGTCACGGACTCATTCTTAAAATACAGAACAATGAATAAATATGAATGCTCTGTGATTGCCTTGTCACAAACCATGACAATCTTTCCACCAACCAATAAGCATTTGCTAACTCTGAATAATACCTGAAACAACAGACCCAAACATACCTGATCATGAAGATGGCGTGGGACCAGGCAACGTTTTCCTTCTGTTAATCATAAGGTTGCCATGAGTCAGAGCTGGCTTGATAGCAACAATAACCCTGAACAGGAGATCTGGACTGATTACAACATACCAGCATAACAAGAACATCTAGGTTAATGAGCAGAGAAACATTCCTTCCAAAGGTCATATACAGCCCCTTTCTCTCCAGGTAGAAGACAAACCAAACGAAATCTGTTGCTGTAGAGTCATAGAGTCGATTCTGACTCATAGCAACCCTATAAAACAGAGTAGAACTGCCCCATAGGGTTTACAAGGAGTTAAACTGTTGACCTTTTGGTTAGCAGGTGAGCTCTTACCCACTGTGGCACCAGGGCTCCAGGTAGAAGACACGGGGAGGGAATCTCAAAACAACTAAAGCTTTTGGCAGGGGCAGAAAAAAACATGCCTTCACTGGTTACCGTGGAGTTTTCCACATCTGTCAGTCTGAGGAGGTGTTAGCAGTCATTTCAAAAATAAGAATTATGGGTGGGTAAGAAAACCTGTACTTCCACTATCTAAGTCATACCTGTTCTGCAGGTAAATACCCTTGAATCTTAAATAAGAGCAGTTACTCATTGTAAGCAATGGATTTACTATGAAAACAAGCATTATTTGTATAAGATTAATAAAAATACTAAATATTGCTTAGTATTTTTTTACATATTGGTCTTTAGTAAGTAAATGTATTAGCTTAGAATACAAAGATAATATTAAGTCATTAGTAAGACATACAAATCTTCAGTTTTTTTCTCATATACACTAATTATAAGCTGTATTGAACTATTTTCTCATCTGATTCCAGTTGAGAATAATGGCAACTACTTGTAAGATGGTTATGAGAACTGCTGAGGTGCAGTCTGTAGCCATAAAACAGAATTAATAAGCCTATGTGAAATTCAAATCCAAGATGTGATCTGAACAGTATTATGTTCTACCTGCTTAAACAACCCAAATTTTTCACTGTTTGGTCATTTCAAAGCAAATGAGACTCACAATGCAAAAGTTAGAAGTTACGTTTCTCTTAAAGTAAATTTGTACTGAGTTGCTACTATTATAAGACAAAGATTGATTTGCATGTCCAATGTCCCTGTTAACAACATGCAAAAATTACTACTTAAGTTACCAAAAAAAAAAAAACAAAAAAAAAAAACCCCAAACCCGTCGCCGTTGATTCCGACTCATAGCAACCCTATTGGACAGAGTAGAACTGCTCCATAGGGTTTCCAAGGAGCAGCTGGTGGATTTGAATTGCCAACCTTTTGGTTAGCAGCTGTAGCTCACTGCAGCTCTTAACCACTGCGCCACCAGGGCTCCACTACTTACTTAAGGCAGCTATCATTCACTGAATTTCTATTCAACAGGCACTTTAGAAATACCATATCAAACCCTGACAAGAACCCTGTAAGCAGATACTGTTATCCACGTATGCACTCTTCACATGCAAGGAAACCAAGGTTCAGTGAAGTAACCCAGGATCACACAAGTAGAAAGTGGCAGATCTGGGATTCTAACTAAGCTGCTTCTGTCTAGATGCACCCAAAATCTGTTTTCTTCTACACTCCAAAGCTTCAGCACTTCATCCCAAGTCCTCCCCCAAAATAAAACTTTACTCAGAGAACATAAAATAAAACAAAACAAAAACAAGTAACATAGGAACTGCCCGCAAGAAATTTCCTAAACGAGTATTAACAGATTTGACATCTAACGAAAAGGAAATTTTTTTATTCCTCATACTTTACATTTTAATGCTTCACAAACCACATCTCTCACTTAGCTGCCTTGACTTAAATATTTAGCTCAGGTTTTAATAAGTGAGCATTTTCTGTTTAGTGCTCCTCTCAACTGCATCTGAGAAACTAAGAACCCAGCATGGATTTTTCCTGCTATGTGCTTGCAAAGGGTAAACCAAATTCTTCCTCACCATCATGAAAGGTACTTGACATTTGGTTCACTCTATTAGCACTCTGCAGAGAGAGCTGAAAAAAGAAAAAAAAAAAAAAACAAAAAACTTTTCACGGAGTTCCCCTTCACATTTACTTACTCATTTGTACATATTAAGAACACTTGATCCATTCAGAGTAGGAAAAGATAAATGAGGCGGGTACTCATTTTCTAAAATGACATTATAGAATTTCCTTAAATAGCAAGCTTCATTGTACTTGATTAATTTTTTAAGAATATAATCAAAATCCATGAAACCACTGCACAAATGGAGAACTAGACAAACAATTTAAAATTCTTTATGTGTTCCTTCCCCCTTCTGAACTCCTGCCTTCCCTTCTAAGACAACCACTTCAGAATTCTGTGTAAATCATTATTTTTAAGATTTTATTACCAATATATGGATGCCTAAATACTATATTTAGTTTCTGTTGTTTTTTCACTTAATAGAAAGGGCTTATATGCCTAATTTCACTCAGCATCATGTTTTCTAAGAGTCATCACTTTTTGGCTGCTGTATTATAACGTGATATTCCATTGTGTGAATAAACAATTTGCTGATCCATTTTCCTGAGGGTGGGCATTTGGGTTATTTCCAATTTTATCATTTTAATTATTATTTAAATACTTTTATGAAACAGATTTCTTGCATATGTGTCACCTCAGTTTCTAACAGACTTGAGGGCAAGAGTCGATGTAATTTATTTCTTTTATAGTTGGTTGTTGCCTCTTACTACATAATTCCTATTCTGCACAAAATAAGAAACTGGGTGCTTCTTAAAATTTGTCAACTTCTGCAACTAAATCAGTTTTTAAGGGCACAAGTTTTGTTCCCTAATGTTTCCCAAATAGTTTCACAATTTTACAAGAAAAACATCATTTCCCCCCATTTCACTAGTTGCTGTTAGCAAGAAAGGGTTTGATGAATTGTCATGTTTCTTTCACATGCTCCAGTCCTCCCTCCCGCCTCTCCTGGCCTCTCCTATAACCAAAATCTATTATGTCTGTGCCTGATTCTGAGATTTCTACAATTTAGAGTTGTATGTATGGCAGGCTCAGTACCATTTGTAGATATTAACCAAGGATGATAAGTAACTATGAAATGAGTGTAACTGGGAAGCTGAGTTATTGTTATTTTGTTAGAAACAACAACCACCAGGAGTATTACAATGCATAATCTCCTTTTCATTTGTTAAAGTTAACCAGCAAAGGGACAAAAATAACTACCTTATTACACAAAACCTGTTTCATGGCTCAGTGGCAGTAGGCAATGATCTACAAATGGAAAGCCACAAACAACTCAGTAGATGACCTTGGGAAATTTATCCTTCTCTTATCTCAATTTCCTCAACTATAAAATGCAACTAAATAATGAGTTTCACAAAGGCTCCATGAGGAAAACTTTGCCTGCTTTGCACAACACTATAGTACCAGCTCAAAACAGTACCTAGCTGATGGAAAAATCACATTGATTAAGGGTAAGGTAGCACAATAAATTGTACACCTGTAAAAAGTTGAACTGGCAAAAGTTGTGAGATAGATAGATATATGCCCAGATTGCTTATGTACAACCAAAAACCTCATGGGATTTGGTTTCTTGGTTCGGAAATTCAGGGTCATGGTTTCATGGGACATCCCAGTTAATTGGCCTAACAATGTGTTCAGTGGCTCTGTTATACGTCCTAGTTTGCTGCATCATGCATGGGGTCTTAAAAGCTTGTAAGTGGTCATCCAAGCCACAACAATTGGTCTCTATTCACCTGGAGCAACAGAGGAAGAAGGAGAATCAGGAATAAGAACAGGAAATGGAATGTGTGGCTAATTGTTTCCATGAACAACCTGCCTCCTTTGCCAAGAGACCAGATGAACTGGATGTTGCCCAGCTATCATTACTAACATGTTGATCAAAGGTTCTGTAGAAGAATCTTGATAAAAAGGGGGAAAATGAAGAACAGAATTTCAAATTTTCATGAACTCCAGACTTCCTGGAGCCATGAAGGCTGACTGAACCCCTGAAACTATTGCCCTGAGATAATCTTTAAATCTTAAACAAAAAATATCCCATGATGATTTCTTAAAACCAAACAATAGCTTAGCTTAACTAGTAAAGAATGTCTGCCTTGAGCATTATGCTTTTTTAAGATCTATATATATGGGATCAAACTGACAAGAGCAACTCGAAAGATTAGATAGGAATCTTAAGGAGCAGTGAGTTTACGTTAATGGAGGAAGAGCAACTCAAAAAAGGAGGGTGAGAATGGCTGCATAACTTGAAGAATGTAATCACTGTCACCGAATTGTACATGTAGAAACTGCTGAACTAGTGTGTCTTGCTGTGTATATTTTCAACAACAAAAATAAATGCAATAAATTATTTAAAAAAAAAAAAATGAGCAAATACCAGACTCTAAATAGATATTTGCTTGTTTAAATAGTTAAAGCATTCTATATTCTTGCAGTGGTGTATTTCCACCCTCCTGTTTTATTTCAACCACAAAAATCCCCAAGTTCTATAAAATTGAGCTACATTTATGCCCCAATAAACAGGTCATTCTAACGCAGGCTTTATTCATGTGTCCATAGCAGATTTACTCATTTAACATGTATAGGGCACCTACTATGTGCTAAGTACTAGGGAATAGAGAAGAACCAGCTGATAAACAAGAAATAAATTATAGGTATTTAAGAAATTCAGGAGGTAGGGCCAAGCTGGCAGAGTAGTTGGACACTTCCTGTGGTCCCTCTTACAACAAAGACCTGAAAAAACAAGTGAATCGATTTTATATGACAATCTAGGAGCCCTGAACATCAAAGTCAAAGTTGAGGACTTGGACTGAATGGCAGGGGGGAGGCAAAGGATGGTTTGGAAGTAGCGAGGAGTTGCCAGACCTGACCTGGTGGAAGCCGGCGCCCTTCAGGCCGGTTTGGCTCACTCGTGCAGTGACACAAGAAGTGGTGCTCAGGAGGTGTTTTCCACATCGAGAGAGACCCAGAGGCAGAGAGTTTACTCGGGCATACAGAACTGGTGAAACACAGTGCTCAATCAGCAATAGATAAGTACTTGGATCTCACCTACCATGCAGATCAAAAAACACTCCTTTTGGGAAAAACCTCTCCCATTCATCTGCACCCTCCCGGCTCTGCACCAGGTCCCAGGCTGGCTTCAGCAACTGCCAAGTCCCCAGGGCCGAAGTAGGACCTGTCACCCTGAGCCATTCACCTGGCCTTGGTGAGGGAACAAATTAACAAACAGGGAAAAAATAATCTGCTGGCTCGCCTAAGCCAGGAACTCAGGGTAGGCACAGCTCCTTTGCCTAGGAACAGGCATAAGAGGTCCACGGACTTTGAATGCCTTTCACCGTTGCATATACCTGTGTGGGCCCATTTCAACAGCACAGGCCCTCATTACCACAGTACAACAGGATATATACCTGAAGTCTAACTTCAACTGTATCAGCTATACAGTTAAGTGGCAGGTTTGTGACATTTAACACTGCTCTGCCCATTAAGCAGGGTCCTCACCTACTGACATAAGGGGCCTGAGGACTGGTGACTGTACCCATAGCACCTAGCCACCTGCGACAGGGGTCCAAGAATAAGTGGTGCCCCCCAGTCCTTACAGCCAACAGCACTGGGCACTCATAGTCTGGCTGCAAAACCCACCCACCTATGTGCTCTAGGGAACAGGGACACGCTTCCCTCCCAGACACTCAGGGGCAGCCGTCAGCCCCTGCCTTGCTCAGCACGTGACCCTCAACTGCAGCCAGATAGCTGTGCCTACATCAATCACCCCTGCCTGTCTACGACTGTAGGTGAGAGCCTGCACCACACACTTGGTGACCGACTACCTGGACACCTGAGCTGAATTCATATAAGAAAAGTAAACAGACTCCTGGGCTCACATACCTAGTAACAGAGCTAACACCTGGTGACAGGACATTAGAGCTTCAATGGCACCAATAATCAGACTAGCTCACACACCCAGCCTATTTGGGCATATCAAAATAAAACAAAACAAGAAGCTAAGACATAGAAAGCAAACATAAAATAAATACATATAACTTACTGATGGCTAAGAGACAACAGTCGATATCAAATCACATAAAGAAGCAGACCATGATGGCTTCAACAAACTCCCAAAATAAAGAATCAAGAAATTTTCTGGAAGAAGAGAATTTCTTGGAATTACCAGAGGCAGAATACAAAAGATTAATATACAGAACTCATCAACATATCAAGAAGAAGATCAGGCAAAACGCAGATCAAGCAAAGGAACATACAGACAAAGCAACAGAGGATCTTAAGAAAGTTATTCAAGAGCATAATGACAAATTTAAGAGGCTGCAAGAATCCATAGAGAGACAGCAATCAGAAATCCAGAAGATAAACAATAAAATTTCAGAATTAGACAACTCAATAGAAAGTCATAGGAGCAGAATTGAGGCAATAGAGATCAGAATTAGTGAGACTGAAGATAAAACACTTGATATCAACTTATTTGAAGAAAAATCAGATAAAAGAATTTAGAAAATGAAGAAACTCTAAGAATTATGTGGCATTCTATCAAAACGAATAACCTACGAGTGACTGGAGTACCAAAACGGGGGGATAACAGAAAATACAGAGAGAATTGTTGAAGATTTGTTGGCAGAAAACTTCCCTGATAGCGTGAAAGATGACAAGATATCTATCCAAGATGTTCATCAAACCCCACATAAGGTAGATCCTAAAGAAAGGCACCAAGACATATTATAATCAAACTTGCCAAAACCAAAGATAAAGAGAGAATTTTAAGAGTGGCTAGGGATAAACAAAAAGTCATCTACAA
>NW_004444044.1:4022796-4045404 GCF_000243295.1 Trichechus manatus latirostris
TCTATGATGTTAATGAGGGAGGATGGGTGGCAGTTGTGTTAGTAAGGCAGGACCTGATCTATAAGACTGGATTGTTTCCTGAGGCAATCTCTTGAGATATAAAAGACAGAAGTGAGCAGTGAGACAGGGGGACCTCATACCATCAAGAAAGCAGGGCCAGGAGCAGAGCGCGTCCTTTGGACCGGGGTCCCTAAGCAAAGAAGCTCCTAGTCTGGGGGAACACTGATGAGAAGGCCGAGAGAGAAAGCCTTCCCCTGGAGCTGACACCTTGAATTTGGACTTCTAGCCTACTTTACCGTAAGGAAATAAACTTCTCTTTGTTAAAACCATCCGCTTGTGGTGCTTCTGTTTGAGCAGCACTAGATGGCTAAGACAAATAAGAACTGTCACACAAATAGATATATGCACATCCATGTGCCTTGCAACACTGTTCACAATAGCAAAAAGATGGAAACAACCTAGGCACCCATCAACGGATGAATACGATAAAAAAATTATGGTATATTTACACAATGGAATACTACCCAACGATAAAGAACAATGATGAATCCTTGAAATATAACACGGAGGAATCTGGAAGGCATTATGCTGAGCGAATGTAGTCAGTTACAAAAGGACAAATATTCTATAAGACCACTATTGTAAACGAAGCAAAGGTTTAAACACAGAAGAAAACATTCTTCAATGGTTACGAGGGTGGGGAGGGAGGGAGAGGGGTATTGACTGACTAGATAGTAGACAAGAATTATCTTAGGTGAAGGGAAGGACAACACACACTATAGGGGAAGTCAGCACAATTGGACTAAACCAAAGCTAAGAAGTTTCCTGAATACAAGCAAACACTTCGAGGGACAGAGTAGCAGGACAGGGGTCTGGGGACCATGCTTTCAGGGTACATGTAGGTCAACTGGTATAACAAAATTTACTAAGAAAATGTTCTGTATCCCACTTAGATGAGTGGTGTCTGGGGTCTCAAAAGCTAGCGAGTGGCCATCTAAGATGCACCAATTGGTCCCAACCCATCTGGAGCAAAGGAGAATGAAGAACACCAAAGATACAAGGAAAGCATTAGCCCAAGATACAGAAAGGGCCACATAAACCAGAGACTTCATCAGCCTGAGACCAGAAGAACTAGATGGTACCTGGCTGCCACCAATGACCGGCTTGACAGGGAACACAACAGAGAGTCCATGATGGAGGAAGAGAAAAGCAGGGTGCAGAACTCAATTCTAGTAAAAAGACTAGACTTAATGGTTTGACTGTGACGGGAGGGACCCTGCAAGATATGGCCCCCGGACTCTCTGTTAGCCTAGATCTGAAAGCATTCTGGAAGCCAACTCTTCAGACAAAGATTAGACTGGACTATGGCACATAAAATGATACTCGTGAAGAATGTGCTTCTTAGTTCAAGTAGGTACATGAGACTAAATGTTCAGCTCCCGTTAGGAGGCAAGATGAGAAGGCAGAGGGGGTCAGGAGCTGGTTCAATGGACACAGGAAATCCGGGGTGGAAAGGAGTGTGCTGACACAGTATAGGGAGAGCAACTAGGGTCACATAATAATGTGTATAAATTTTTTATGAGAGACTAACTTGAATTGTAAACCTTCACTTAAAGCACAACAATAAAAAAAAAAAAAAGAAATTCACAAGTCCTTGTGGCAAAGATGGCCTTTTCATGTGCCATTTATATATATAACTATTTTTCTCTATCAAATTGGTGACTTGTGAATTTCATTCATTCACTTATTTTTTAATAAATAAGGGCTTTAGTGAGTAGAACAAGAATCTAGAAGGTTACTGTCTGAAAAGGAGCCTCCATTCTAGGGTCCAATCTCAGTTATGTGAGGCAGTGAAGAAGCGTAGTAGAGCATATGGACTCCGGAGTCAGAAAACCTAGGGTGAATCCTATCTCCACCACTTAGAAGCTGACCAGTCTTGGCAAATTACTTGTCTCAATGCCGGTTTCTTCACTGGTAAAAAGAACTTAATAACATTAACTACCTCAGAGTCATGAGGATTAAATGAAGTAATGTAAATAAAATACAAAGCTTGATCCACTGCACAAAGTAAGCCGTCAGTAAGTGTCAGCCATTATCAATCTTTATTTTAAGTGCTTGTGCCTTTGATAGTTCAGAAAAAAAAAAGCAATCATTACCTGAAATGAAAAGTTAGTAAGGGTCAAATGTTTATGCAACAGAGGCAGAGTAAAGTAAAAAGGAGATTGGAGCAAAAGCCATACAGTGTCTTTTGGGCCTTTAGGAAGGTAAAAAGAGAAATGTGTCAGAATAGCAGTTTTACCAAGCATTCACATCAGGTGATCAGATTTCTTTGGTTCATAAAAGACAGTAGAAGCAGAAGAGTATCTGTGGAGATTCCCTAAACACAGTCTAAAATTAGAGGAATCATATTCTAAAAGGCAACATGCTAAAACAACCTCTCCTGTTTATTATGTGCCTCTTGCTGTCAGGGTCTGCCAACATCTCCCTATGTTTTAGGAGGTTCCCACATCTTCCCTTCAAGCATCCTTGGTGGTGTGATGGTGAAGCGCTTGGCTGCTAACTGAAAGGTCAGCGACTCAAACCTACCAGCTGCTTTGTGGTAGAGAAGACCTGGTGATCTGCTCCCATAAAGATCATATCCTAAGAAATCCTATGGGCAGTTCTACTCTGCCTTATAGGGTCACTGTGAGTTGGAATCGACTCAGGGACACACAACAACAGCATAACTTTCTTTCAAACTTTCCTGCCTCTGCCCCATCCCCCACACCACTCCCTCTGGCACCTGTGAATGTTATGACCGCTTGGTATCCAGCAAGTCTAGAGTCAGATGATTACTAAGATTAGCTTTGTGAACAGAAATACCATAGCAGCCAGTAGCGCTCGACTACAGATAAGTCAAGTTTTAGGAAGAGTATGGAACTATTCGGAGTCGCTGGGTGATGCAAATGGTTAAGCACTAGACTATTAGCCAAAAGGTTGGCTGTTGGAACCCACCCAGAGGTGACTCGGAAGAATGACCTGGTGATCTGCTTCTGACGGTCAGCACACATAGGGTCTCCATGAGTCAAAACCAACTTGATGGCAACTAACAACAACAACAACATAGAACTATTCGCAATTATTCAACTATAGCTGTGGTAGAGGGCATGGATGGCGAGACTACGTCTTACATACTCTGGACATGTTGTCAGGAGAGATCAGTCCCTGGAGAAGGACATCATGCTTGGTAAAGTACAGGGTCAGCAAAAAAGAGGAAGACCCTCAACAAGCTGGACTGACACAGTGGCTCCAACAATGGGCTCAAGCATAACATCAATTGTGAGGATGGTGAAGGACCAGGCAGTGTTTCGTTCTGTCGTTCATAAGGTTGCTATGAGTCGGAATCGACTCGACAGCACCTAACAACAGACGGCATGACCATACTGATACTCTCTTAAGCACCACTGCTTCATAACTCTAAGAACATTTCCTTTCACATAATTTCAAACCAATTATTTAATGCTTATAGTGCACTGGGTGGGATCATAAGGTTCAACTACTAACCATAAGTTTGGCAGTCTGAGTCTATCCAGAGGCACTGGGTGATCTACTTCGGAAAGGTCACCAAAAACCGAACCCATTGCTGGCGTGTCAATTCCAACTCATGGTGACCCTATATGTGACAGAGTAGGGCTGCTTCATAGGGTTTCTTGGCTGTAATCTTTAGGTAAGCAGATCACCAGGCCTTTCTTCTACAACTCCACTGTGTGGTTTTGAACCACCAACCTTCAGATTAGCAGTCAAAGGCAAACCGTTTGTGCCACCCAGGGACCTCCGAAAGGTCACAGCCATTGAAAACCTTATGGAGGGCAGTTCTACTTGTAACACACGGAAATCGACTCAATGGCAACTGGCTTTTCCTTGTATGCTACTGACGCCCCAAAGCAAATTTTAAAGCTCATTCATGAGCCACTTTGCACTGTAGAAAGAAGGTTCAGTATTAATAAAGTATGGGTAGAAATGTAACAATTGTGATGTCATGAAAAAGTTATTAAAATGGGATTCTGTTTTTATTTATGTTGGATACAAGTTGCCCAGTGTGCAGTGCATCTTATTTAAGGTATTTTCAAAAACATTAGCCAAAAAAGAAAAATCATTATTTCATCCAGTTAATTCTGTCACAGGAGTCCCTGGATGGTGCAAACAGTTAATGTGCTCAGCTGCTAACCAAAATATTGGAGGTCCAAGTCCACCCAGGGGCATGTCAGAAAAAAGTCCTGGTGATCGATTTCCAAAAAATCAGCCACTAAATACCCTACAGAGCATGGTTCTATTCTGACACACACAGAGTCGCCATGAGTTGCAATCGACTCGATGGCAACTGGTTTTAATTCTGCTACCTCTGGACTTTTTACTACCTATAGCCTACATTAAAAAAATACGTTCTTTTAGCTTCTGGATAAAATTCTACCTCTTTAACATACAGATTTCTGTGGAAAGTCAAACCAAAAGGGATAAGATGCAAGGTGAACATGCTTTTAGGCCAATACCTGTCTTTTAGTCTCAGGAGTTGCTTTCTTCACCACCTTTCCTCTGCTATACTTCCTACCCAGCAATACTTGTTACCCTCTACCCAAACCAGCACTTTAAAGCCTTGGCAAGGGAGCACAGTGACTAAGAACATGAGCTTAGGAGTCAGACTATTCAGGGATATGAACTCATTTTCTGTCCTTCAGTTAAAAAAAAATTTAAGAAGCACTGATTCATGTAAAGTTCTTAGTCCTATGCCTGCCACACAAAAATATTCCATAAATGGTAGCCACTAGTGCTTTTATCATCTTGCTAGTCCCATTCTTTTATTCATAATTGTTCGGATTGCAGAACTATAGTAAACATCTGTTATCTAATGAAGAAGCTTCCAGGATTCTCTAGTATCCAGAATGAAGTTAAGTTCAGAAGTAAGAAAAAAGAAAACGCATCTCCATTTACAAAGAATGAACCTATAAATATCAAGACAGAGCAGCCAAAGAAAAGCCAAAGACTCAAGGATTACATCCAATATCCTGAAATCATTTCTCTGTCAATCAGAAGCATGTTCTCACTTTTTGGTAATGCCAAGACCAGAACAGTCGATGAAACAAAAGGAGGCAGAATAGAAGGGGAGAAATTGGCCAGGAAATCAAACTGGTAAGTTAGGCAGCAGTGGTAATAAATGCAGAAGCAGGAAGGCAAGCAACAGATGTAGATATTTCAGTCACAGCTTTGAGGAAGGAAACAGAGGCATGACCCAGCGACTTGCGCCACAGTAGCTGCCAAGGACGTCTCAGGTCATTTCAGCTCTGCATGGAAAGGAGTCACCTGTGCTTAGACCCTCTTAACGGCTAAACTCCAGCTCTCTAGTACTTACTTATCTACAATTACACATTCTTGGAAGATGCTGCATTTCTGAGGGCTTTCTTTTCTTTTTTTCTTTTCTTTGTATAGATGCTTATATCTGCCATTTAACACAAAGCATTTAATGAATCAGAAAAGAAAATGGCTCTTTACATTCTTAACACAGTTGGAAAAGAGATGAAGGCTAACAAGTTCATGAATCACAATATTGTAAATGGGGTGCACTGCTCTACATTGAACATATCAGAGCTGTTATTTTAAAACGCCACCTAAAGTAATCTGTGGTTACAAAAAGTACGGTTATGAAGGTGAATAAGGCGCCCTGGTGGTGCAGTGGTTAAGCACTTAGCTGCTAATTGAAAGATCAGTGGTTTGAACCCACCAGCCGCTCTGTGGGAGAAAGATGTGGCAGTCTGCTTCATAAAGATTACAGACTTGGAAACCCTATGGGGCAGTTCTACTCTGTCCTAAAGGGTTGCTATCAGTTGGAATCTACTTGATGGCTACGGGTTTTGGGTTTATGAAGGCGAATGCCCAAAACTTTTGGACCTTGACAGCTCAACCTCTCCCTTCTCCACTTCCCAGCTTGGGCAACCAGTTGCTGTGGAGTCAGCTCCTACTCATGGTGACACCACGTGTCAGAGTACAATGTGTTCCATAGTGTTTTCAGTGGCTGATATTTTGGATATAGATCCTCAGGCTTTTCTTCTGAGGTGCCTCTGGGTGGACTCAAACCTCCAACCTTTTGGTTAGCAGCTGAGTGTCATAACCGTTTGCACCACCTAGGGACAAATGCCTCTATGTTTACAAAACAGAATAAAATATTTTTGTCTTTTTAAATTTTACAAAGCATATAGCAGACAAATTTATTGATATATATTCAACTCCTGACCAAGTATGTTTTTTAGAATATGATGAAATAATTAAAAAAGAGAACAGAAATGTCCATGGAGAACAAACTAAAATAAATAGATACACACACACAATATCTATTATATACATACATATAGATTTGTATATGTACCATATATATATATATATATCTGTGAACATAAAATTAATTTTCTCCCCTTACACACTCATTCCTGGGTTTAAATGTAAATGAGGAAGCTCTTTTCCTACACCATGGATTCTTTAAGTGCATCTATGTGAAACAGTCAAATGCTTCTAGATGCCTCTTTCTGTACTAGGCAGGGCTCAACCATGGACTCACTGTAAGTACATTCCACTTTGAAGTGGGCAGTATACTAACACTGTCAGTCCTTCCCGAGGTTTTTTTCTTCTCTCTATTCTTCTTCTAGCCCTCCTCCTCCCACCTCAAAAGAGCACAAACACACATAGAAAGAAAGCTGCTGCTTGGTAAATGGGGTACTTTTTGGTAGACTGCTCTAACTAAGGAAGAAAAGACAAGGGAGTGGGTGATGTGGGCTATTTTCATGTTTGCTGTAGCTCTGGGAGTTGGAAGAGGTGAAGAGTAACTATAAGTAGCAGCTGGTAACCATGCAAATGTCACAAGTGCCTTTTTTCTTCAACAATGAAAGATGCCATCTCTCATCCATCCTCTCCATTGCAAGATGAATTCTAAAGTCAGGATGGAAAAGGATGGCATTAAAAGTATTTGACTATGGCATGCAAGTAGCTCCTTCTCATATAGCTGATGAAGTTCATACCAAGGAGGAAAAACTACCAAGAAATATAAACATATACATGTCTGTGAATGCCTGAAAAAGTTCTCAAAGAAAACTGACCAAAGTCAAACACTGGTATCCTCTGATAAAGAAAGAGGGAGTGTGGAGTTCATGAAGAGGAAAGTTCTCTTTTTACTTTATGTACTTTTATTTTATAAAATATCTAAACAGTAAGAATGGTTCATGAGTTGCTTCAATTTTTATAAAATCAATTTTAAAATGAAAAGCATGCTAGGAAGTTTTATGAGATTTAAAAGTTAGGAGCATAAAACTATAGCAGATTACTAGCACTTGAAGACTCAGAAAGGTACATAATCCAATAAGGCACATCAGAAGCCTTCTTCTTTCACAATGCATTTAAGCATGCTTAATATTTTACGGACATTATAAGCTTCAAAATTTTACACCAGAGCAGTACTCATCCTTAGCCTTGAAAAGGTTAGGCTATGTTCTCTGTTTGTATACATTTTTGCTGTTCTTCACCGCTGTCATTTAACAAAGCTTTTGAACTCAAAAGTAGAGGTTAATTATTTAAATCTTGAAGTATGGTCAAGAATTCTAAACTAAAAAGATAATACTACCTTAGTATATAGCTTTTTTTCTAAATTATACTTTTGATAAATATATTATCAAGAGTTAAAAGTCGGTGCTGAGGAGGTACATTCCAGTCGCTATAATATTCATTAGGTGTTGAGGTTGCATCCAAGTACACTCCCGGTAATTGAAATGAGAAGACTTTATTAAACTGGTTTCAGATTTTTCAGATGAACAGTCAGGTAACCCAGAGTTCCGATAACCAGGTACATAACAGAAGATAATATTGCACTGACTTTGCAATGCAGCAACATGAAGGTATTATTATTATTAATATCTAGAATATTCCTTTTTCCAAGTATGCCTGGGTTCTAAAGTACATATAGAATAATATTAAACCTAAACCAAATCCGTTGCCATCAAGTCAATTCCAACTCATAGCAACCCTAAAGGACAGAGTAGAACTGTCCCATAGGGTTTCCAAGGAGTGGCTGGTGGATTTGAACTGCTGACCTTTTGGTTAGCAGCCGAGCTCTTAACCACTGTGCCACCAGAGCTCCATAAGAATAATAGGTAAGAACAAAAGCTCACAGTCCAGAATAGGAACTACTTTAAGTCAACTTCATATCGGAATAAAATATGCATCAGTGATATTTTCTTAATGTGAAATGTCTTTAGTGGCTGTGGTCTTTTAAAAGTGTTGGAAGGGGGACATGTGTATTTTCCCAGTAATTTTTTGGAGCACTTACACACCAATCAACTATTTCAGAAATAAAGATAACGAGGGAATATTGGACCTTTATGTGTTAATAAATCACATCATACATTTGCTAGTGTCGTAAGGTAGGGACCAAGTGATCACACACACTTAGCAAAACTTTAGCTTTAAGTCTTTCATTCCTGATCTTGATCACACTTGGGCCCTCATTTCCTAGTAATACTTAAAATAAGAAAAAGGAGTCAAGTAAATAACTGAAATTCAGATAACCCTCACAGCTATATTCCCTACAGCTATATTGGCCAACAGTTTAAATATTCTCCTACATCATATCTTGTACCATAACTGTTAAAACAGAGTTATAAGAACTGACAGGAGTGCCTTCATTCTATAGTGACGTGGTTAATACACAGATTACAGAAAACAGAAAATTTGAAGGAGAAAAAAAAAGAGGCTGTGCTAAAGTACAAAGTAGAAAGCAAATTTTTTAGAAGATGAAAAGTGGCAATGAGATTATTCTGATCTTTATTTCCCCTGCTATTATAGACTCATTTCTGCCACATGTTAAACATGCTGAGATTAGGGCAGACGACTTCGATACAAACTATGGTTTTACTAAGACTTTTAATCAGTTGGCTCACTTTCTGGGTAATAAAGAAAAGGCAGAAAATACTAACCCAAAGGACTAAACAACCAAATGAATCTGAGACTCCACCAGCCTGAGATCAGAAGAACTAGATGGTGCCCGGCTACCACCAACAACCCCCTTGACAGGGAACACAACAGAGAGTCCTGGACACAGCAGGAGAAAAATGCAGAACAGAATTCAAATTCATGTAAAAAGACCAGACTTAACAGTCTGACAGACACTGGAGGAACCCCTGACACTATGGCCCCCAGACGCTCTGTTAACCGAGAACTGAAACCATTCCCGAACCCCACTCTTCAGACAAAGATTAGACAGGCCTATAAAACAAAAAATAATACACATGAGGAATGTGCTTCTTAGTTCTATCAAATATATGAGACCAAATGAGTAGCTCCTGTCCAAAAGCAGGATGAGAAGGGAGCAAGGGACAGGAACTGGACAAGGGACACAGGGAAAACCAGGGTAGAAAGGGGGAGCATGCTGTCACATTGTGGGGACTGCAACCAACGTCACAAAACAATACATGCATAAATTTTTGAATGAGAAATTAACTTGAGGTGTAAACCTTCACCTAAAGCACAATTTAAAAAAACACCCTCAAAATTCCAAACTTAAAAAAAAAAAAGTAAAATTTGACTACCTCCAGTTGAATCCAGTGGACCGTTACTATTAACCTCTGATGAACCATCCCACAGTTTTGGCACTTAAAGGGAATGGACTTGGTAGGCCTGCAATCTGGGTCAACTCCATTCCTTCTCTTATGTTAAATTACTTGGGACAAATCACTTAATCATACTGATCCTCAACGTCCTCAACTGAACAGCTCGAATCACATTTGGCTCACAAAGATGTGAGGGATTAGCCATGATAATCACAGCACATGCACATAGGAGATATTCAACAAATGTTCACCTTTTCCTAGGGGATGGATTGGGGAGCAGCGCAAAGCAGTTAAAAGATTTGGTTCGGTGCTTTAAAAAAAAATCTATGAGAAGATTTCTTCCCTCATCACCTCAAGCAAGTTTCTCTCTTTTCAGAACTCAGACAGCAAAGTATTTGGCACTTTCTCATGCTTTGTATCGTCAGTTACATTTTCACAGCATAAAATCTTGTGTTTTTAACCAGATTAACACTGCTCCAAGAGACTTCTTTTTATATACATTGCCTAATCTAGAGCCTCGCTCATTACAAGTAGCAATAAATGTTGGTTGATACAGCACCGACTGGGGTGCGCTGTATTCAGAGGGCTTCCGCGACAGTGGCTTTAAAAGATAGAGGCCTCTTCTTGCCAAATGATCCTGGGGAAGTGTCCTTCCAAAGCATACATTTTCTTCTCGTCATCTTGCACACCGAGATTTCTCTTCCCATTACGCGGGACGGATCTGTCCTATTTACTGGTACGAAGTGATAGAACGTAAAAAAACACGTAGTACAACTGAGGCCGCCGGGACGGTGGCTCAGCAGCCACACCTACTTGGCCGCTGCGGCACCTAGGGCCCGCAGAAGACGGGTCTGCGGGACTGCCAGGTCTCTGGGCGCCGCCCCCTCCTCGACTCCTCCCGGGAAGGTTCCTAGCCGGGGACCCGGGGCAGAGGCTGGGTGGCCCGGGTGGGGACGGGCGGACTGTTCGCAGCCCCCGCCGGAGCACGCGGGAGGCTGGAGGGGATGAGCGCCCGGCCCAGCCTGGGAGGTTGGGGGAGGCCGGGCCCGGCGGGAGCCGGAGGCCTGGGAAGACACCGACGTAAAAAATCCGGCGATGGGACGGCGGCTGCCCAATGCACCCCACCCCCTGCACCCCCCACTCTCCCCGCCCCCCGCCTCCTAGGACCCCGCGAGAGGCGGAGCTCCGCGGGGGCCGGGCCGGACGGGCCCTTCCCCGCCGAGTCCTCTTGCCCTGCCGGCGTCCCCGGACCCCAGTCGCCACTCACTGTGTTTGCCGCCGCCACCGCCGCCGCCGCTCGGGTAGCTCAGCAGCAGGAATGGCAGCGGGGAGCCCGGCGACGGCGGGGTCCTCCAAACGCGCTGCTGCGGCGGGCGCGCTGGGAAGCCGGCGCCTCCATTGCCGGGGTAGAGCAGGAAGAAGGGGGCGGCTACAGGCGAGTCGGGTTCCGACTGCCCGGCGGGGGAGGCCAGCGGCGGTCCCGCCTCGCCCTCTCGATCCGCGCCCCCGGCTGGAGCGCGGTGCGGCTCCTCCAGCGGCCGCCCCCCGCCCCTCGCCGGCTCTTCGCGGTAACTTTCCGCTCCGGCGCTGGGCGGCGACGGGGTCTCTGCCATGCTGGGTCCTTCCTTAGCCGCCGCCTCCGACTCACGCCCGGGCCTGGGCGGGGGAGCAGAGAGTCACCGCTAGGAGCCGCCGCCTCGTCCGGCCCGCGCCGCCGCCGCCGCCGCCACCTTTCTTCTCGGCCGCGGGCCGGCTTCTTAGCTCCGCCGCACTGTCCACAGCCCGCCCCGCGAGGGTCCGAGCCAGCTGGATGGCCAGCCCCGCCCGACGGCGCGCTTCGCAACCAGCAGCTTCCTCTCGATTGCCCCTCCCGCCCCGGCCCCCCGTTTGCGAATCGGCTCCCCTAGGTGGCAGAGTCCTCCTCTTCCCACTTCCCCACCTTCCGTTTCCCTCCGGCAGCCGATCTCCCGCCTGATCCTGGGGAAGAGACGATACCCTTTGCTGCGTCCTTACCCGCCCCCGGAGGCACGGCCTTCTTAGGCTGTCAGGTGTGTTTGCCCCACTGGTGCTTGAAAGGTGGGAGGCCTGGAGCACACCTAGCGATGTTTTTGTCTGTAATCGCCTAACTTCATCGGTAGCACGAAAGCACAAAGATCTGGGTTGAAGAGGAGGCGAAAGATAATTTTAAAAAGGAACTACTCCCCCACCCCACTCAGGGTATTAAACTGTACAGTTTGCGTTTCAAGTACTGGAACTTCAACCGTTGATTCACGGTTTTGATTCGTGAGCTTTTTATGTGAGAAACCAGAGGTGGGTGTCTTCTTTCTCCCACCTCTTTTGTTCTCTGTCGTGTGCGCTGTATAGAAATCTTGTATTTGCTTTCACTTTAACTCCCTGGTTTTCCAGTGCTCCGAGTGTGCATGAGTGCATTTTAAACCAAACAGCTTAGAATATATATGACAAGTGTCTATTACAGGTAGGCAGTTTTCACTTTTATAGTGTTTGTGCCTCGCTCGTAATTGACCACCGTTGCTTTATTTTGACTACTTGAATCAATGATTACTGATCCAGGAATTCCCTTAAGTAAACATTTCTCTCTCAAAGACAGTTTCCAGTCACTATCGTTATTCTTTACCCTGGATTCTGTGAACGTGCCCCCATATTTCCTAGCTAATTAGTCTTGTGTTCAGCTTGCAAAATTGCCGGCGTAGAATCCACATTGACTCAAAAATCACTGTTGTGTGCGGTAACATTTTGCCCGCCTGCTTTTCGCTTTCTGTGTTCTTTTTTGTAGAGGAAGTTATACTTATCGGAAAGGAAGATAAAACGTTTGTATTGTTGTTATTCTCTGTAAATCACTCTTGAAATCACCAACAGAAATTACCAAATCTATCCTTCACCAAATGTTTTAAAACAAGAAATATTAAAATGGAAGATATTTACAAGACACTAAGCAGTCTTAGAGCATTTCTTTCTTAATAGCTTTTCAGTTTCTGAAATTTACTGACCTGTTGATCCCAGCACCAGTGCTTAACTTAACATTATTTGTCCTCTGAGCCTGGTTTCCTCTTCTGTAGAATGAGGACCATATTACTTAAACAGAGATGTGAAGGTTAAATAAGAAATGTAAGTAAAGCCTTTAAAACAGGGTCTGGCATAGAGTTTAATCAATTATTTAATAATTATTACTAGCCATTTTATTTTGGCAAAATAGCTAGTGTATAACTTTAATAAAAGCAAACAATTGAGGAAAAAAATGTTTCATCTTCAGCATTTGGAGGTTTGTTGGGTCTTTTCAGTCTTGGTGAGGGTTACTTGGTAAAACATTGGCCTTTTATAGATAAGTGGTATTTTGGGTGAAGGGTGACACAGTGCACAATACAGGGGAAACTAGCACAACTCGTACAAGGAAAGGTCATGGAAGCCCCATAGACACATCCAAACTCCCCGAGGGAATGCATTGCTGGGCGGAGGGCTGTGGGGACCATGGTCTCGGGGAACATCTAGCTCAATTGGCATAACACAGTTTATAAAGACAGTGTTCTACATTCTACCTTGGTGAGTAGTGTCTGGGGTCTTAAAAGCCTGTGAGCGGCCGTCTAAGATACTCCACTGGTCTTATCCCTTCGGGAGCAAGGGAGAATGAAGAAAACAAGATACAAGGAAAAGATTAGTCCGAAGGATTAATTGTCCACAGCTACCAAGGCCTCCATCGGGCTGAGTCCAGTACTGCTAGATGGTGCCTGGCTACCACCACTGACTGCTCTGACCAGGATCACAACAGAGGGTTCTGGACATAGCTGCAGAAGGATGTAGAACATAATTCTAACTCACAAAAAAAGACCAGATTTACTGACCTAAAGGAGACTGGAGAAACCCCGCGAGTATGGCCTCCAGACACCCTTTTAGCTCAGTGGTGAAGTTATCTCCGAGGTTCACTGCTCAGCCTGGGAGTGGACAGCCCCGTAAAACCAAATGGGACTAACGAGGTATAGGAGTCCAGTGCCAAGGGCCAGAAGGCAGAAGGGGACAAGGAAGCTGGTGATAGGGAACCCAAGGTTGCGTAAGGATATTGTTGATGTGTTGTGAGATTGTTAACCATTGTCATAGGGCAACATGTGTAGTAACTGTTAAATGAGAAACTATTTTGTTCTGTAAGCCGTCATCTTAAGTGAGAATAGCACAATTGGAAGGGTGTAGTCAATGTCACTGAACTGTGCATGTAGTAATTTTTGAAATGGTGTATCTTTGGCTATGTGTATTTTCACCAAAAAAAAAAGGTTGAGAAGTTAGAGGGTTACATGTTGTGAGGCTGGTAACCAATGTCATCATAAAACAATATGTGTACTACTGTTTCATGAGAAACTATTTGTTCTGTAAACCTTCACCTGAAGTACAATAAAAATAAGAAAAATAAAAAAAAAATTTGCGTTTTAGGAATTGTATATCGTATACTACCTTGAAGAGAAAACCTAAAAATTTCCAGATGTATCGTGGTTTCAATGCCTGTTCTTAATGGATCTCTTAGTATGTTTTTGCATGCAGAAATTTCTAAGGATCGTTATATTTTTGTCAGATTCCTTCACAGAGATGTTTTACAAGAATATATACTTCTCCTATTGTAGGTAGAAGAAAAGAGAATGGTAGGGCCCAGATCAGAATTTTCACAAATTATTCTCCAGAAAGGACCATAATCAACCAAGAGAGTCACCAAGTTAACAAAGTACAAAACACTATGTAGTCTAAATTGCCAGCTTTCTCTCTTCTTGTTAGTCAGGATAAACTTGTTGTTGTTGTAAGCAACCCTGTGTACAACAGAACGAAACACTGCCCGCTCCTGCGCCATCCTCACAATTGTTAATGCTTGAGCCCATTGTTGCAGCCACTGTGTCAATCCATCTTATTGAGGGTCTTCCTCTTTTTCTGTGATCCTCTCCTCTACCAACCATGCTGTTCTTCTCCAGGGACTGGTCCCTCTTGATAACATGTCCAAAGTATGTGAGACAAAGTCTTGCCATCTGTATATAAATATTGACATGCTCTGGAATCTTGTAATGTATTGGCCCTTTTGTGCCTCTCCACTTTTAAAAACAATTGTATTTATGCTTTATGTCATTAATTAAGTAGCAGTATAATGAATACAGAAAACCAGCTGAAATATGAGTCCTTTAAAACTTACGGGCAAGGTTATTTATGAGCTTTTCCTTTAAAGGTGGATAGATAGTACTCCAAGTTCCTAGCGTCTTATGCTTTTAGCATTTGGATCAATAAGATAATCATAGCTCTGCACAAGATCTAGTGACATAAAGGGCTGATTCAGCTGCTACACACATTTACGGAAGCCAAGATTATAAAAACAAGCTTAAACATGTTGTTCCTTTTGAAAATGCATGGAGTGTCTTTCTATGCTGTTTTAAAGTAAAATCCAAGCCACTATAATTAAGAATCAAGCTCCATTAATTTTCTTGTGAAATCAAACAGAGATGCTTTTTAACTCTTATGTATGTGTTTTTTTTTTGTGTGTGTGTGCATTAGGTGAAAGTTTACAGAGGAAATTAGATTCCCATCTGATAGTTTGTATGGAAAGTATTGCATGGCCTTGGTTTCACTCCCCACAATGTGTCAGCAGTCTCCCCATTTACGCCCTGGATTCCAGGTTTCCTTTCGTCCTGATTTTCTACCTCTTCCTGCCTTCTCATCTTGGCTTCTGGGCAAATATTGCCCTTTTAACCTTGTATAATGGATTGTTCTAAGGAGCGCGTGCCTCTTGGGTGTTATTGTTTATTTTATGGGCTTGTCTGTTGTTCGGCTGGCAGATGGTCTCTGGGAATTACTTCAATTCCACGTCAGAAAGGTGTCTTTAGGGCCATAGTCAGGGGGTTTCTCCAGTCTCTGTCAGCTCAGTAAGTCTGGTCTTTTTTGTAAATTTGATTTTTTCTTCTACATTTTACTCCCGCTGTGTCTGGGACCCTCTGTTGTGATCCCAGTCAGAGGAGTGGTAGCTGAGCATGATCTAGTTTTTCAGGTCTCAGGGTCATGTAGGCTGTCTTACCTACATTTTCATTTTAGTTATCCCTGTTTGTTTTGAAACACTTTGGTGAGCTTAAAGATGGATACTTAGAATACATTACAAAACTTTTTAGAGGTCAATGTCATGGATGATAATGTGCCTACAGCATAAGCTTCTTCGGGCTGTGATCAGAGAAAGATACCACTTGGGAAGGGTGAATATTCTTTTCAGTATAGTACACGTGTTCGTTGTGATTCTAAAGTAATGGTTTTCTTGAACCCTTTGTTTTACAATGTGCAGTACTTGGGAAAAGTCCTATGTGAAAACAGCAAGTCAATTTCTTAAGACGTCATGTTAAGCTGATTTTAATAAATGCAAGTATTTACATTAATTAATATAATGCCGCATTATGAAAGCTCACTTAAGAATCCACTGTTCCTTACTTCTGAATTACTAGGCTTTGATGACTATTGTTATTGGCTTATTGGTTTATTTTTCCAAAATATTAATTACCAAAATAATAAATTTATACTTCCTTTCCATGTATATTGTAGATACTCTTAAGAAATATAAGCACTGTATATAGTCTAAAACTATTAATGGCAGTCTTCTCTGAGTTGTAGAGATATGGACATTTTTTCATCTTTATTTGCAGAGTCTATAACATATGTACTACTTTTATAATAGAAAATAAAGCATATTGAGGGGTTATTTTGATTAATGGTTTATTTTGATAATGGTATCTTTTTTATGAAGATCTACTATCAGCAAAGTTGTGTTCCTTGTGTATATCATGGGAAGTAGAATTCAGGTGAGTGGTGCAAATGGTTTGGGCACGACTGCTAACCTAAAGATTGGTGATTCGAACCCACCCAGTGGTGCTGTGGAAGAAAGTCCTGGCAATCTGCTTCCGTAAACGTTACTGCCAAGAAAACCCTATGGAGGTCAGTTCTATTCTGTAACATACGGGCTCACCATGAGTTACAATTGACTCAACCATCGGTTTTTTTTGGCTCTAGAAGAGCTTCTCATTTTGTGTCTATTTAGAATGTTTACTATCTTAAATGCTTAACTTCTGTGACTTTACTCACAGTTTGTCCTAATTCACTTGCTCTTTTCCTGAAATTCTTGAACTGTGCTTCTTACATTTCTCTCAAAATCTGTCACTTAATTTGTCCTCTTTGTTTTCATTTAAGTATTCATCTTTTCTTGCTTATATTATTGCAAAGGACTCCTAGCTGGTTTCCCTGCATCTAGTTTTAATCCATTCCAGTTCTACTGCTATACAACAGTTAGAATGGGTATTTTATATTTTTGAAATGTTGAACTAATAATGTCATACTGTTCTTAAAAACTTTGGTTCGCTTCTCCATGTCTACGATAAAATCTAAGCCCCTTAAATATCCAATGAATTCTTTCATTGTCTAACCCCTCCCTCTATTCTGTTGCCATCTAGTTGATTCTGACTCATAGCAACCCCGTAGGACAGAGTGCCTATATAGAACTGCCCCATAGGGTCCAAGCCTGTAATCTTTATGGAAACTGACTGCCTGATCTTTCTCCTGGGGAGCAGCTGGAGGGTTCAAACCACCAACCTTACAGTTAGCAGCCAAGTGCTTAACCACTGTGCAGCCCTACCTTTCCATTATTATCTTCCTACCGTGCCTCACCCCTACCAACACCTTGTAAGTACTTCCACTAAAATCTAGTTGCCTTTGGATAAACTTCAGCACATTTGCCTTCCTCACCTTTCTATCCCCACTCCTTTCACCCAAGATTCTATTCAAACATTTTCTATGAGACCTTCTCTGCCCTCCCTATTAGAGAAAAAAAAAGCAAACCTGTTGAGTGGATTCCAGCTCGCGGCAACCGCATGTGTTACAGAGTAGAACTGCTCCATAGGCTGTAATCTTTACTGAAGCAGTTCAAACCACCAACTTTTAGGTTAGCAGCCAGTTGCACACAGCTTGTGCCATGCAGGGACCCTCCATACTTGAGAGCTACATGCCTTTCTGAGGTCCTACATCATCCGAACTATTTAAGCAGTAATCGTTCTAATTGCTATGTGTCTATCTCCTCTACTTCAAGGGCAAGGAATATATTTTAATATTTTTTACCTTCCTGAAGCACATTTATGTGCTTAGTAAATGTTTGTTAAATGAATTAATGAAGGCTTACGTTTCCTGATTTTATTCCCAAAGTTGTCATCTTTAGGCTTCTCCTTTTTACAACGCACCAAATTCTGTCTTAGTTATCTAGTGCTGCTATTACAGAAATACCACCAGTGTATGGTTTTGACAAACAGGAATCTATTCTCTCACAGTTTAGGCAGCTAGAAGTCCCAATTCAGGGCACCAGCTCTAGGGGAAGGCTTTCTCTCTTTGTTGGCTCTGAGGGAAGGTCCTTGTCTTCTTTCAGCATCTGTGGACCTGGTGTTCGTTGGAGATTTCCATGTGTCTTGGCATAACAGGTTACAGTTCAGGATTAGAAACAACTCAGAAGACTCAGCATACAGTTCTTCAGTCAGGATAACTTCTCAGTTATGCCCTCAGGCAGGTCCTCTCTCTCTCTCTCTCTTTCCCCCCTAGTGATGGCCCAGCCCTGCCTATGCCCTGCTCAGGCAAGTATTACAAAGCTCTTCAACTCCACGCATAAGTGCCCAGAGGCACCCCACTCTGCCTGTAAGCCTCGGCCTGAAGGCGTTCAGCTCTACCTATGTTTTAGCATGATGTAAAAATCTATGTCTAAAGAGTTTATTCAATAAATATAAAAACTGCTAATAAAATTCTTCGGTTCTAATCAGTCATTTAGTTATTTGAATAATCATCCCTTCCCCACCCACGGTAAAATAGCAATATATTAACACCAGCCATGTATAGCCATTAAGGGTAAAAGTAGCACTCCCCTAGTGTACGGTTTCTTAAGACCCATGGACTCCTGCCTGACTTTAGGGAGTCCGGGAACCCACTGAAGTGGTATGTAAAATGCTGTGCTTAGACCACTGTTATTGTTCTGGGGGAAGAGTCTGTTGCTTTCAACAGATCTCATGGGACTAATTGGCCCAAAAGAAGGTTAAGAACGAACTCTTGAGGTTTTGTAGTCTTATGGTACCATGCTTCATTTTTGTATTAACTTCATTTATATGTGTATGTTATCAGCTAATAGAAACCAACAATCAATGTGCCCAGGGGAATGTTTCCCAAAGTGTGTTCTATAGACCATTTGGATCAGAATCATCTGGGGTGCCTGTTAAAAATACAGATCTCTGGCCCCACACCAGGCTGGCTGAATCAGAAGCTCTGGATGTTGGGCACAGGAATATGCATCTTAAATTTACAATGAATTCTTAGGCACTCCAGTTTAAACTATTGTGATAGAAACATGGAGAAATTGAAGTCATTCTTCAAGTGGAGTAAACTAGCTTTTTTTAAAAAAATTAATGAATAGTAACTAACATTTACTAAGCACTAACTACCTGACAGGCGCTGTTCTAAATATACAGTAAAACCTGTGAAAGCCAGAACCTGTGTAAGGTGAAAACATGTCAGAGAAAGAAAACTCAAATATTTTCTACTAACAGAGGGTGATAGAAAAGTGGTAAGACTGCACCCTGTCAAGGATGGAAAACTTGCTAGACCCAAAAAAACAAGACAGTCCCTTCAAGTTCCAGCTCTCACAGGTTTCACTGTATATGGATTAACAATCATATGTTAGCCCATGTGAGGAAGTTGGGGCATAGAAAGGTTAATTAAGTACAACAAAGGTGTGTTATAAGTGGTAGAATTGGGATTTTAACACAGTCTGGTTCCAGAGGCCAAGATCCTAATTACTACCTTATATTGCCTCTCAAGGCAGAACATTTTTTTTTTTTAAATGTATTCATTTAAAAAAAATTTATTTTTATTGTACTTCAGATGAAGGTTTACAAAACAAATAGTTTCTCATTAAACAGTTAGTACACGTACTGTTTTATGACATTGGTTAACAACCCCATGACATAACAACACTATCCCTTCTTGACCTTGGTTTCCTATTACCAGCTATTGTGTCTCCTCCTGCCTTCCAGTCTTTGTCCCTGGGCTGTTGTGCTCCATTAGTCTCATTTTGTTTTATGGGGCTCTCTAATCTTTGGCTGAAGGGTGAACCTTGGGAGTGACTTCATTACTGAGCTAAGAGGGTATCCAGAGGCTGTGCTCTTGGGATTTCTCCACTCTCTGCCAGGCCAGTAAGTCTGGTCTTTTTTTGTGAGTTAGAATTTTGTTCTACATTTTTCTCCAGCTCTGTCCAGGACCCTCTGTTGTGATCCCTGTCAGAGTAGTTAGTGATGGTAGCTGGGTACCATCTAGTTGTACTGGACTCACTCTGGTGGAGGCCGTGGTAGTTGTGGTCCATTAGTCCTTTGGACTAATCTTTCCCTTGTATCTTGATTTCTTCATTCTCCCATGCTCTCGAAGGGGTGAGACCAGTGGAATATCTTAGATGGCTACTCAAAGGCTTTTAAGACCCCAGATGGTACTCACCAAGGTAGAATGTAGAACATTGTCTTTATAAACTGTGTTATGCCAATTGAGCTAGATGTTTCCCGAGACCATGGTCCCTACAGCCCTCTGCCCAGCAATTCAGTCCCTCAGGGAGCTTGGATGTGTCTATGGAGCTTCCATGACCTTTCCTTGTACAGGTTGTGCTGGCCTCTCCTGTATTGTGTACTGTCTTAGCCTTCACCAAAGTGACCACTTATCTACTGTCTATTTAGTATTTCCCCCTCCCACCCCTCCCATCCCTCATAATCATCAAAGATTGTTTCTTTTTGTGTGCAAACCTTTTCATGAGTTTTTACAGTAGTGGTCTCATATAATACTTGTCCTTTTGTGATTGACTTATTTCACTCAGCATAATGTCCTCCAGTGTCATCCATGTTGTGAGATGCTTTGAAGAGTCATCATTATTCTTTATCATGGCATATTACTCCATTGTGTGTATGTACTATAGTTTATCAATTCATCTGTTGATGGGCATCTAGGTTGTTTCCATCTTTTTGCTGTTGTGAACAATGCTGCAATGAATGTGGGTATGCATATGTCTATTCATGTGACCGCTCTTATTTCTGTAGGATATATTCCTAGGAGTGGGAATGCTGGATCCTATGGTCTTTCTATTTCTAGCTTTCTAAGGAAGTGCCATATCATTTTTCAAAATGGTTGTTTCATTTTGCCTTCCCACCAGCAGTGCATAAGAGTTTCGAACTCCCTGCAGCCTCTCCAGCATTTGTTATTTCCAGTTTTTTTGATTCGTGCCAGTAATGCTGGGGTGAGATGGTATCTCATTGTGGTTTTGATATTCATTTCTCTAATGGCTAGTGATCGTAAGCATTTCTCATGTGTCTGTTGGCTGCTTTAATGTCTTCTTCGGTGAAGTGTCTGTTCATTTCCTTTACCCATTTTTTAATTGGATTATTTGTTTTTTTGTTGTAGAGGTGTTAGATTTTCCTGTAGATTTTAGGGATTAGACCTTTGTCTAACTTGTAATATGCAAAAATTTTTTCCCAGTCTGTAAGTTCTCTTTTTACTCTTTTGGTGAAGTCTTTTGATGAGCTTAAGTTTTTAATTTTTGGAAGATCCCAGTTATCTAGCTTATCTTCTGGAGTTTTTGTGTTGTTAGTTATGGTTTGTATCCTGCTAATGCCATGTATTAGGGCCTCTAGCGTTGATCGTATTTTTCTTCTATGAAGTTGATAGTTTTTGGCTTTATAGTTAGGTCTTTGATCAATTTTTAAAAAATTATTTATTTATTATTGTAGTTTAAATGAAGTTTACATTTCAAGTTAGTCTCCCATACAAAAATTTATACATACATTGTTATGTGACACTAATTGCTCTCCCAATACTGTGATAGCAAACTCCTCCTCTCCACCCCTGATTCTGCATGTCCATTCAACCGGATCCTAACCCTCTCTACATTACCATCTCACCTCTGGACAGAAGCTGCCTGTTTAGTCTCTCGTATCTACTTGAGCTAAGAGACACACTCCTCACGAGTATCACTTTATGTCACACAGTCCAGTCCAATCTCTGGAGAGTTGGCCTCCGAAATTGTTTCAGTTCTGGGCTGATAGAGAATCCAGGGGCCATTCTTTCCCGGGTTTCTCCAGTCTCAGTCAGACCGTTAAGTCCTGTCTTCTTACTAGAATTTGAGTTCTGCACTCCACCTTTCTCCTGCTCCATCAGAGACTCTCTGTTGTATTCCCTGTAGGGCAGTCATTGGTGGTAGCTGGGCACCATCTAGTTCTTCTGGTCTCAGGCTGATGAAGTCTCTGGTTCAGGTAGTCCTTTCTGACTCTTGGGCTAATACTTTCCTTGTGTCTTTGGTGTTCTTCATTCTCCTTTACTCCAAATGGGTTGGGACCAATTGATGCATCTTAGATGGCCGCTTGCAAGCTTTTAAGACCCCAGACGCCACTCACCAAAGTAAGACACAGAACATTTTATTAATAAGCATTCTTATGCAAATTGACCAAGATGTCCCCTGAAAGCATGGTCCCCAGACCCCTACCCCTGCTACTCTGTCCCTCAAAGTGTTTAATTGTATTCCGGAAACTTCTTAGCTTTGGTTTAGTCCAGTTGTGCTAACTTCCCTGTAGTGAGTGCTGTCCTTCCCTTCACGTAAGATAATGCTTATCTACTATCTAGTCAGTAAATAACCCTCACCCTCCCTCCCTACCCTCCTAACCATCAAAGAATGTATTCTTCTATGTTTAACCTTTTCTTGAGTTCTTATAATAGTGGTCTTATACAATATTTGTCCTTCTGTGACTGACTGAATTCACTCAGAATAATGCCTTCCAGATTCCTCCATGTTACAAGATGTTTCACAGCTTTATCATTTTCTATCATTGCGTAGTATTTCATTGTGTGGATATACCATAATTTGTTTATCCATTTGTCCGTTGATGGGTGCCTAGGTTGTTTCCATCTTTTT
>NW_004444044.1:4045504-4062595 GCF_000243295.1 Trichechus manatus latirostris
TAGCCTTGGTTTCCTTTTGTGACTTCCCTATCTGGGTTGATATCTGGTTGCTCTGTCCTGTGTTCTAGTCTTGGGTTGTTATCTGATGTTACTGATTTTCTAACCAGAGGACTCCCTTTAGTGTTTCTTGTTATTTTGGTTTGAGTTTTGCAAATTCCCTAAACTTCTGTTTATCTGGAAAATCCTAATTTCACTATCATATTTGAGAGACAGCTTTGCTGTATATATAATTCTTGGTTGGCAGTTTTTTTCCTTCAAGGCTTTATATAAGTCATCCCATAGTCTTCTTGCCTGCATGGTTTCTGCTGAGTAGTCCGAGCTTATTCTTATTGACTCTCCTTTGTAGATGACTTTTCGTTTATCCCTAGCTGCTCTTAAAATTCTCTCTTTACCTTTGGTTTTGGCAAGTCTGATTAAAATATGTCTTGGTGACTTTCTTTTGGGATCTACCTTATGTGGGATTCGATGAGCATCTTGGTTACCTATCTTGTCATCTTTCACGATATCAGGGAAGTTTTCTGCCAACAAATCTTCAAGCATTCTCTCTGTATTTTCTCTTATTCCCCCCTATTCTGGTACTCCAATCACTCATAGGTTATTCCTCTTGATAGAGTCTCACATAATTCTTAGGGTTTCTTCATTTGTTTTTAATCCTTTTATCTGATTTTTCCTCAGATAAGTTGGTGTCAAGTGCTTTATCTTCAGTCTCACTAATTCTGACTTCCATTGCCTGGATTCTGCTCCTATGACTTTCTGTTGAGTTGTCTAATTCTGAAATTTTATTGTTAATTTTCTGGATTTCTGAATGCTGTCTCTCTGTGGATTCTTGCAGCCTGTTAAATTTGTCATTGTGCTCTTCTCTAATCTTTTTAATTTCCTCTGTTACGTGTTCTGTGTTTTGCTTAATTTCCTTCCTAATTTCTTGAAGAGTTCTGTAGATTAATCTTTTGTATTCTGCCTCCGGTATTTCCAAGCAATTTTCCTCATCTGGAAAATTTCTAGATTCTTTATTTTGGGAGCTTGCTGAAGCCATCATGGATTGCCGCTTTATGTGATTTGATATTGACTGTTGTCTCTGAGCCATCAATAAGTTATTATATTTATTTATTTTATGTGTGCTTACTGTGTCCTATCTTCTTGTCTGGTTTTGATATGCCCAAATAGGCTGCTCATAAGAGCTAGTTTGATTATTGGCAACTTTGAAGCTCTAATGTCCTGTCACTAGATCTGTTACTAGGTATGTGAACTCAGGAGTCCACCCACTCCTTCTGTGTGGTTTCAGCTCAAGTGCCCAGGTCGATAGCCACCAAGTGTGTGGTGTAGGCTCTCACTTACAGTCCTAGACAGGCATGGGTGATTGGTGTAAGCACAGGCATCTGACTGCAGTGGGGGACACACTCTGAGCAAGGTAGGGGGCTGACCACCGCCCCCAAGTGTCCAGGAGGAAGGCGTGTCCCTGTTCCCTAGAGCACGTAGGTGGATGGGTTTTGCAGCTGGACTATGAGTGCCTACTGCTGTGGGTTGTAAGGACTAGGGGCACCTCTTATTCATGGGCCCCTATCGCAGGTGGCTAGGTGGCATGGGTGGAGCCATCAGTCCTCAGGCCCCTGATGTGGGTAGGTGAAGACCCTGCTTAATGGGGAGAGCAGTGTCTAATGTCAAGAACCTGCAAGTTCACAGCTGAAACAGGTGAAGTTAGACTTCCGGCATATACCCTGTTGTACTGCAGTAATGATGGCCTATGCTGTTGAAATGGGCCCTTACAAGTCTACAAAGGGGGAAAGGCACTCAAAGTCCATGGATCCCTTATGCCTGTGCCTAGGCAAAGGAGCTGTGCCTACCCTGGGTTCCTGGCTTAAGGGAGCTGGTAGTTTATTTTTTCCTGTTTGTTAATTTGTTTACTCTCTAAGGCAGGGAGAATGGCTCCGGGTGTGTGATGTATCCTACTTCTGGCCCAGGGGACTCGGCAATTGCTGAAGCTAATCCAGGACCCAGTGTAGAGCAGGGAGCGGGGAGGTAAATGGGAGAGAGGTTTTTCCCTAAGGGGGATGTTTTTGATCTGTGTGGTAGGCCGTACACATGTACTTATCTTTCACCAATCCAGGGCTGCTTCTCACTGGTTCTGGGTGGCTGTGTAGGCTCTCTGGTGCTGGGTCTCTTCCCGTGCAGAAAACGTGCCTCCTGAGCACCGCTGCTTGCCTGCCTCACCACTCACCCCCTACCTGATCAGGCCTGAAGGGCTCAGGCTCTCGCCGGGTCAGGTCTGGCAACTCCTCGCTACTTCCGAACTGTCTCTCCCTCCCCCGCCACTCAGTCTGGTTCCTCAACTCAGCCTATTATTTTCATGGCTCTCAGATTGACATATGTAATAGATTCACTTGTTTTTTCGGGTCTCTATTGTAAGAGGGTCCACCGAAATGTCTGACCACTCTGTCATCTTGGCACCGCCTCCCTTCGATCCGTTTTGAATTATTTTTTTGTATATTGTGTGAGGTATGGGTCCTATTTCATTTTTTTGCAGATGGACAATCAGTTTTGCCCACACCATTTGTTGAAAAGACTGTTTCTCATTTGATGGACTTTGTGCCTTTGTTGAAGATCAGGTGACTGTAGATGGATGGATTTACATCTGGGTTCTCAACTGTGTTCCATTGGTCTATGTATCTGTTGTTGTACCAGTGCCAGGCTGTTTTGTCTCCTGTAGCTGTATAGTAGGTTTTGAGGTCGGGTAGTATGAATCCTCCTACTTTATTCTTCTTTTTCAATAGTGCTTTACTTATCCGGGGTTTCTTCCCTTTCCATATAAAGTTAATGATTAGTTTTTCCATCTCTTTAAAAAATGTCATTGCTATTTAGATGGGGATTGCTTTGTATTTGTAAATTGCTATGGGTAGAATTGTCATTTTCACCATGTTGTCTACCTATCCATGAGCATGGTATATTTTTCCATTTATGTAGATCTCTTTTGGTTTCTTGCAGTAGTGTTTTGTAGTTTTCTTTGTATAGGTCTTTTACCTCCCTGGTTAGATTTATTCCCAAGTATTTTATTTTTTTAGGGGCTGTTATAAATGGTATTTGTTTCCTGATTTCCTTTTCATCATTGTCTTTATTGGTGTATAAGAATCCAGTGGATTTTTGTGTGTTTATCTTGTATCCTGCTACTCTGCCGAATATTTCTATTAGTTTCAGTAGTTTTCTCATGGAGTCTTTTGGGTTTTCTATGTATAGTATCATGTCATCTGCAAAGAGGGACAGTTTAACCTCTTCATTACCAATTTGGATGTCTTTTATTTCTTTTTCTTGCCTTATTGCTCTAGCTAGAACTTCCAGCACAATGTTAAATAGGAGTGGTGATAAAAGGTATCCTTGTCTTGTTCCTGTTCTCAAGGGGAATGTTTTCATCCTGTCTCCATTAAGAATGATGATGGCCATTGGTTTTGCATAGATGCCCTTTTTTTGTTGAGAAGTTTCCCTTCTATACCTATTTTATTGAGAGTTTTTATCAGGAATGGGTGTTGGAGTTGGTCAAATGCCTTTTCTGCGTCAATTGAGATGATCATGTGATTCTTTTCTTTCCTTTTATTGATGTGGTGGATTATGTTGATTGATTTTCTAATGTTGAACCATCCTTGCATATCTGGTATGAATCCTACTTTGTTGTGGTGTATTATTTTTTTGATATGATGCTGAATTCTATTGGCTAGAATTTTGTTGAGAATTTTTGCATCTATATTCTTGAGAGATATTGGTCTGTAATTTTTTTTTGTGTGTGGCGTCTTTGCCTGGTTTTCGTATCAGGGTTATGCTGGCGTCATAGAATGAATTTGGAAGTGTCGCTTCCTTTTCTGTGTTCTGAAATAGTTTGAGTAATACTGGTATAAGCTTTTCTCTGAATGTTTGGTGGAATTCTCCAGTGAAGGCATTCTTGCCAGGGCTTTTTTTTGCCGGGAGTTTTTTTTATTACCTTTTCAGTGTCTTCCCTTGTTATGGGTCTGTTCAGATTTTCAGTATCACTTGGTGTTAGTTTGGGTAGGTAGTGTGTTTCTAGAAATTTATCCATTTCAAGGCAGAACATTTTACTAGTTTATTATAATTTTATTTTTCTCTATTTTTTGTTGTTGTTTAGTAGTTTACTAATGTTAATTCTTTTTTTTATTGTGCTTTATTTGAAAGTTTATGGTTCAAGTTAGTTTCTCATGCAAAAATTTATACACACACTGCTATGTGACCCTAGTTGCTCTCCCTATAATGTGACAGCACAGCACACTCCTCCTTTCCACCCTGGACTTCCTGTGTCCATTCAACCAGCTCCTGTCCTTTTTTGCCTTCTCATCTCGCCTCCGGACAGGAGCTGCCCATTTAGTCTCATGTATCTACTTTAGCTAAGAAGCAGTCTCTTCAAGAGTATACAAATGTTAATTCTTAATATTTACTATCATTTAGAGCTTCACTTTGAAGCAAGTATAAAGGCTTTTTTTTTTTTTCTATTTCAATAATACATAGCTGAAAGAATCAAGAAAACATATCATCTGGAATGCATAACTAAAGTAACTACATCACAGTTGAAAACTTTGATATGAGAAAATACATTTTATACAAAGGTAAAAAACTTACATAGTAAAGCATTAGTAACTTGATTAAAGAAAAATCGGACAATAAGAAAAAGACAATCAACCTTTTAAAGAATTTGACTAAAGAAGCCCAAGAACCAATAAAAATAAGAAAAGATGCTCAATCTCATGAAGGAATTGGGAACTGCAAATTAAAATAAGATACAATTTCACACCTGTTGTATTTTAAAAAATTAAATCTGACAAATTGGTTGTAAGCAGTTTGACAATATTTAGTAAAAGTGAAACTATGCATAGGCTAGGAAGTTAGAAATTCTACTTGAAAAATTTTTTCTATAGAAACTTTTGTACATGTGCATAGAGCTATGGTCAAAGAACAGTTCATTGAAGTATCGCTTGTAAAAGTGAAAAAGGAAACAACCTAACTGTTCATCAATAGGGAAGTGGATGAATTATGGTATATTCCTGTCATAGACCACCATATAACAGCTAAACTGAATGAAGTAGATCTTTACCAGTATGGAACAATCACAAAAGTGTGTTTTTATTCAAGTAAAGCTTCAGAATATAACTTGATTTCATAGACCAAAATTGATAAAATATAACAACTATTTTTTTAATTAAAATATTTATTTTGCTGTTGTCGAGAATATATACAAACATACACCAATTCAGCAATTTCTGCATGTACAATTCAGTGATGTTAATTGCATTATTTGAGTTGTGCAACCATTCCCTCTCTCCTTTTCTGAGTTTTTCCTCCCCTATTAACATAAATTCCCTGCCCCCCAGTTGCATTGTCAATTTGATCCCATACAAACCAAAAACCAAACCCACAGCCATCAAGTTGATTCTGACTCATAGCGACCCCATAGAGTTTCCAAGGCTGTAAATCTCTACGGAAGGAGACTGGCCCATCTTTCTCCTGAGGAGCTGCTGGTGGTTTTGAACCACTGACCTTTCGGTTAGCAGTCAATCACTTTAACCACTTCACCAGCCAGTTCTAAAAAGAGCATAATGTTCAAGACAGACGTTTTTTGTTAAGCTATTGTTTGGTTTTAAGAAGACTTCAGGGGATATTTCTGGTTTAAGTTTTAAAGATTATATCAGGGCAAGCTTCAGGGTTTCATCCAAACCTTCATGGCTCCAGGAAGTCTGTAGTCCATGAGAATTTGAAATTCTGTCCTACGTTTTCCTCCTTTTGATCAGGATTCTTCTATAGAATCTTTGATCAAAATATTTAGTAATGGTAGCCAGGCACCATCCACTTCTGGTCTCATGGCAAAGGAGACAGTTGTTCATGGAGGCAGTTAGAAACACATTCCACATCTTCCTCCTATTCCTGACTCTCCTTCCTTTGTTGCTCCAGGCAATTGTTGTGCCTTGGATGGCCACTTGCAGGCTTTTAAGACCCCAGGCTCTACTTAACGAACTAGGAGGTAGAACAGAAGCACTAAATATGCTATTTGGCCAGTTAACTGGGATGTCCCATGAAAGCATGACCCTAAACCTCCAAACAAAGAAACCAAATCCCGTGAGGTTTTTGGTTGTATATAAACAGCCTCAGCAGCTACTTTTTGTTCTTGTTGTAAATATATCTATCATATAACTTTTTTTTAAGAGTATTTTTTTATTGTATTTTAGATTAGCATTTACAGAGCAAATTAATTTCTTATTAAACAATTAATACACATATTGTTTTATGACATTGGCTGCCACCCCCATGACACGTCAACTCTCCCCTTCTCGACCTTCAGTTCCCTGTTCCCAGCTTTCCTGTCCACTTGTGCCTTCTCGTCTTTGCCCCTGGGCTGGTGTGCCCATTTAGTTTCATTTTGTTTTATGGGTCTGTCTAATCCTTGGCTGAAGCGTGAACTTCAGGAGTGATTACAGTACTTAGTTAAAACGGAATCTGGGGGCCATACTTTTGGGGTGTCTCCTGTCTCTGTCACACCGTAAGTCTGGTCTTTTTTTTGGTGAGTTAGAATTTTGTTCTACATTTTTCTCCAGCTCTGTCCGGGACCCTGTATTGTAATCCCTGTCAGAGCAGTCAGTGGTGGTAGCTGGACACCATCTAGTTGTGCTGGGCTCAGTCTGGTGGAGGTTGTAGTACTTGTGGCCCATTAGTCCTCTGGACTAATCTTTCCCTTGTGTTTTTGGTTTTCTTCATTCGCTTTTGCTCCAGATGGGGTTAGACTAGTGGAGTATCTTAGATGGCTGCTTGCAAGCTTTTAAGTCCCCAGATGCTACTCATCAAAGTAGGATGTAGAACATTACAAAGTGTGTTATGCCAATTGAGCTAGATGTTCCCTAAGACCATGGTCCCTACAGTCCTCAGCCCACTAATTCGGTCCCTCAGGGAATTTGGATATGTTTGTGGAGCTTCCATGACCTTACCTTGGGCAAGTTGTGCTGACTTCCCCAGTATTGTGTACTGTCTTACCCTTCACTATAGTTAATACTTATTGTTTACTTAGTGTTTTTCCCTCCCCTCCCTGGTAACTATAAAAGATTGTTTCTTTTTGTATGTAAACCTTTTCATGAGTTTTTATAACTGGTCTGATACAATAGTTGTCCTTTTGTGATCGACTTATTTCACTCAGCATAATGCCCCCCCGATTCATCCATGTTGTGGGATGTTTCGCAGATTCCTCATTGTTCTTTATTGTTGGATAGTATTCCATTGTGTGTATGTGCTATAGTTTATCCATTCATCTGTTGATGGGCATTTAGGTTGTTTCCACCTTTTGGCTCTTGTGAATAGTGCTGCAATGAACATAGGCGTACAAGTCTCTGAGTCTCTGCTTTCAAGTCTTTTGGGTATGTACCTAGGAGTGGAATTGCTGGGTTATATGGTGTTTCTATTTTTTAATTTTTTGAGAAACCACCACACGGTTTTCCATAATGGCTGTGCGACTTTGTATTCCCATCAGCAATGGGTAAGGGCTCCAATTTCCCCACATCCTCATCATTTGTTATTTTATGGGTTTTGTTTTTTTTTTTAAATCTTAGCCATCCTTGTAGAAGTGAAATGGTATCTCAATGTGGTTTTGATTTGCATCTCCCTGATGGCTAATGACACTGACATCTTTTCATGTGTTTGGTGGCCATTTGAATGTCCTCTTTGGTGAAATGTCTATTCAAGTACTTTGTGCCAATTTTATGATTGGGTATTATTTATTTTTATAGATATGTATATAGTAAAGTACAAAAACAATGACTGGAATGATACATCATAATTCATGATAGCAGTCTATCTCCAGGGAGGGGAATGATACTGGAGAGATCAACAAAAGGAATTTTGAATTTATTTGTAATATTTTATTTAAATTATAAAAATTTGTTTGCAGCAAAATTCACAAAATGTTATTATTTGTTAATTTGGGTGATGTTAAATTTTCTATAGTGTTTGTTTTTTAAACTTTTGAAGGCAAAATACAAATGTTTTTAAGAGAATGAATATCTAAACAATAAAAAAGTTTATAATTGGATTTAACTTACCTGAAGCAGCATTTTTTCAGTTTGAATTTCTGGTTGAATCCTGCCTGATTTTTGGATTATCTACTATTCAAAGAAACATGTTCATCATTGTGATCCCCGAGATCATAGTTACACTGATTTTCTACAGTAATTCACAACTGAATTATTTTGACGTTAACTTGTATTACTTTAGCACATTAATTTAAAATTATTTTACTTCATACAGCTGGCAAGAAAAATGAGCAACTCCAGCCATTTCTCTCAAATATTTTCAGTATATCAGATATGCAAATATAATTATTCAAGTTATATAAGCTAATTTTTATCCTTACGATCACGAAAAGTAATTTTCCGGTGTTTGCCAAAATATCTGACTGTTAGTTTTAGAGGTCTGATAAACAAAGAAAACTTACTTAAAAAATTAAAGGGACGTACATGTTCATTTTACTTAACTCCATGTTATAGACAAGAAACTGTGACTTAAAGTCAGTTAGCTGCAGAATTAAGTCACTCCTTAACCATTATATTTTCTTCTACTTTAATTTTTAATATTTTCCATAGCTGTCCATAGCTTAATATACTGACATAAAGTGAACAGGTTTTTGCTTTCTATTGATGCCTAAGTATTTTTAAGTTCACCATCTCAACATCCTCCCACTACATAAATATCAGAAAAACTCTTAAGGAAAAATATAACTTTGTCATCACTTGAAGTTGCCACTACAAACTATTTCAGGTCAGTAGTACAGGAGGAAAAATGGAATGTTTATCTTATTTACTACATTATGGACTATTAGAAAATACTCAAAAATAATTAAGGCATATTTCTTTTCCCACTTTTGCCAGTAATCAACTTTATTGGAACTCATCTATGAATCTCCCTCGAGTTCATAAAGTGAGCCTCAATGAGAAATTATCATATTGAGCGATTATCAATTTATTATTCGTGCGTAACACAGTACCCAATACATCTCGGTACTCTTTAAATGTTTGTTAAATAAAAAATTTTGAGGATGTAAATATTAAACCCAGCGACTTGTTCCTTCTTTTGCTATTAACTCACATCAGACAAGGCATCTGTCTTTTAAGAAATAGGATAGTATCTACATCCTTGCTATTACAGGATGGTTAAGTTTTATAGTGCCATGAGGTCTCTGAAGGAATATAAAAATGGGCTTATTTTTTCTACTTTCCTAAATGGAAAATTTTTCTTCCTTGAAAACGTTTTTTTTAATTGATGTAATTAAATGAAGTTTACATTTCAAGTTAGTCTCCCATACAGAATTTTTTTTTTTTTAAACATACATTGTTATGAGACCCCAACTGCTCACCCCATTCTGCGACAGCACTCCTCCCCTCCACCCGATTCCCCATGAACATTCAACCAGCTCCTAACTCTCTCTGCCCTCCCTTCTAACCTCTGGACGGAAGCCGCCCCTTTGGTCTCTTATATCTACTTGTCTAAGAGGCACATTCTTCACGAGTATCACTTTATGTCCCACAGTCCAGTCCAATCCCTGTCTGAAGAGTTGGCCTCAGAAATTGTAAAACATTTTTTTTTCACTTTATATATATGGCAGGTATTTGACATAGAACAAACACAGCCTTCAACTTCATTTCCTTGTTTTTTGTCCTGTCCCACCTTTTCTATATCCCTTCATGTGCTCACTCAATGCTCTCCCACTTAGGGTATTAATTTTACACTTCACTTTATTCTGTTCCTGTAAAGAATAGAATCACTGTTAATACTAGCTGCAGTTCATTGAGTACTTATGTGCCAGATGTTTATCTGTCAACAGATCTCCATCCTCACAACTCTGTAATAACAGCCAAAACTTAATAGGGTGAGTACTATATACCAGGCAGTATTCGAAGTGCTTTAAATATATTAATTCAGTTAATCCTCATAACTTCTGTATGAAGTAGGTACTGCTATTATTCATTTTAGGTGAGAAAACTGAGGAACAGAGAAATCAAATAACTTGCACAAAGTCATGGTTACTAAGTGATGGAGGTGGGTTAGGAACCCAGGTAATCAACTGAGTATGTTCTTCTTAACGACTACTATATTGCCTAAGGTAGATATAACAGCATCATACAGATGAAGGAAAATTAAACTCATAGCTTAAGTAGTTAATTTAAAATTGCCCTGGTAAGTTAACTTCAAAACCTGTGCTTTTTTACTGTATCAGAAGAGGAAGTATACAATAGGGCTCTGAATCCAGAAAGGCTGGGTTTGTATCCTGGCTCTACCACTTAACAGCCACGTGACCCTGGGAAAGTTACTTCACTTTGCCAGTTTCCTCCTCTTTAAAATGCGTATAACACTAGAATTTACCACACAGGGTTGTTATGAGGAATAACGAAGTAAGTGGAAGTATACTGCATAGTAAGCACTCATAAATGTTCGCTTTTATTTCCAACCTACCTCTTTTATTTATAAGAAAACAAAAGATAATCTGGCATGTGTGCCATGATGAGAAAGCAGCTGTAGCCCAGAGGTTAAGGGAATGAATGCTCTAATTAAGCCAGCTTGGATACAAATTCCAAGCATGTGTCCTTGAGGAAAGTTAACGTCTGTGCTTCAGCATCCTCATCTGTGAAACAGAGAGCAGCATCACTTCACAAAGTTATTGTAAAGATTAAATGAAGTAATACACAACTGGTACCTGGGAAGTATTTAAGAACAAAACAGTAAGACTTCTTTTGTGCTCTCCTTCACCCAGGCCTCTCATTTTCTTCCCTGGCATACTAGTCATCCTAAGTATTTTTAAGTTCACCATCTCAACATCCTCCCACTACATAAATATCAGAAAAACTCTTAAGGAAAAATATAACTTTGTCATCACTTGAAGTTGCCACTTACCTAGTAGTAATCATACCAGAAATTTTCAGCAATGGAGTATGTGTACAAACTATTTCAGGTCAGTAGTACAGGAGGAAAAATGGAATGTTTATCTTATTTACTACATTATGGACTATTAGAAAATACTCAAAAATAATTAAGGCATATTTCTTTTCCCACTTTTAACAAAGTTTCTCTTAAGTTTTTACCACACACAATATAAAAAAAATCCATGTTATATTAAACCCATTTATTAATGTCTCCTACCCAAGCATTATGTTTAGGTAAGTGAAATGTATCACAATTACTTTATAGGCTATCTTACAAATAACATGACTGCCAAAGGTGCAGTCTCTTCACTTTAGGTGAAAAAGTTACAAAAGTGTTGTAAATTTGATTACCATTCCACGACCAGCTGTGAAATTTTTCTAGGCTAGTACTTGGCAGTATATTAGAGAACTTTTGAAAACCACCTTTCCCAAGTACCTTCATATTGCTCCCACAGTTCTTAGTATGACTTTAATATAAGGACAAACTGAGCAATAACCCAACTCAGCTTCCCTGATGAGAATTTTAAGAATTTGTTATGTATTATATATTAATACAAGCACCTCGCTAGTTTAAAAAATTTATTGATTCAAAATTATTGCCAAAAAGCATAAGCTAAGCAAAAAAATTTATTTAAGTTTAATGCTCTTTTTAACTCCTGCACGGATGCCAGATAATTCACCACTATAACGTTGCACTTCTCTATGAACTTCACGAACCTGGCCTCTTCTGCGAATTTTGGCTCTTCTGAACTTCTCCCGGTGTTTCACTCTGGGATTGCGATCTATCTTCTTTCTCCTAGGTGTAAGTCCTCTATTTTTAGCAATCTGATAGGTAATGGCTCTCTTTGCATTTTGATCTTCAAGAGCCTGTTCTTCAGTGCTACTTTCTTCTTTCTTTCTCTTCAACTTTTGCCTGTCTTCTATTTCTTTATAGTATTTCAGTGCAGCTTCTTTATCAAAATTGGAATCATCAGAAAGATCTGTAACATCAGAGGCAGCAGCAGAAGTCTCTGAAACAGACTTTGGCTTGGCCTTCGTGGATTTTACTTTTAGATTCAGTTCTTTCTTTCCAGTATCATCCTTAAGTGTGAGGAGATGACGAATTTCGGAGGACAGCCTCTGATCCACAACTGACAGCTTGTTGATCAAATTTCTGTAGGTAACAAGCCTTTCTATGACAGGATGTCCATGTGCAGGGACTCTCCGAGCTTTCAGGATCAAATAAAAACTAATGTTGGAACAGTAATTCAAGTAGAGGTTGTACTTGGTCTTCAGGTATTGACTTCCTTTGCCGGGGGGAATGATTCCTTGTTCCACCAACTGTAGCAATGGCTCCAGCTCATCCTTTACCTCTGTCAACCTTACTTTCAAGTCTTCTATCAATTCCAAGAGCTCTGGTGATTCCTTCCGCAGCATCTTCAGCTTCTCTTTCACTGAAACTTTCGTCAAATCCTTCACGACCCGTGTCTCGGCCTCATCTACCTGGGTCACCGGTTTTGCAAAGGCCTCCACCCAGGTGACTCCAAAATCATCCTCTTGAAGGGCTTGGGTTAGGCGCCGCTGGATGAGCTGTGCCTCCTCTTCCTCCTCTCTTTCTTCCTCCTCTACCTCTTGTTGACTCTGCCGGCCTCGGGACTTGGGGGCATAGTCCGTGTCATAGTAAAGTTTCTTCCTCTGGCCCCACGACAAACTGGGATCCACAGAGGCCTCAGTCTCGCTCTCCACGGAGCTCCCACCACCATCATTATCATCGCCATCCTCCTCATCTCCCACACTCTCACCATCTTCGTCGTCCTCATCGTCAATATCTAGGCCTAGCACCTCCTCCTCCTCCTCACCATCCTCCTCGTCGTCCCCACTGTCTAATTCGTTCCAGCCCATAGTCAAGGCGGCCCTGGATCGTGCCTCATGGAAATCATCTACCTGATCTTGGTAGTAGCTGGAATCGCCAGGTGAGGGTGGCAATTCGCAGTCGTCTTCATTTTCGTCCGCCGGAGTGCGCCCTGAATTGGCTCGCACAGTTGCCCACTTGGCCGCTGCACGCCGCCGGGATCTCCCAACCATGTCTCACACGCGGTATCAGTTATTATACCAACGCTGGGGTTTCGGCCGCCTTGATCTTGGCGCACGCACCACACGCTTCAGCGACACGCCGTGTGCTAGCCGGCCACGCGAGCTTCCAGGCTCTCCCGTCGGCTCCAGGCGCTTCCGAATCCTTCAGGCTCCCAGGGTGCTCTTCGGGAAGCGTGTGAACCAAGACTTCCGCTCGGTTCCGTAGACCTAGTATGTTAAGGGGGCCTTCTTTTTTGCTGTGGCTTTTAACGACAATTACTTCCGGTGAATTAAAACTCTCCGTGTAGAAACTATAGAAGTAGAAAGCTCCGTTCCACAGAGTCCTTTCCGGAGGCTTCTGTTCTTATTCTCGCGAGCCTGGGCGTGGCTGGCGGGGAGTGGGATCACGGCGGAACCGCAAGGCGAGAACGCGGAGGCCCGTAGAGGGCGCGCTACCACTACGCCTAGGCGCGGCCCGGGAGAGGAGGGCGGGTAGCCAAGTGAGTTATACTGCGCATGTACGGGGATCCTCAGCTTGTCAGAAGTGTGTCCTGGTATGTATAATGTACCTGCTTATTGGATTTGTTTTATTTCCTTCCCTATCAGTCTTGAAGTTAATCAGGTTATTTTTCTCACTCCCCCCACCCCCCCAGCCCCCAACGTCCAATAACCACGTTTCTGCGGACCACAGCCTGAATGAAGGCAGGGCGCCGCCGCTGGACCCTAGAATCCAGGCTTTAGCGTACAGGTGTGAGCGCTTGCTGCGGGGGGGCGGGGTGGTGGTGTCTTGGTGATGTTAGCGCATCTCCATCTCCCTGCCTGTAGGGCTCAGTGACTCCAGGGGATTTGTATTTTCTAGGTGTCCCCGAGGGGTGACAGCAGGGGCGAATTAATCTAACAGGCAAGGTAAGCAGGTTGTTTACCAGATCATCTGTAGTGAACAAGTTCACGTTTTTTCACCACATCAACGACTCTGCCTCTAGGTATGCCTGGCATCTGTCTCTCCCAACCCCACAGCACCTTCTTACAGAATTAAAGCCTCTTTTCAAATTTATGATCCCTGACAGGGACGGATGACCCAGTAAGCAAGGTAAACATAGGCTTACTTGTGCTTGCTCACTAATCTGTAGTGAACAATTTCAGGTGGGTTTCACTGGTAAAACCTATATGGTAGATTAAGAAATTTTAGAAGAACTCAGTTATGTATATCTTCAAGATGCAAAAACTGAAGCATTTTAAAGCCATCACAAGATATTTAGCAAATACAATTTAATGATTAAAAAAAAGTGTTGGTGAAAGTCTTAGGTTCTAATGCTAAGCATGAGATTCGTTTCTGAATGTAAATTTTAATAGATATCTTTGCTCAGCAAATATTCTTCTATCTGTAGCAGGGAGTCCCTGGGTGGCGCATACAGTTAAGTGCTTGACTACTAGCCAAAAGGTTGGTAGCTCAAAACCACCCAGAGGCACTTGGTAAGAAAAGCCTAGTAATGTGCTTCTGAAAGGCCACAGCCTTGAAAACCCTATGGAGTGTAGTTCTGCTTTGCACACATAGGGTCACCAGGAGTTGGAACTGACTTGACAGCAACTAGTATATATATGTATGGTTTGAAAATACAGATTTTCATTTCTAATGCAGTGTGTAAACATAACTGTAATTTGGTACCTTTATAAACTGGAGAAGATGTGACAGTCAACCTTAGATAAGTCCTCTTGTATTTGACTCAGCAGCTAACAACAACAAAATCTGTAGCAGAATACTACATACTGTGGCTGATCAAAAGATGAATTAACTGTAGTCTATCCCATCAAGTAGTTTATCATCAGGCAGAAAAAAGATGCATATAGAGTACGAAAATACAAGACATAAATCCAGTGCTGTGAGATCAAAGCAGTAAGAGCTCACTTCTCTATTGTTATTCTGGGAATATTTGACAAAGGTTTCATCTAAATTAGGACTGTAATTATATCTCTGTTTTAAATGTATTGCATTTTCAATATCTAAATATTAAGTTTTATTTAGGTACAAAGCAAACACCAGTTATTATTTGTGTTTATTGCATATGATTTGAAAATTTAGAGTCATATATCAGGACCAAAATGCATATATTATTATAGATATGTTAGAATAATTTTTTAGATATTTTTCAATGGGAATGATCACATTGCTCTAATATTATTTTGTTAGTTTATACTAATCATTGCATTTCCTATGTTTTTCTATCCTATTCAGAATAGAGTTGCAATAGGCATTATGTATTCAGAGAGGGTTGTATTCTAACATTCTCAGATCTTTTTGATAAAGAATAGTTCAGAAGTCAGTTCTTCAATTCTAGCAGCTCCTTTATATACCCTTTCATAGTTTAATCTTAAAATGATTTACTGCTTAGGTAAGGAAAATTTTTTCTTGAAACTTTGTATTGCTGAAAAGATGAATTAATAGCTTTACTTTATCATAAGCCTAGGCCAATTAAAGGGAAAAACGCTGAGTCCCCAGAGAAAATGAACAACTATTGAATAATATTTGACATTTTACTATCATTTTTGTTGAAACTCCAATTTATCATCATTTTGAATCCTTATTACATTATTGTTATGCTGTTTCAGGAGTTAGCAAGTTACACATAAAAAGGGCCATAGGTTCTTTTAAGAATACCGTTTTTGCCTCACTCTAAGCCTAGGGCTAAGGTGTGCCTCACTCTAGGGTTAAGGTGTGCCTGACCCAAGCTTTAGTGTTTTCGGTTGCTTCATATGCATGCAAAAGCTGGACAATGAACAAGGAAGATTGAAGAAGAATTGATGCCTTTGAATTATGGTGTTGGTGGAGAATATTGAATATACAATGGACTGCCAGAAGAACGAACAAATCTGACTTGGAAGAAGTACAGACAGAATGCTGCTTAGAAGCGAGATGATGAGACTTCGTCTCACGTACTTTGGACATGTTATCAGGAGGGACCAGTCCCTGGAGAAGGATATCATGCATGGTAAAGTAGGAGGTAAACGTAAAAGAAAAAGAGGAAGACCTTTAATGAGATGGATTGACACAGTGGCTGCAACAACAAGCTCAAACATAGCAACAATTGTGAGGATGGCACAGGACCGGGCAAGTGTTTTGTTCTGTTGTGCATAGGGCCGTTATGAGTCAGAACTAACTTGAAGACACCTAACAACAACGAGAAGCCTTTTAGGGGATTTTCTTACTGTGGAAGTAGGGTCTGCGAATGGCACTGTAGGTGTTATTAGGATGCTTCCTTCAGGACGTGTATTCTGGGTGATGAAGGTATTCCACAACCACATTAGCTTAAAGTGATCTCTATTTCTTCCTGGACTGTTGCAACAACAACAATAATAGTAGCTAACTCTGAGAGTGGTTATTATATGCCAGGCACTGTTAAAAACTCTTGACATTCAACTCTCTAGGAAGGTACTATGGTAATCTCTAATCTAGAGATGAGGAAACTAAGGAACACAGAGCTTAAATGAGGGTATAAGGCTAGTAAGTCATAGAAATAGTTTTGAATGCAGTTAGTCTGGCTCCAGAGTTCACATTGTGTTATAAGTAACTACATACCATATTGGCTTTCAAATATTCCCTTAATAGTGCTTCACATTTCCAGTACATCTGTAGTACATTTGATCCAGCATCATCAGGTGTATCTTCTTAGAGTGCTCTTTCCATCAGCCCACACCTTGGCTCAGAAACCTTCAGTGGCTCTCAGTTGAGTGAACTATTAAGATAAAGTTCACAGCATACATGACCCTCCCACTGTCTGGCCTCAAACAATCTTTCCATCCATACCTTTCATTATTCCTCTATGAAAGCCTTTCCTTCTTTTTTTAAATTTACTTTAGATGAAGGTTTACAGAACAGTTTCTCAGTAGACAGTTAGTACACATATTGTTTTATGACATTGGTTAACAACCCCACGACATGTCAACACTCTCCCTTCTCAACCTTGGGTTTCCTATTACCAGCTTTCCTGTCCCCTCCTGCCTTCTAGTCCTTGTCCCTGGGCTGTTGTGCCCCATTAGTCTCGTTTTGTTTTATGGGGCTGTCTAATCTTTGGCTGAAGGGTGAACCTCAGGAGGG
>NW_004444044.1:4062695-4109790 GCF_000243295.1 Trichechus manatus latirostris
GCCATACTCTCAGGGTTTCTCCAGTCTCTGTCAGGCCAGTAATTCTGGTCTTTTTTTGTGAGTTAGAATTTTGTTCTACATTTTTCTCCAGCTCTGTCTGGGACACTCTTAAAGCCTTTCCTTCTAACCTAAGAACTCTACTACTGTTTATTGTCCGAACATTGCTTCTCCTCAGTCTCTTTGTTCATCTTTTCAGCATTCACATAATTAACCTCTGTCAAAAAACTGCAAATCATTATACATACCTTTTTTGGCTAAAAAGGCTTGCCAGTTCCAGAAATATGATTTGAATTTATCCCTTTCTTTCCATTCTCACTACTCTTCATCAGTTCTTACCTGAACAATTGCAAAAGACTCCTAAGTAGTCATTTTTTTCTCCAGTCTTCCTCAACTCTCTCCTCAAGCCAATCTACCATGTTTCAACAAGAGTGATGTTTTTAAAATATAAATGTGGTAATGTTGGATAAAGCCAAATGTTTTATGTGAGGCATTGGAACCTTCCTCTTGCTTGTGGTAGTATAGTTCAGTGCCACTATTCTGGAGAACATTCTGACACTAGTTAGTCAATTAAGTTGGAGACAACCTGGATGTCCATCCCTGGAAGAACAGATCGATAAAATGTAATGGATGAACAGCATGGAGTTTAGGAGCATGGGGTGACCATCTGTCTTGGTTTTCCCACGATGTCCTGTTTAACCTGTTATTTCAATATAATTGTTAATAGGGCCTTTTACTCTCAAGGGTCCTAATTTAGATGATAAATTATTTGGTCATCTTAATTACACAGTAATTGGAGCAGTGAATTATATATACACATAATGACATGAATGGATCTTAAACACATTGTGCTGAGGGAAAAAAGTAAAAAATAGAATGAGATATGTAATACAGTACCATTCACATAAATTAAAAATGCATGCATACAATATGAGACACATTTTGTAAGAACATATACAAAGAAAATAATATACATTAAATACAACAGCTGTGTATAGAGGAGAGGGGAATGGGATGAGGTTTGGAGATTAGAGAAAATAAGATAGGAACCTTGCATGGACCAATAATGATAACATGCAGGGAAATGAGGAGAATAAATTAACTCCCTGTATCACAGATTCAGTTAAGGAACAAATATGCAACCAAAAAGTGATTGTATCAATCCCTAACTTAAAATCCTTCTAAAGCTTTCTAACATCTAAAGGATCAAGATCATATTTGTTATAGTTTATACATTTATAAGGTCCATCGAGATCCTACCCTGCATATATCTGGGCCTTCATCTCTTACCACACTCTCACTCTGGCATGTGAAGTAGCTATGAGAAAATACGTAGTGACTCATGCAGGCTGTGCTCTTTCTTGCCGCCTTTCCTTTGCATGTTTCATTTCTTCTCTGCTCTAAGGAGAACCTTTATTCATCCCTTAACACTAAATTTACATGTCACCTTAAAAGCCTTTTCTGGACTCCCCAGACAAGGTGAAGAACTTCTTTCTTTGCGTTCTCAAAATATTTCATACACATCTCAATTATGCTTAGCTACTTTCCCTCCACTAAGCCTGTTGTTGTGTGCCATCTAGTTGATTCTGACTCATAGTGACTCTATAGGACAGAATAGAAATGCCCTGTAGGGTTTCCTAGGCTGAAATCTTTATAGGAGCGGATCACCAGGTCTTTTCTCCTGTGAAGTGGCTGGTGGGTTTGAACTGCTGACCGTTTGGTTAGCAGCCGAGTGCTTAACCAATGTGGCATTAGGGTTCTTTTGATTAAGTCCATGAACCTCAATAAGACTGGGTCACATAGTCATTTTTTAAATCTCAGTATCTAGGTCAGTATTTGAGTTAAGGAATAATGTTTATACATCTTGCCTCTCCAAATAGGCTGTATACTTTTAGAATTTAGGGACCAAGTCATATTAATTTATAAATTCCTACATTACTTAGTGTTCTGTTATGCAGGTAATAGGCGATCAATAACAATTTATTTATTAAAGGTTTTCCTTATTCATTGTCCGGCTTTCCCAAGTGTATGAGGTGATTAAAATACCATAGCTTGGGTCAAGTGCACCTTGGTTCTCAAAGTGACATCTTTGCTTTTTAACACTTTGAAGAGGTCTTTTGCAGCAGACTGACCCAGTGCAGTACATCATTCGATTTCTTGACTGCTGCTTCTGTGGGTATTGATTGTGGATCCAAGCAAGATGAAATCCTTGACAACCTCAATATTTTCCCATTTATCATGATGTTTCTTGTAAGAGGATATCAGTTTCAAACATTTTCCTGACATTTCTCTGCAATTCTTGCTGGTCGTGTTTAAACATCAAACAACATGGGCAAATTAATTTGTTGATTTATACCACCTCCAGTGATTACGTTAAAAAAACTGTGTGTGGGCAGTCTGATTGACTGCACAGAAAAACAAAAACCAAAAAACCAACCAGTTGGTTCTGTTACTGTGTAATATAGGGCCACCCAACGTGTATTCACACCACTTCATCCCTGCCTGAATTGTGTTGGTCAGGTGGACAGTGACTTTTTCTATGGTGTCTTTCCCAAGTTAAAGAGTGAGTCCACAGCCAAGTTCAAATTTGGACTCCAAAAGCTATGATTTCTAAGATACACACTATGTATAATAATCTTTTTTTGTGGGGGAAGGGAGGTAGAAGATGCAGCCAATCCAAGTAATACATTTCTATATTCAGTGTTAGCATCTCTGAACAGTAGCCTTTAACAAATTACAATATCTTTTGTGCTAGAGTGTCATCAACATGGATTTTTTTTTTATTTGAAAGTAATAAACTTTTAAAAGAGAACATATTTAATTTATAGCTTTTGTGGACTTAAGCTAATGGCTAATGCATATGTGGTTTTTATCTCAGGCATTACAAACTAGGTTGGGATAACTGAAGATGTAAAAAAAAAAAGAAGGGTTTTATATTGCTTCTTGGCTGTTTGGATAAGATCAAGTGTAGAAATAGCTTTTTTCTTTTATGTTCAGAGAGATAGTAATAGTAAATGTAATAATTATCATATGAGAGCAATAATGGGAAAATGTATTCTTAGTATTGATAGCAGTCAACTTATTTAGATGACTTAATATAATCATAGAAACTCCCTGAACTATTTTGGGGTACAAAAAGGAAGAAGGATTATTTTTAGGTGTAAGAAAGAAAATGGAAGCAATATAGTTGCCATCTGCTTTCATTTCTGTCAGAAACCAGTTATTTTGATACCATTCAATATGCTATTTTTACAAAAAAGGTCAGTATCTAAAGACTTCTAAAAGTGATTTGGAAGTGAAATACAGAGTTTCACTATGAGTCAGAATTGACTCAATGGCCATGTGTTTGGTTTTGGTTTTATTGAAATAACGGGATGAAAATATTAACCTTTCTAAACTTTTAATTACAAATGACTTGGTTTGGTAGCCTCAATTGCAAAAATGAAGATTTTACTCTAATGAAATTGTGAGACTGCTTTCCCTCCCATTCTCTGATCCAATTGAAAACTGTAATTATTTTCTAAACATTATTTTAATCCTTTTTTTTCCTTTGTTATGGGGAATCTTGTATATGTAATTATTTATATATTAACTGTTGATATATTTGATCAAAGATAATTATAGCTTTGATGGTGAAAGTGTTTTGGAAAATAGGTTATGTAAGATTTTTTTCGTTAGTCATTCATCATAGTCTTGACCTCTTAGCCTAATATTCAGGGCCTGCCTTGATTTGGCCCCAACTTATTTTTCCAACTTCTTTCCTACTGCTTCCCTTCAGAATTCTACGTTCTAGCAAACTAAAACACTCACTGTTCTGATTCTCTTTTTGAGATTTTTGTCTCTAGGGTTTTGCTTATGTTGGTCCATATCTCAATTCTTACATGTTCTTTAAAGCGTAGTTGAAATCATATCTTCTCTAGGTTATTTTCTCTGACAAGCTTCTTTTCACTAACATCTAGAAGCTTTTTAACTCTTCCTATGTAGGATTTGGAAACCCTGGTGGCATGGTGGTTAAGAGCTACAGCTGCTAACCAAAAGGTCGACAGTTCAAATCCACCAGGTGCTCCTTGGAAACCCTATGGGGGGCAGTTCTGCTCTGTCCTGTAGAATCAGAATTGAGTCAGTGGCAACGAGTTTGTTTTTTTTCGGTTTATCGTAGAATTTCTAAACATTTTCTCCATTGTGTTAAAACTGTTTATGTACCTGTGTTAATACTGTTTATATACCTGTCTTGTCTATTGTGCCAGATATATCCTTGTTCATCTTTGTAACCCTTACAATGTCTAATACAGTTACTTATACATATTAAATGTTGATAAATTGCTGATCAAATAGTGAGACTAAATTGAGCTCCTTTTGATTTCAATAAGGTGTTAGAAGTTGTTAAAAACAACCTAAGAATTTAATAAGCTGTTTGCAAATGTGACATTGATATATATCTAGTTTTGGTTATTATGAAATAATTTAGACTTAATGCTAAGAACAAAGGGAAGCCATTAGAGGATTTTAAACAGGGAAAGATTGGCAAATTGAGGCGTGGAAGCAAGACTACAGGTAGGGAGCTAGTGTGAAGCTGTCACCGTTATCTAGGTGATAAATTTCAGAACCTAAACTAGGGCCCTGGGAGGAAGGATATAAAGTAGACAGGTTCAGGAACTATTTAGGAGATGGTATTAATAGGATTTCTAGTTGCCATTAAGTTAACTCTGACTCATGGTGACCCCAGGTATGTCAGAATAGGACTATACTCCATAATGTGCTTGGCTGCTAACCTAAAGGTTGGATATTCCACTTCCCCCAGAGGTGCCTGGGAAGAAAGCCCTGGTGATTTACTTCCAAAATATAAGCCACTGAAAATCCTATGGAGCACAGTTCTATTCTAACACACATGGGGGTCACCATGAGTCAGAATCAATTCAATGGCAACTTACAATTATTATTATTATTAATAGGACTTAGTGTCTGATTAAGTATGAGGGATGAGGAGTTACAGTGCTCCTAGGTTTACTTGGAAAACTGAGTGAGTGATGGTACCCTATAAGGTAAATGCTGCTTATCTGATCCTTAATTCAAATGGTCATTCATCCATTTATTCTTTCTTTCAATAAATTGCAAGACTACATGGCAGAGATACAAGTGAGCAATGTAGGTATAACCTTTGATCAGATGAGTTTACAGTCTAGTAGAAAATGAAAATATGCATTTATGTGATGGTGAAGTACAGTGTTCCATAGGAGCACAGACATGGAGGGTGGGGCGGGCAGAAAAGGTCAAGGAAAGCTTACCAAAGGAAGTCATATCAAAGCTGAGATCGTAGAATGAGCAGAAGTCAGGCAAAGAAGGGTTGAATATGGTCTAGGTAGAGAATATAACATCATTGACTTTTTTGGAGTTGAGAAAAAACATGACAATTTGAAGAAATGAAAGTTTAAGTATGGCAGCATGAATCTGGAGACCATATATTTTATATGTTTAAGCATACCTACCCTTAAGTACCTAATACGGTGCTGTGTGCTGTGAAAAATTAAAATATTTTACATGGAGGATAAATGTGGTATTATTACATGATATTGCTGCAGAGTTGTGATTTTTTATAGATAACTATAATGTTATACTTGATTATTGAATATCTTCATCCAGTTCAGTTTCTTAGCAACATGAAATAAGCTTTCAAATATAATATCAAATATTATTAGTGATTTACATTTATCTGAAACACCTAAGTAATATGTTTGCTGTTATTTTAAATATTGTATAATAGAAATATTAATTGTAGTAGTTAGTAGTCATAGTGTGAAGTAATGTTCTGATATGGCAAATAGCATAGACAAAAGTAAATTGAAAAAAAATTTATAGTGAATATATAATTTTATCTAAATTGCAGAAGCAAACACACACACACAAACAAGAATAAATCTACTCAAGATTAATCAATCAAGGAACAACACGCCAATCTCTAAATGGTATCTCTAATTATATTTTTGTTTATTTGCCTGCACTCTAAACATATCTGCTACAGTCATGCTTTCTGAGGCTCCAAAAGAAAACTGGAAAATTGTAATACCCATTTTTAGCTTCTAGAGAAAGCTGCATTCCTTGGCTTGTGGCCTCTTCATCTTCAAAGAGTAGGATCTTCAAATCACTCTCTGATTTTCATGCTTAGTCTCCTGCCTCACACTTCCATTTACAAGGACCCTGGTGATTACAGTAGACCTATCTGGATAATCCAGAATAATCTCTCCATCTGAGAGTCAGCTGATTAGCAATTTAATTCCATCTGCAGCTTTCATTCTCCCCGCCATATTACAACATAGTCACAGATTCCAGAGATTAGGATGTGAGTATCTTTGGGGCTCATTATTTTGTCTATCATAATAGCTCAACATTTATATCAGTCTGAAAGAAGATGCTTTTTCTCAACATAAAATAGTAAGTACTAGAAATAACTGAGTGTTTACATGTGGCAGCCATATTCTAGGTGCTTTACATTTATTTATTAATTGAATCCTCAGCAGTTTTATGAAGTGCGTACTATGGTCATATCCATTTTACAGATGAGGAAACTGAGGCACAGAGAGGTTAAATAACTTGCCAAAGTCTCATTTGAACCCAGACAACCTGACTCCAGAGCCCTTGTTCTTTGTTTTAGTAGAAAGATAGTAGACGTGTCTCTGTTAAGATTAATCTTTAGAGTGTAATGTGTTATGTTGTTTGAGGTACTGTAAATTATTAGAAGATGCATTTATAACTATAAAGTTGCAAAGTTAGTTGTGAAATAAGCAATTATTGGCCATCTTTTGGGGCAAAGCAACTTCTCCGAAACTCTGAGAGGGATGCCAGATAATTGCTTTGATTGTCTTAAGAGAATACATCAGCTGATTTTAAAAATAACTGACTGAATATTCCCCACCATGGATTTATGTTTCTTCTTGTTGTTAGGGAAAACAAACTTAGTGTGGTGGTACATATGATGTGAAAATTGAATAGAAGAGTTAGAACAAGAAAAATTTTATATTCTTACCTATTCTCCTAATTGAGTCTTTGTAGTCCTGTTGTGGTGTCTCCTCATACCCTTTTCTCTAGTGCCATTCGGTACTGTTCCTCATGAACCCCTCTCTGCATCTAGCTTAGTGTAGGAGATAAATTATAACATATATGAAGAAAAGTCAAAAAAATGTAAAGTAATATGTCACCCAGTGAGAATATATATGGAGATATAATATGAATTTATTAGCAATGAAGAAACAAAGGAATGAATGGAATAGAATGAATTAATCAGGGACAACTTACTAGAATTAGTTTTAAAGATTTTAGGATTGTTGACAAGGATTGCCAAGAAGGAAAGAGAAAGAAATTTATGGTGAGGAAAATGACAGAATAAAAAAAGATTCTGAAACAGGAATTAGCAAATCCTGTACAGGAAAAGAAAAGCGGACATATTTGACTAGAGCAGAGACCTCCCTCTGAAAATAGATTAGAAGTTTCCTTAAAGCAGAGAGGGGCCAGACCACTGAAGTTCATGAATTGAAAGGAGCATATTATTGTTGTTAGGTTTCCTGGGAACCTTGCTCTCATTTATTTTTGTGTCCCTAGAAAAATTATTATGAAATCTAAACAGTTGTTTCTCAAATGAATTTTTGGGAATAGGATGTTTGTAAATTAGGTCCTGCCCAGAGGGTAGCATGATGAGGGAAAGAGCTCTGCCTGATGGTAAAAAACTGACACGTAACGTCCCAGATAGCATTTCTATGAAAAGCCACTGCAGGTGCAAGTTTAATTAAAAACAGACCACAACACAGGTGCAATTCTCCTGACAAACATTTAACCACAAAAACTACCCTAAAAGTCTATGTGGAAAGCCGTTGGGGGAAAAAAAAAACTTTAGTTTTTAGTTCGTCTTAATTTTTAATTTTTTAAAAGAATTTAGGATGAGGTTTTTTCCTCATGTTGTCAGTTCTTTTTAAATCTAGTTTTTGCCTCCTGATACCTAAATGTAAATTTTGCACATACTGTGCCTGGATAGAGGTCAATATTTGAAGAAATTCTGCATGCGCAAACCAAAAAATTTAGGGTTAAGAATGTCAGAAGAAGTGTTGCCGTATAGCTATGAAAAATAAAATTAGTGGCTGTTTGGTACAAGGGGAAGTGAAATGGACTGGAAGTTAGGAGGCCTCTGTTCTACTGTTAGCTTTAGAATGACTAAGATTGATTCTAAAATTTGAAATAGATTCTCAACTTCTACAGATCAGCTGGGAAAAAAGTTACTCTTATCAAAAGAAGTGCATAGTGGTGTCATCTACTGTGGTTCTCCCCCACACTCTGATGCAGCCACAGAGGGCTTCCTCCTGCCCCTTGTCCTGTGCAGGCCAAGCTCTTTCCCATCTTGGGCCTTTGCACTTGCCATTTCCTTTCTTCCTGGAACAGTCTTTGTCTGACTCTGAGATAGGGAGAATAATGCTCCCCCAGCCCCAAATATCCATTTTCTAACCCCGGAACCTGTGAATGTGTTAACTATTACATGGCAAAAGGGACTTTGCAGATGTGATTAAGGATATGGGCCTTATAATAGGTAGATTATCCTGGAATGGAGTCCCGGGGTGGCACAAGTGGTTAAGTACTGGGCTGCTAACTGAAAGGTTGGTGGTTTGAATCTGCTCAGAGGCACCTTGGAAGAAGGGCCTGGCCATTTGCTTCTGAAAGGTCATGGCAATGAAATTCTATGGAGCACAGTTCTACTCTGAAACAAATGGGGTCGCCATGAGCTGGAATTGACTCGGTGGCAACTAGCTTTTATCCTGGATTATCTGGATGGGCCTCAGGTAATCCTGTGAGCCCTTAAAAGCAGAGAACTTTCACTGGCTGGAAGCAGGAGAGATGAAGCAGAAGGGAAAATCAGAGAAATTTGAAGCATGAGAAGGATGTTGCTGGCTTTGAAGATGAAGGAGGGTACTAGCCAGGGAATGTTTGCAGCCCCTAGAAGCTGACAACCAGCAAGGAGATGGAGGTCTCAGACCAACGACCACAAGGAACTGAATTTTGCCAACAACCTGCATTATCTTGGAAGTCGATTCTTCCCCAGAGTCAGGCTGGCTAACACTTTGATTTTGGCCTTGTGAAACGTGAACAGAGGAATTAGCCTAGCCCACCTGGACGTCTGACTTACTGAACTGTGAGATAATAAATTTGTATTGTTTCAAGCCACTAAGTTTGTGGTAATTTGTTATGGTAGCATAGAAAACTAATAAAGGCTCCTTCTTATTTTTTCTGTTTTATCCTAGATGTTACCTCCTCAGAAAGGCCTTTCCCAAGTATGTCTTCTAAAGTAGACTACCCTCACCTTACAACAAATGCTGTCTGTCACATTATTGTTTATTTTCTTTGTAGCATTTAACACAAACTATAATTGTTTTATTTATTTTTTTTCCTTATCTGCCTTCCCCACTAGAGTATAAGCTCTGGGAAGGGCCTGGTTGGTCATGTACATCACTGTATCTTAGCACAAAGGGCACAAAATAACAGACATATATTGGATCTTCAGTAAGTATTTGCTGAAAAATAGTTTTTGATATAATAGTAAAAAGTTGGAAATAACTTTAAAGTCCCCAAATGAGATAATAGAGACTCTGTAACAGACTATAGTATATTACAATGATGGACTACTGCGTAATCACTTCAAAGGTTAACGTGTATTCTATAACATTTATTATTATTATTTTTACTGTGCTTTAAGTGAAAGTTTACAGCTCAAGTTAGTTTCTCATACAAAAATTTATACACACATTGTTATGTGACCCTAGTTGCTTTCTCTATAATGTGACATCACACTCCCCCTTTCTATCCTAATTTTCACGTGTCCATTCAGCCAGCTACTGTCCTTTCTGCCTTCTCATCTCACCTCCAGACAGGAGCTGCCCATTTAGTCTCATGTATTTACTTGAACTAAGAAGCACACTCTTCACGAGTATCATTTTATGTCTCATAGTCCAGTCTAATCTTTGTCTGAAGAGTTGGCTTCGGGAATGGTTTTAGTTCTCGGTTAACAGTCTGGGGGCCATGTCTTCAGGGGTTCCTCCTATCTCAGTCAGACCATTAAGTCTGGTCTCTTTACTAGAATTTGAGTTCCACACCCCACTTTTCTCCTGCTGTGTCAGGGACTCTCTGTTGTGTTCCTTGTCAGGGTGGTCGTTGGTGGTAGCTGGGCACCATCTAGCTCTTCTGGTCTCAGGCTGATGGAGTCTCTGGTTTATGTGGCCCTTTCTGTCTCTTGGGCTAATACTTTCCCTGTGTCTTTGGTGTTCTTCATTCTCCTTTACTCCAGATGAGTTGGGACCAGTTGCTGCATCTTAGATGGCTGCTCACTAGGTTTTAAGACCCCAGACGCCACTCACCAAAGTGGGATGCAGAACATTTTCTTAATAAACTTTGTTATGCCAGTTGACCTAGACGTCCCCTGAAACTATGGTCCCCAGACCCCTGGCACTGTTACTCTGTCCCTTGAAGTGTTTGGTTGTATTCAGGAAACTTCTTAGCTTTTGTTTTAGTCAAGTTGTGCTGACTTCCCCTGTACTGTAACAGTTTTTGAAAATTTGTATATAAAATATACAAGTGACAAAAAAGAACACAAAACAGTTTGCACAAAAATATAATTGTGCAAAATTCATTTTCATAGTGTTTTAAAAAAGTTAATTTTGGAAATAAGGTTTAGTATTCTTAATTCTGAAATTAATCAAAGCATGTGCTTAATCTGTAGTACACGCTCTCCTCACCGGCATGGTTAGATTCCAAAGACCAGGTTGTTATGTGAAATTGGTGTTATGTGAAAATGGAGGATGACTACATCATTACATAATGCCAAATTACATCATTACATAACTACCAAGTTACATGCATACCTCGTATTGTGAGAGTCACACATCTCTCACTTTAAATCAAAAGCTAGAAATGATTAAGCTTAGTGAAGAAGGCATGTCTATAGCTGAGTTAGGCCAAAACATAGGCCTCTTGTGCCAAACAGTTAGCCCAGTTGTGAATGCAAAGGAAAAGTTCTTGAAGGACATGCTACTCCAGTGAAAACACTAATGATAAGAAAGTGAAAGAGACTTATTACTGATATGGAGAAAGTTTTAGTGGGCTGGGTAGAAGATCAAACCAGCCACAACATTCCCTTAATCCAGAGCAAGGCCCTAACTCTCTTCAATACTGTGAAGACTGAGAGAGGTGAGGAAGCTGCAGAAGAAAAGTTTGTTGCTAGAAGAGGTTGGTTCATGAGGTTTGAGAAAAGAAGCTGTCTCCATAACATAAAAGTGCAAGGTGAAGCAGCAAATGCTGATATAGGAGCTGCAGCAAGTTATCCAGAAGATCTAGTGAAGATAATTGATGAAGGTGGTTCCACTAAAAAACAGATTTTCCATGTATATGAAACAGCCTTGTATTGGAAGAAGATGCCATCTAGAACTTTCATAGCTAGAGAGGAAAAGGAAATGCCTGGCTTCAAAGCTTCAAGGGACAGGCTGACTCTCTTGTTAGAGGCTAATGTAACTGTTGACTTTAAGTTGAAGCCAATACTCATTTACCATTCCAAAAATCCTAGGGCCCTTAAGAATTATGTTAAATCTACTCTGCTTGTGCTCTATAAATGGAACAACAAAGCCTGGATGACAGCACGTCTGTTTACAACATGGTGTACTGAATATTTTAAGCCTGCTATTGAGACCTACTGCTCAGAAAAAGGATTCCGTTCAAAATATTACTGCTCATTCACAATGTACTTGGTCACCCAAGAGCTCTGATGGAGATGTACAAGGAGATTAATGTTGTTTTCTTGCCTGCTAACACAACATTCATTCTGCAGCTTATGGATCAAGGAATAATTTTGACTCTTAAGTCTTACTATTTAAGAAATACATTTCATAAGGCTATAGCTGCCAGACAGTGATTCCTCTGTTGGATCTGGACAAAGTAAATTGAAAACCTCCTGGAAAGGATTCACCATTCTAGATGCCATAAAGAACATTTGTGATTCATGGGAGGAGGTTAAAATATCAACATTAACAGGAGTTTGGGAGAAGTAGATTCCAACCCTCATGGATGACTTTGAGGGGTTCAAGACTTCAGTGGTGTAAGTAACTGCTAATGTGGTGGAAATAGCAGGAGAATTAGAATTAAAAGTGGAGCCTGAAGATGTATCTGAATTGTTGCAATCTCATGATCAAATTTTAATGGATGAGGAGTTGCTTCTTATGGCTAAGCAAAGAAAGTGGTTTCTGGAGGTAGGATCTACTCCTGGTAAAGATGCTGTGAAAATTGTTGAAATGACAACAAAGGATTTAGAATATTACATAAACTTAGTTGATAAAGCAGCAGCAGGGTTTGAGAGGATTGACTCCAGTTTTGAGAGAAGTTCTGTTGTGGGTAAAATGCTATCAAACAGCATTGCATGCCACAGAGAAATCTTTCATGAAAGGAAGAGTCAATCTATGTAGCAAACTTCATTGTTGTCTTATTTTAAGAAATTTCCACAGCTACCCCATCCTTCAGCAGCCTGATCAGTCAGCAGCTATCAACACAGAGGCAAGACCCTCCACCAGCAAGAAGATTACAACTTTCTGAAGGCTCAGATGATGGTTAGCATTTTTTAGCAATAAAGTATTTTTAATTAAGGTATGTACATTTTTTTTTAGACTTAATGCTATTGCACAGTTAATAGATTACAGTATAGTGTAAATATAACTTTTATATGCACTGGGAAGCCAAAAAATTCATATGACTCACTTTATTTATTGCAATATTCGATTTATTGTGGTGGTCTGGAACAGAACCTACAATATCTCCGAGATATGCCTGTACATCATTACATAACTTCCAAGTTACATCATTACGTAACTGCCAGACCACTGAGGATCATGGCCCAGCCAAGCTGACACGTAACCTTAACCATCAAAGTCAGTGTTACTCTCACCTCATACCTCGGCTTTTGTTAATGCCAGAGATGTGTCATTAATGTGCAAAATAGTCGGATAGTAGATTTTTTACTATTGTCATAAATGAGAAATGTCGGATAACAAGATAGTGCATAAGTGAGGAGAATGTGTAATATGCAAACTATAGAGCCATTATTGAATTCTTATAAACAAAATAGATTGAGGGAAAGATTCTGAAAGGAAAAGGATAGGCACGCATTGTTTGATAATAGTTTTTTTTTTTTTAAATGGTGATTCTTAATTATCTTTACTTGACTGTGAATATACAAGTCATAAGGGATAATAGAAGGCATGGTGGCTCAGTGGTTAAGAGCTCAGCTGCTAACCAAAAGGTCAGCAGTTCTAATTCACCAGCCATTCCTTGGAAACCCTATGGGGCAATTCTGCTCTGTCCTGTAGGGTCTCTATGAGTCAGAATCAACTCGACAGCAACGGGTTTGGTTTGGTTTTTTGGTAAGGAATGATAACACAACAAACACCCATATACTACTACTTAGTTTAAGAAATAAAAAATTACAAATATAGTTGTAATTGCTTGTGTACACCTTAACATTTTGAAGCATACGTTTAGGCTCTTATTAATAATGATTCTTGATAAACTGTGTCTGTTCTTGTGGATTTAGAGTTAGAGTGCCCTACAAAGGGGGACCCGGAGAAATCCAGCAAGGATTTTGGTGGGAAGAACAGATTGCTAGTCAGATCAAGGGCTTTAGCTCAGTTTTGTCATAGAAAAACTCTCTTTATCCTTTATTAGTACCTTTATGTACAACAGAATTGTAAAACTTTGAGTGATTGTGAGATATTTTGGTACTTTTAAGATGTTTAATATTAAAATGATGATTATGTATATATGTGTATAATATGTATGTATACTCTTATTATATATGTATACATAGATACACATAATAAATTCTCCACTTTTGAATGCTTTATCTCGCTTCATTCCTCTTGGAGATTTTTTTGCAGTTGACCTCTCTTGGCAAAGAGTGTTCCTTCAATGCTAGTAGGATCTTCCCTCTGTTTATTTTTCTGAGTCGATTCAAAAATTATTTTTGTATTGTCTAGTGCCTCAAAGGTATAGATGGTAAAGATATAGATGGAGAAGGTATAAAGGCAGTGTTTTTAATGACTTTGCAGCATATTTTAGAAGTTACGTTTTTAGAAAGGAAATCCCTCAGATCATTTTTCCCCCCAACTATCTTCCTTGCAAGAGTGTAAATTAATTCTGGGTTTCTGAAGTTGTACAGGCAACCTAGTTGTATAAGCAGACATAGAGTTGCTCTATGGTAGACTGTGAATTTGACAGATAAAAAATCATTTTCTCAAATACAGATGTTATAGTCTTCTTTTAAAATTATTTCTTTATTTTCCTTCTGGAGCCTCTAGAATCTATTGATAAGAGCATTGAGGAAGTGAAAGAAGATAATTTTTAGGGGGATTCCAGATGAAGATTCTCTTTCATTTTACTTATCCCTTATAATTACACTAAAGATGTTGCCAAATATGTTTAGAGCACAACACACAAAAATATATTTCCTGTTTTCTTGAACTTTTGGGAGCATTAAGAAATTATTTCTAAAATTGAAAGATTTTTAGATTATTTGAAATTTACAAATTGACATTTAATTCAAGTTTGAATATGGACCTCATTTTTTCCTGATTTTTAGAGCTGATTTACACCATCCAAACTGTTTATCATATAATGTTCAAGGACAAATAGAAACTATAAGTTATTACACTAAATGTAGAAGTTAATCCATTAAAAGGAAATTCAAGTGATTTCAGCTGTATCTTGGATTTAAAGCCAAAAAGGCTATTTAAAAAAAATCATCATCCCTTTTAAGTGTTTAAGTGGCAAAATGCCAGGCTACTATCAAAGATCCTTTTCTGTTAGTGAAGAGACTCAGAGGGAGGAATCAGATGATATTAAAGAGGGAGGGAAAGGAGAGATTTATTTTTTATGATAAGTATCCATGCTATCCTTATGGATGAAATGGAGAATTACAGTCTGTGTGATAGTATGATTTAGGAGTTAAACTGCTATACCCACAATGTACTTGTTAATGGATTGGTGTTAGCTTAGAGGTATGACTCTAGTTGTATGCCACAGGAATCTATTTTTAGCACTATTCCATTGGACATTTTTCTTAATGACTTAAATGAGGATTCTGATGGCATACACATCAAGTCTGTAGATGCTGTGAAGCTGAGAGAAGTAGCTAATGGTTTAGGTTTCGGAGTCTAGATTCATAAAGAATTTCTCAGGTGGTAATATTGGCCTGACTTTAGCAAAATAAAACTTAGGTAATAATGTTAAATCTCATACCCAGATTCTAACTGTTTAAATATTAGATGTGGTGGAAGTTATTACTGTATAGAAACATTTAAAAAGGGGAGATTTTAGTTGTATCTACGCTTAATAGGAGCCAATAGTATAGCACAGCTTCCAAAAAGAGATACTATACTCTTGAGTGCCATGTACTGAAAAATATTACAGTTCTCCTGTGTTTTGTATTGGTCAGTTAACACGTGGACTGCTGTATATTTTTGTGGATACTACATTAAAAAAGGGACATTGACAATATCGTGCATATCTAACAAAGAGACTAATATTGTTAGAGGACTTAAACTTGGAGACAGATTTCAACTCCCTGTAAAAATTGTTCTCTATTCATTAATACTTCATTCAATCAATATAATTAAACATTGCTGTGTTAGATCCTTTAAGCAGAAATAAGCAACAAGACGATGCTGCTTTCAAGGAGCTTTTATTCTAATAAGGAGGAGACAAATACTAAATAAACTAAGAATTCCCAACATTGATAAGTATTGTGGAGAAAATGAAACAGGGTAATATGACAGTGACTGGTGATTGATTAGCAGTATTAGCAATCAGGGAAGTTCTCTCTGAGGCAATGACATTTGACTTGAGACTTGAATGATGACAAGGAGCCCTAAGCATGCAAGGATATGGGAAGTGTTTCAAGCAAAGGGACTAGAAAATGGAAAGGCACTGAGCAGAAGTAGCCTGAGAGTGATAAGTGAAAGGGAGAGTGGTGGGAAATTAGGCAGGGTAATGAGTTTGAGTTTGTTCTAAGTGTAATGAGAAGCTAGTAGAGGGTTTTAAGTCAGATATGATCTGATTTACCTTTTAAAAAGATCACTGTGTCTGCTAAGTGGACAGTAAGTTGTGGGGGCAAGACTGGATATAGGGAAACTCTGGAGCTGTGAACAGTTTAAATAAGTATAAACATGATACCATTTTCTTTTTCTCAATTATTGTTTCTCACTTACTATATTTACATTTTTCTTTGTCCTCCCTTGAGAATGTTTTGAGAAGATTCCATCATATTCTCATAGTTTTCTATTATTAAAAATCTAGTTCAGCCTAAAAACTTGTATCTCTAACTTCCTTTTAATTTTAAATCTCTGACCTACATTTCTGGACAAGATGGAATAACAGACCAGATTTACCCTCTTACCTGAAACAGCTAGGAAAAAAAACCTGACAAAATATGTGGAACAGTGGTTTTTTTAGACATCGGATATTAGGCAATGAAGGACTATGATCCCTGAGAGATGGAAAACAATGAGGAGAGCCCTGCAATTGCTCCAGCTTACTGCTTTGAGTTTTCTGTCCATGGCACAGGTAGGGAGAAAGTAGGTTGAGCCCAGGGAACTTCTTGAGTTGAAGAGGAGCAGAGAGTCTGGGGAGACCAAAGTTGCTAGAGTTTTTAGGACTGAGTACCACAGAGGAGACTGCTGTACAGAGAGGAAAGTCCAAAGATCTGCAGAGGGTCTCTCTTGAGTATTCTGGAGAGTAGACTGATCAGTGCGTGTGTGTGAAGAAACTGCTTGAGGCCAGGGGAAGAACCACCTGAAAGGATTAGAGGAAATAACCCCTAGAGCTCGCTCACACAGGGCTGGGAGTAGTGTCTATTCCCACCAGCCACACTGGAAATCCTCATAAGTCATGGGGCATTAAGCAGTATACTCAGAAGTGACTTTCCTCAGTAGTACACAAGAGTACTGTTTTGCCTGGTTAAGTCTTAGATACCCACTAGACAGACAAGTTGTGATGTCAACTAGAAAGTTAGACATAGAAGTTTGGGTCTCAGTGTGTAAGCCAAGGCTACAGTTACACATTTGAGAGTTCTTAACATGTTTCATATTCAAAGCTATGGGATTTGATAAAATTACTAGGGAGAAGATGAGAGGAAAGAGAAGACTGAGAATCAAGTCTTGGTACCCTGAATATTCAAAGGAAAATTTAGCAAGAGACCAAGAAAGAGTCGCTAGTGAGATAGGAGGAAAACAAGGAGAGTGTATTCTCTAGGTCCCAAAACAATGAAGTGTTTGTCATGCTTTGAGTATCCCAAAATAAACTATCTCTAGAAGGAGTGAAGCATCAACCTATTTCAAATGGTTTTCAAACAAATGCTGAACTCAGGCTGTCTGTTGTACAGGAAGTCGAAACAGCTTGAGTGGGAGTGAGGAAGGTGAGACCAAATTATCTTTAAGATCTCTTTCGTCCAGATGACTCTATCATTGAACCTCTTATTACATGAACCTCAAATATGAATGTAGAAAAATAAGCCTTTGTTTAAAGGAGAATTTAGAAACGTGACTAATGTCAAGCAGGTAACTAGCTGCCATGTAAAGGGTTCTGCTATTCACATTTTACCTTTTCTTTTTTTTAAGTGGGAAGAACATAAATAAACTAGAGAAGAAATGGTTTAAAAATTAAACCCATACCATTGTATGTATGTACATGGTTAATGATAAAAAGAATATGAAACAGGTGAGAATGGTTGCACAACTTGAAAAATGTAATCAATGTCACTAAATTACATATGTAGAAACAGTTGAATTGGTGTATGTTTTGCTGTTTATACTCTCAACAATAACAACAAAATAAATAAAATTTAGAAAAAAAAAGAATATGAAATAATTCATCTATAGCACCAAACTATAAAAATGGAAAGCTCAGCCAAGTTGTTTTCGGTGTAAGCCTATTGTTAAAAAGATTACCTTTATTGACACTGCTAGTTATTTCCCCCCACATGCTTCTAGTCTACCAGTTTTCAAACTTTAGTGTATCAGAACCAACTGAGATGCTTTTAGAAATGCAGATTCCAAGGCCCTGTCCTACAGATTCTGATTGGGTGCAGTATGCCAAGTGATTCTGGGGCAGATGATCTTGTTAAATCCCTGGACCTCACTTGGCAAAACGTTGGTTCTGACTCTATACTGCAGGCATAAGCAACTGCTGGTGGTGAAAGAGCCAATTGAATTTCCACATCTTATTAAAATAATTTGTTTTGGATACATAATTTGCATAGTAGAAATAAAAAACTGCAAGGTTGAAAGAACAGAAACACCGACTACAGAGCACTTCTTTAGGTTAAAAGAAAAAATTACCTTCGAGTTGATTCTGACTCATGGTGACCCCATGTGTTAGAGAGTAGAACTGCTCCATAGAGTTTTCTTGACTATAATCTTTATGGAAGCAGATTGCCAGACCAACTCTTCTGTTAGTAGACTAGTGCAAAACATTTGTGTCACCCAGAGACCTTTTTCTTTAGTTTAGTAATTATTAATTAAATAATCTATGCTTTTTTAAAAAAGAAACTTCTTGGGAAGCTTTAATTTGCCATCAGGGATTTGTCCAACTTGCTTTAGGGAAGCAGTTTGGTCTTGAGTTTATTTTTAAGGAAATAACAATTTAAAAAAAGAAAAAAACAGCAATTTCTAATTACTTTGGTTTTTTTCTTTTTTAAGTAATAGAATAAATCAGTTATTTAGAAACTACAGTTAGGGGTGAGGAGCTTTTGCAGTGGTTGAGATTAGTTTCAACATCCTGACCACAAACTAAAATAATGTGCTTTCAGATCTGTCTCTTTCTAATAAATATAATTGTCCATGTGAATCCAGTTTATTTTCCTTAAACCTAAGTACAGTCTAAGTCCTATTGATAGTAGAAAAAAAATGAGAGTGATGTCTGACAGTATAGTATTATTGTTTGTTCTAATGCCTGGCACTTTGTTCTTGTTAGGTATTGAATACATATTTATTGAATCAGCGTTATTGAAATTATGTGCTAGCCTTTAATATTTCTTTCATTCTGCCATTTTCTACTTCTAGTTTATGAAATCAGCTTGCCTGCTTACGATCCTGAAGTATTTCTTTAGTATCTCTTTTTAAAATTTTAGGAGATCCTTCAAAAATTAGTGACCTGAGAACCAAAAGTACATAGGTTGGATACTGTTGCATTTAAATATAACCAACATAGTCTTGGAACCAACCTACCTAAGAGACAGGAAATTCTAGCATGTTGGGGAGGGGATGCGGGATGCTCTGTCTAAACACTCAGATTAAAAAAAATTGATACTAATATAAATGAAAAAAAATTGCAAGAAATATGCAATGCAACATAAAAAAAATCGGTTTTATGTTGAGGCATTTGAAATGAAAATCGTCTCATGAGTTTACATTTCTGAACAGTTTTAATGGAGTGGCAAACACAAAGTCTGCCTTAATTAAGGTTGCCATCAGATTAAAAGGTGGCAACTGATACATTTAGTATGCACCAGTTTCTAATTCCAATTCCATGTTGTTGTCAGATGCCGTCGAGTTGGTTCCGACTCATAGCGACCCGTGTACAAGAGAACAAAACACTGCCTGATCCTGCGCCATTCTTGCAACCCTTATGCTTGAGCCCATTTGTTGCAGCTACTGTGTCAGTCCATCTTGTTGAGGGTCTTCCTCTTTTTCACTGACCTTCTACTTTACCAAGCATGATGTCCTTCTCCAGGGACTGATTCCTCCTGGCAACAAGTCCAAAGTATGTGAGATGAAGTTGTCATTTCCATGTTGAGCTTATATAATAAAATAATTGAAGTAATCAGAATATTAGAATACATACACACACATACACATATATATATATACACCTTCATTCATCTATCAGCTTGGTTAATTGAGGAATAGTAGAAAAAAATGACATAAGATACAATGAAGACTTTAAAGGATTTTAATTCATTCTTCATCTTTCCCTCCCCTTCATTTATTGTTCCAGGCACAACAAGCCTCAGACATTTGGTTTGAAGACAGATACAAATCTATCTTGGTAATAAAGTTGAAAATCCCTGTTTAAACATTCTTAATGAACTCCTGCCTTGAAATTATTATTTGTCGTCTGCTTTAAGTATATAGAGTAAATGCAAAATAAAGAAAGATTGCATCAAAGCATAGGTTATTGGGGTTGCTTTAGAAGAGAATACTTAAATGTAAGCAGTACATGTCTTTCCAAAGCAGCATTTAAATTTCAGACTTCAACCGCAGTTGTGACTGTTTTTAGTTTGTTAGTTGCCTGGAGCGTTATTTTAAGAAAGCAGAAGCGCCATCATTTGCACACTCATTATAGATCACACACCTTAACCCTGACCTTTTAGCTCCAGTTTTTCAAAAGAAGTGAAGGCAAAATGAAGAAACATTTGCTTTTCTGGGGCGTCCTGGCCATTTTTGTTCAAGCTGTTCTTGTGACAGGTATGTGGTATTTAGAAAATGAGCCTAGAAAAAAGGAAAAATATAGTGCAGATCTGTTCTTCAGATTTAAGCATTTATCTTTGTGCTTTGTTTGACCAGCTAGTCACTTTTTTCTAACATGTCTTAATCTTTATATGGGCAGTTATCTTTACACAAACATGACTCAATGTGATTCTTTTTTATTCCTTTTTTCTCTTATTTATTTGCCTACTCCATCCTGGAGTATAAGGAAATAGATATTTCCTGATAACTATAGATAGACATATTTATAAGTCTCTATATTGAGTCTTGAAAATCAGTAATTCTCCCCTTGGGTCTCTTAAATTAATACTCTGGAGAAATGAATAATTACAGTAGATATGATATATAATGCATTGAGATTTTATTTCCCCAGAGAGACTAACATTAACAATTTTCCTGGATCTGAGCCCACAGATTTATTATGTCCCTTTAAAATTGTTTAATGTTAAACAGGTTGTCTATAACTTGATGGCTGAATTTTGCTTATTTTGTGTATAAAACTTTCAAACAACTGTAGAAAATGGTATATACATCCTGAATATAGAAGTACAGTATTAAATCATTTTTATTTAGAAGGGCACATAAATTAGAGGAGGTATAATGTGGCTGGATTAATCATTTCTAATACTTGCTGGGTTTATTGTTCTTATTTAAATACAGAGCATGATAGAAATTAATTAAGAATAGTTATACATATATATATTTATATTAACTTAGCGTTAAGAGTCATAACTTTTTAATAAGATTAAAAAATTAGCAGTAAAACATCTATATATACATACATAAACATATTTATCATAAGCCTGTTTATATAAACATATTTGTTAGAAAAAATATATATAACTACATATAAGCTAGCATTTATTGAATACGTATTATGTTCTAGGCACTGTGCTAACTGCTGTACATATACTATTCCATTTAATTCTCACAGTAGCTTGTGAGGATAGGTACTGTTACTATCTCCAGTGTATAGCTGAGCCAGTTAAGAGACTTCCTGACTTATCAAAGGTCACATAGCAAGGAATTGATAGGTAGAACCAAAGCAACCTGAGTCTATAGCTCGTATTCCTAACCACTATCCTATTCTGCGTGCATAAGGGAATCATTTTCCAATAAATTCATTTTGGTCATATCTAGCATGTGTTAAGTCTATTTTCTTATTTGTTTGACCTGAATTAAGTATTTATTGAGCACCTACTATGTCTCACGTTCTGTGGGAATAAAGTAAGGCACAGTCAACAGTAATAGGTTTATTAGGAAAAATATTGGCCCATTTGTGAGGGAGAATGTCAGAGTCCCATAAATCCTGGTGAATTGAAAGCAGTTGTACATTTCCTAGTAGATATATTAGGCTGCCTAATTTTATATAATAACAGTAAAGATAGTTTCTCCTTTGGGTCCTGGTAAGGAAATAAATTATATGTCATAATAAACATATAGACATTTTCTGTTTAAGACTTTATAGTCAAGTCACTTACTCAACTATTAATCTAAGACTTTGGTTAGGCATTGTATGTTCACTTGTATTTTATTGAGAAAAATAAGAGGGATATTTAAGATATTTAAAATATTTAAGAGGATACAGGAGTAAGGAAGATGGCACATTCAAGTCATCTTACTGCTTTCAGAACATATTAATAATAAGAGTTATATCATTATCTTGAATTGACTTTATAATGTTTCTTCTCCAATACTATAAGGACTTTCATCAGAAGATTTATTAAGAACTTATGAATAATGGCATAATGATGCATTATAAAGTACTTCAAACAATTATAAGTACAATAACAGTGGTTTTAAAATGTCTTTGTAATGGCTGTTATCATTAAGACTGAAATACTGCAACTAGGTACTCTCTACTTTGGGAATCTTCTCAGGAATAATTGGACTTCCAGTTACAAACGATTTTTCCTATCCTGACTATTTAATCTTTATAATTTGAGTGCATGTACTAAATCTTTATTTTATTAGTTGAGGCTTGATGAGAGAAATTTTTAAAGGTTATAAGAGGTTATATAAAATTTTAAAATTTTAAAATTATAAGAGCAGATAAAGATATTTAACGTCATTATAGTTGTTTAATTAGTACTATTAAACTAAAGCTATTATTAGCTCTTCAAACATCTGAAGACTAACTGATCTAAGTCAGATAATAAGAAATTTTGTTTGTTTATTCTTTGTCTAATATTCAAATTTGACAAAAAGATTAGACACTCAAAGTTTTAATGCTCATCTATATACCATTCACTTATTCATTTTTTTTGTATAGGGACAGAGTTTGTTCCTCACAATATTTTCTAAATTTGCTTTTGCAAATTTACAATACTTTACATCTATATATACTCCATCTTTTAAAATAATCCTCATCATAAGAATTATTAATAAATATAGCACTTATGTTTTATTTGATTGAATCATTATACCATGATAACCTGATTGGTATTATGAAAAAGAGAAATATAATTCAATTTAGGAAAATTGTGTTGGCAACTGTTTAAGTTTTATAAAATAAGGTTATCTTGAGGAAAAACATGTTTGTTCTTAGCTCTAATACAATTTAAGAAAAACAATTATAAATGGGAGTTAAAGAAGGATGTGATGTTTGGAACTGGGTTATAAAGGTTAAAACTGTTTTTGTTTACTTGTTAATAAATTTGGTTTGGTATGGGAGAAATCCAATGTTGATTTCTGTTTTCTCTCTCACTTTGGCATTTGGAAGTGATTTTTCCAAGGCTACATTAATCAGAAGCTATGCCTCAGAAACAATAGGTAAAAACCAGAATTCACCCAGCCTAGGTGTCCATAGACTATATCAAGGGGTGGGGGGAGAGAAAAAAAAGAAAATTCCTTGTAGAGTACATTTGGATTTCTTTCACTATGATATAAGATTCCAGTTTATTTATTATTGTGGTGAAATATGTATAACAAGACATTTCCCACTGTAACCATTTTAATGTGTACAATTCAGTGACATTATTGTTATTCCCCATGTTGTGCAACCATCACCAGTATCTGTTTCCAAATTTTCCATCACCCTTAAACTCAGCGCCCCTGAAGAAATACCTCCACACTTCCCCCTCCTGCCCGCATGCTTGCACCTTGTATTCACTGATGAACTTTTGGTCTCTACGCATTTGAATGTCCACTTGTAGCTATTTTAGGTTAGGAAAGAGAACATAAAAAGAAAGCTGAGACTGACCAACCTTATAACTTTCTTTTCTGAAGGCAAGAAAGATAAATTAATACAGAGTATATAAATAAAGTTTTGTTTCCCTTTCTTCTTAATATGTTTTATCTTTCAAGCCCAAGATGAAGATGAAAAGACCGTTCTTGTTGACAACAAGTGTAAGTGTGTCCGGATCAGTTCCAGAATCATCCCTTCTAAAGAAGATCCTAGCCAGGATATTGTGGAAAGAAACATCCGAATTATGTATGTGGCATTCCATAGTTCCTTTTTTCCATGGTGTAAGCAGGGATACTTTCTGATATTAAGCACTGAACATAATACCTATATCTCTCCTATCATTACGGGGTGTTGCACCTTACATGAGGTTGAATCAGGTTAATGGACAGAAGACAACTTTACAGAAGTTAGGGAGAGGTCAGGAACAAAGGTTTCAAGACCAGGGGCTCCCAGGCAATCTCAAACCAGTCAGCCAGAACAAACTATAACTGAAAGTTCTTATCTAGTCATCAGCATGTCCTATTTATATGAAGTTATTTCAGTTTGAGTCAGAACTTTCAGTTGCCCTTGATCAGGTCAAACTGAAACTTCAGATAACTCTAAAAGCATTATTTTATACCATATATGGGCTACTGCTTATTCTACAGTGTACTCAAATGTCTGCATAAAGATAAGGTAGACTTATCATATTGACTAATTTGATTCAGTCTTTACTTTTAGATTGAACTTCACATGTTCATTTCATTCACACATAGACCAGAATTATATGCTGTATGATTCTTATTCAATGTTAGTAATATTTGAGAAATTAAATTCCTGTTGTATCTAGTCAGTAATGTCTTCTTTATGAACTACTCCTACCATGAATAGTTTTCCTTCAGTCAAGTACTTCTAATAGAACCTAGCATTCAATCCCCTTCAGTCAGTAGGAGAAGTATGAGTTTAAGAATCTTCTTTCAAGTCCTGGCTGGGTCACTTTTTAAAAAAATTATTATGTTTTTATTGTGCTTTATGTGAAAGTTTACAGTTCAAGTCAGTTTCTCACAAAAATTTAAACACACATTGCTATGTGACCCTAATTACTCTCCTGACACTGTGACAGAGCACTCTCTGCCTTGTCATCTCGCCTCTGGACAGGAGCTGCCTGTTTAGTCTCATGTATCTACTTGAGCTAAGAAGCACACTCCTCACGAGTATCACTTTATGTCCCATAGTCCAGTCTAATCTTTGTCTGAAGCATTGGTTTCGGGAATGGTTTCAGCTCTGGGCCAGCAGAGAGTCCGGGGGCCCTGTCTTCCGGGGTCCCTCCAGTCTCAGTCAAACCATTAAGTCTGGTCTTTTTACTATAATTTGAGTTCTGCACCCCACTTTTCTCCTGCTCCATCAGGGACTCTCTGTTGTGTTCCCTGTTAAAGCGGTCATTGGTGGTAGCCGGGCACCATCTAGTTCTGGTCTCAGGCTGATGGAGTCTCTGGTTTATGTGGCCCTTTCTGTTTCTTGGGCTAATATTTTCCTTGTGTCTTTGGTGTTTTTCATTCTCCTTTACTCCAGGTGGGTTGGGACCAACTGATGCATCTTAGATGGCTGCTCACTAGCTTTTAAGACCCCAGACGCCACTCACCAAAGTGGGATGCAGAACATTTTCTTAATGAACTTTGTTATGCCAATTGACCTAGATCTGGCTGGGTCACATAATAGCTGTATGATCTTGTATACAAGTTACTTATCCATTCTAAACTTCAGCTTTCTCATCTCCAAACAGGGGAAAGATGGTGTCTACCTCAGAGAGTTATTGTAAATATAAATTGATAATATCTATTCCTTTGAGAGCTTGGCAAGTTCTTGGCACATAGTCAACAAAATATTGACTATTATCTATTCACCTAACCTGTGTGCCTCTGTAGCCTATCATTATATCACTGCCCTGCTTAAAACTGCTTTGATGGTATTCCCAACATTATTCTTAGGATAAATTACAAATGCCTCAACGTAACCTACAAAGCTCAGCATAATGTTCGAGCTCATCCACTGCCGCTTTTCTTTCACTTCATGTTTGAAGATCCAGCAGTATTGTACCTTTATCCCCTCAAACTCACAGTACTCTCCTCCTCTTCTCTTTTTACACACACTGGTCCTTCTGCTTGAAGTACTCTTCCTCTCACCCATCTTAGCCTGGTTAACTCCTGCTCAACCTACATGTTCTAGTTTAAACATCACTTCTGCTAGCAGATTTTCTTTGACTACTCAGCCTCTCTCCACAACAACTTCCTGTTGTTGTTGGCTGTCACTGAGTTGGCCCCTGACTCATGGAGACCCCATGCACAACTACTTTTGCACCATCCCCATGATTGGTTGGGGATCAGACTGTTGTGATGCATAGGGTTTTCATCGGCTGATGTTCAGAAGTAGATCTCTAGGCCTTTCTTCCTAGTCAGTCTCAGTGTTAGCCTGGTAGCTCTGCAGAAACCTGTTTAGCATCATAGCAAGATACAAACCTCCACTGAGGGATTGGTGGTGGCTTCACATGAAGTGCATTGACCAGGAATTGAACCTAGTTCTCCTGCATGGAAGCTGAGAATTCTACCACTTGACCAACACTGCCCTTACTTCTCTGTTAGAGATAGAATAATTTGAAAAGCATGCAACTTGAAGGGTTGGCATCCATGACATCACCACCGAAACCATGCTGAAGAGGAGTGTCTGTCTTCATGTTTAAATCCCCAAAGGCAAAATTTTCAAATGACCCTCCAAAATTCTCCAGTTCATCCTTTTCTTCTATGACATGATAATTTTTTTGATATATTGTTTACTGAAATCAGATAATTCATCCTTCATGTCACTTTACCTGAGGTATATTGATGTTTCCTTGATCTAATTTCTAAAAGTTCTGTTGGCATTGAAGTTAACATCTGCTGCTGTGTCATTATGGCATCATTCCTGACTCCATCACTCAACATAACTCCTAGGGTAAAATAGTGTATACTATATCTGAGACCAGAAGAACTAGATAGTGCCTGGCTACCACCAGTGACCGTCCTGACAGGGAAAACAACAGAGAGTCTCTGACGGAGCAGTAGAAAAGTGGGGTGCAGAACTCAAATTCTAATAAAAAGACCAGACTTAATGGTTTGACTGAGACTGGAGGGACCCCGGAAGACATGGCCCCCAGACTCTCTGTTGGCCCAGAGCTGAAACCATTCCTGAGGCCAACTCTTCAGACAAAGATTAGACTGGACTATAAGACTTAAATGATACTCATGAAGAGTGTGTTTCTTAGCTCAAGTAGATACATGAGACTAAATAGGCAGCTCCCGTCCGGATACGAGATGAGACGGCAGAAAGGGGCAGGAGCTGGTTGAATGGACATGGGAAATCTGGGATGGAAAGGAGGAGTGTACTGTCACAGTATAGAGAGAGCAACCAGGGTCACATAACAATGTGTGTATAAATTCTAGGATCAGAAACTAATTGTAAACTTTCACTTAAAGTGCAATTTAAAAAAAAGAGGAAAAAAATTATTATGTGAATATACACATACATACACTTTATAGATTGTGAGGATTAAATACAAAAATGTATTAAAGCATCTAGAACAGTGTTTGGCCCACAGTAAACCAAAAAAACCAAAGCTGTTGCCGTGGAGTCGATTCTGACTCATAGCTACACTATAGGACAGAGTAGAACTGCCCCATAGGGTTTCCAAGGTTGTAATCTTTATGGAAGCAGACTGCCACATTTTTCTCTCTGTGGAGCAGCTGGTGGGTTCGAACCGCTGACCTTTTGGTTAGCAGCTGGGCACTTAACCACTGTGTCGCCAGGGCTTCTTCTTGGCTCACAGTAGGCACATATAAATATTTATTCCCTTATCTTTCTCATTATTTAAAACCTTTCTGGTATAATTAGAGCCTTTACAATCTAATAAGGAATAGATTCATTCATTCATTCAGCAAATATTTATTGAGGGCTAATGAATGCCAAATACTGAGGGTTAGAGTTGGGGACACAGTAATTTATATAAAACACAGCCCGTGTCCTCAAAGAGTTTGCACTCTAGTAGGGAACTTTAAACAAATAAAAAGGCAATTACAATACAGTACTGTAAATGCTATGACACGTATAAAAACCAGACCTCTTGCTGTCAAGTTCCTTCTGACTCATAGTGACCCCACAGGACGAGTAGAACTGCCCCATAGGACTTCCAGGGAGCAGCTGGTGGATTTGAACTGCTGATCTTTTGATTAGCAGCCAAGCTCTTAACCACTGTGCCATCAGGGCTCCATGACAGGAGTAGGCACAGGATATTATAGGAGCACTGTGGAAGGGTACTCAATCCAATCCCTGGTGGAGTGGCAATGGGAAGCAAGAAAGGTGTTTGGAGTAAATGATGGACATGAAGGATGATGGCTGTTTCTGGGTGAATGGGAGTTAACTGCATAAATAGCATGACAAGTGATAGGGTTGATAGGTGGGGCAAGTCATTCCAAGGAAAGGAAACAGGCTTGTTGTGAAAATTATATAAGATCATTGTGTAACATGCTGTACATAGTACCACACACATAGTAGGTACTGAATAAATGTTAGAACTGTTATTATTTTTGTTATTTTTAAGACTTGGAGATGAAACAACAGTTAAGTGTGTGGAGTGGCGAAAAGTTGTTTACAGATGGCATGTAGTGTGAAGAGGATAGTATGGTGAGAGATGAGGCTGGAGAAGTGCCTTCTCTGACATGTTGAGGACAACTTGTTATCTGTGCGGAGACACTGTAGGTTTTAAGCAGAGGAGGAAATTAGGTTTGTATTTTAGAAAGGCTATTTTGACTACAAATGTGACTAATGCGTTGAAAGGGTCAGAGGGGGGATTCAGGGATGATATCCAGGTTTTGGCTGGATGCCTATGTGGATGATGTTGCTATATTAGAAAACACACTTTTTGTTTGTTTCTTTTGATAGGGAGGGGTACATATGGGGAGAAATGATATCATAAAGGAAAGCACTTAAAAGTCAATGAGATCACCTGAATTGGTTGATAAGCATCATCTAATTTTTCATGGGATATTACCAAATCAGGAGATCTGGATTCTAGTTCTAGCATTGCTGCTTATTAGTTGTATGAACTTGGATAGGTCGCCTAGCCTCTTTGATTTCTAATTCCGGCATCCCTACAATAATACGTCTGTCCGTTCATTCAACAAATATTGAACATATGACCCATGTCACACATCCAGCTAGGCGCTGAAAATATGTCAATGAAAAGATTTTTTTTGCCTCAAGGAATGTACACTCTAGAGAAACAATCATTCTATGGACAAGAAATTATGACATGGCATTTACTGTAATAAAGATATCTAAGCTTCAGTGAGTCTACAGAGGAAGGAGTTTATTGGTGAGGTCAGGGTAATTACAGAAGACATATTAACTTGACCCGATTCTTAAAGGAAAAGTAGGGATTGTCCAAGTAAGCAGATAGTTGACAGAGAAGTTGCTGTGAGGCTTATTTTGAATGGCAAATGTTTAAAATGTGGTAAATTACCATGAAAATCTGAGTAATAGTATTACTGTAGACTGTTTATAGGGTGCTAATGTAATGGTGAGTACTGTTTTAATGAAATATTAAGTTCGGTTCGAGTGATATAGCTATTACCAAAACTATTAATGTCTGCTAGTTTAATTATTTTGCTTTCTTTTCTTTCTTTCTTTTTTAGTGTTCCTCTGAACAACAGGGAGAATATCTCTGATCCTACCTCACCACTGAGAACCGAATTTGTGTACCATTTGTCTGATGTGTAAGAAATTTTCCTTCATAGTAATATAGACATGGAAGTTAATAACTTTTGATTAACCTTGTTAGTAAGAGTGTTTTTGACAATATATTGATGTATCAACATTGCAAATATAATTGGAACTTTTGAATAATTCATTCCTGTTTCAATTATTAGGTATTATAAATTCATAAATTTTTATCATAGATTTATTCTAAAGGAGAAATTGTCATTAGTACAGAAAGGGCCAAGTCATCTTACATGTTCAATAAGTGAATTTCAGACATATGAACATGAAGATGTTTCTTTGGCAACTATACAAGCCAGCATCCAACAGTTTTTTTTTTAATTATGCCTTCCTTGTCACTATAAATTTAAACTATGTATGCAGTTGTGAATAAACCTAACACAATAGAAGTTGCTATATGTATAGACAGATTAGTATCATAATACTAATTATATCACTTACCCTTTGGCTAAATATTATATATTAAAGGTTGAAAAATCTTATAAATGATTCTGTATTGTCGAGCTGCTGAGGTCTGAAAGGAGTCAGCTTTTGCCAGTTGTCAGGTCAGAGATGGAAGAACTAATTGATTTTAGATAGAAATGTGTAGTCACTCAGATTTTGAGACAGCATTGGATAGGGAGTGTCTAATGCAGGTATTTGTTTTTCAGCTGTAAAAAATGTGATCCTGTAGAAGTGGAGCTGGACAATCAGGTGGTTACTGCCTCCCAGAGCAATCTCTGTAATGAGGACAGTGAGACCTGCTATACTTACGACAGAAACAAGTGCTACACTAATACGGTTCCACTGACGTATCGTGGTGAGATCAAAATGGTGACAACGGCCCTGACGCCGGACTCCTGCTATCCTGACTGATTTACACCATTGCTGACTGCACAGCTCCTTAAGTTGAAAGGCTCTCCATTTCAATCCAGAAAGCTAAAACATTTACTACCAAGGAAATTAAAATCATTTTTTTGGATAATGTAAAACTACCTTTTCCCCAAAAGTAATTGACATAGTAACATTATTCTTACATTTATTGGTTAATTCCTTCTTAATAATATGTTCACACTAAGTGTTTAAATTTCTCACTTATCAAGCGTGCCTGAAAGGTTACACCTCCTTAAGAATGTAATTTCTACCATTTAAAAAAATAGACAAAGGGAGAAAATAAAACTCAAAGAGTGAAAATAAGGAGACATAATTAAATTTTGCCTTGTTTTTTGGCTTTGACTTGGAGAGCCACTGCTTTCACACATTCTTTTCTCTTTAAGAAAAGTATTACTGAGTAGAGAAAATTTATGTATAAACATAGGTTAATCTGTGTCTTCATTAGAAAGATAATTGGAGAACATATTTGGAACTATTTATAAAAATAATTTAAAATGTGAGCTCTAATATTTATGAAACCGATTAGCAGAAATTGACATCTTTAAATGCATAATTGAAAAATATATTTTGATATAACATAGACTTGGCAGCAGATGATACAGATTTTTCTTTTTTTGGTAAAAATTTCATTTTGATAATCAGGCTAGTATAAGAAAAACCACCTATGTTGTAACAATCTAATCTGTATTCCAAAATATGCATTCTCTAGCACAGTTTGATCAATTAAATAGATTCACAAGCATATACCTGTGTGAAATAGTTTATTGGAAAAAAATTTGTCTGTGTTAACTTTCTCATATGTAAGTTAAAATATAATTTATTATTGGTGAACAGTTTGAAGTATGTATAAGTACATATTTGAGGTGGATTTGTCATTTTAGACCTAACATTAAATAAAAAGGCAAGGTGCTTCCTGATAAACATAGCATTCATCATGGCAGGTAAAGTTTCTTCATGGCAGGAATCAAGACGAATTTATGTAAGTGTCTATGGAAAGTAAATGCTGACTCCGGATTGAAAGAAGAGAGTAAAAGTTAGTTTCTTGAGGCATTGTTCTGTTTATTTATTTATTTTTTTAAATCGCGACAGTCATTTTGAATAACTTCCTCTGCGTTTATATCGATGAATTCAGTGTTTCTTGAGGAATAATTGTAGGACAGTCTGGCACTTTAGTAGAAATCATAACTTTGGTGTACCAAAGATACATCCATTCTTAAATGATCTTCAGTCTAGCACATGGTTTTGGCCAAGTCTTTGACTTCCACTTAAATCACTTAATCAGTAAACATTCACTGAACTTTTACCACACACAAGGAACTGTGCTAGATTCTTTGGTGATTAAGCTGTCTCATGAAAAAGTCATTATCACCACTCACACCTTATAACTCTGCTTAGTTGTCATCTTCTCTGTGAGGCCCATCCTGACCACTTTTTTAAAACTGCAAATCTCATTCCCTTATCTTGTGTTTTCCCCCCATGTATCTATCACCCTCTAGCAGACTATATAATTTACTTATCCGTTTATGATATGTCTCCCCCCGCTAGAATATAAGCTTCACAAGGGCAGGTGTCTTTATTTTGTCCACTGATGTATCCCCAGCACTGAGAACACTGCCTGGCACATAATCAAAACCAATTGTTGTTGAGTTGATTCTGATTCATGGTAACCCTGCTGCATTCCATAGGATTTTCAGTGGCTGATTTTTCAGAAGTAGATTGGCAGGCCTTTCTTCGGAAGCACGTGGGTAGACTCGAACTGCTAACCTTTTGGTTAGGAGCTGAGTGTGTTAACTATTTGCACCACCCAGGGACTCTGCCTGGCACACAGAGGCACTAAATACGTATTTGTTGACAGATGAACATGAGGAGACAGATACATGCATAAATAATTACAATTATTTGGTAGAATTTGTTAAAGGCAAAGAAAGTTATAAAGTATTATGAGAATTTACGGGAGACTGCTTCTGAACAGAACCCTCTCGTCTCTCCCTATCTTTGCCTTAGTTTCTCTGTGAACCCAATATAGAAAAATTTTGTTATTGTGTTGCAGATTCTTGTATGAAAGATCCGTATTCCAGCATTATTGTCTCATTATATCTAGTTGGAAGATAACTGAAAAATTATAGGCATGCAGGTCTTTTTCCAGAAGTTCAGTTATATTCTGAGACCATCATATTAATAATAATAATAATAAAAAAACCCAACCCAGTTGCCAGTGAGTAGATTCCAACTCATGGTGACCTCATGTGTTATAGAGTAGAACTGCTCCTTAGGGTTTCTTGGCTGTAATCTTTACAGAGGCAGATTGCCAAGCCTTTCTTCTGTTGTATTTTTGGGTAGGTTTGAAGCACCAACCTTGAGGTTAGTGGTCAAGTGCAAACCATTTGCTCCACCCAGGGATCTCATAACCTAGCTGCCATCGAGTCCATTCTGACTCATGGTGACCCCATCTGTTTCAGAGTAGAACTGTGCTCCACAAGATTTTCAAGGCTTAGACCTTTTGGAAGTAGATTGCCAGAACTTTTCTTTCAAGGTGCCCCCCTGGGTGGGTTCGAACTACCAACCTTTTGGTTCAGTAGCCCAGCACTTAACTGTTTGTGCCACCCAAGGACTCCTTTTATCAATAATAATAATTAAAACTATAGTATAGCCAGCACTTACTGAGCACTTACTATGTGCTAGGCACCAATCTAAGTGTTTTTAAAAGAATTCATTTAATTTAAATGCAGAGTAGCTGATGGCTCTTAAATGAGGGTTATTGAAGGAAGATTAATGCCTTCCAGTTACATTCATACATTTGCTTATATTATTGGAGAATTTAGTAGGGATACAGTAAGAATCCAGGGATACAGTAGGATACTGTGGCGGCCGTGAAAGGGGATGTCTCAGATGTCTAAAGGGAGTGTAACTGACCCATGGCTCTGATAATCAATACCGTGTTGATGTGAAGTTCCAATTCCCATGGGCTGCTCCCAGCCAACAAGGACTGAGTGTGGCAGAGTTATGAAGACAGGCCTGTTCCTAGAGACACAGGAATCCTCTGATGGATGACTGGCTCGAGGATTGCCCATTGACTTTGCTGAAAATTTTTAGCACTGCACTACCATCAGATATCACTACTAGCCTTCCTTCCCTCTCTCCTCGGAGGGTTCAGACCTGCAATGCGGTCTCATGGCTCTCCCAGCCTCCTTCAGCTCCTGCCCCATTTTCCCTCACAAGTGTTTTCCCTAATAAATCTCTTGCATCTCTAATGTCATCTTGGCTTATGCTTCTGGAGAACCTGAATTAACACAGTAGCCAATTATGTTCTATCTGATTTAACGATGATGATGATAAATTGAACACCTTTCACATGCCAGGTGATTTACCTGTGTCATCTCATTTAATCTTTACAGTAACTCTTTGGGTATTACTCTCATAATGAGAAAACCGACTCAGTGGGTAATTAACAATATGACTGATAAAACACTGCTGTAGTAAATGGCAATGAAAACTCTTAACCATTCTGCTGTAGTCTTAACATATATGTAAAAGCAGCATAGGGTAGATGCCTGACCCCCTCTAACTTCTCAAGGGGAAAGGAGAATCAAGATCAACAGCCCGAGGCTGATTCCTGTGAGGCAGCGGTCAGACATGCCTCGTCTCTCCGCCATCTTTATCAACTCTGACCCCAACCCTGTCTCCCATGACACTCTCTACTTCTTTTCTGGGTTTGATAATTCATTGCAATGGCCACACATAAGTCACAGACCATACTCACAATTATGGGGTTTATTAGGGAAGTAACAGGCTACAATTCAGGCTCAGGAACACTCAGGATACAGTTCTTCCATCAGGACAGCCTCTTTCCAGCTGTGGTCACAGGCACATCTCTCCCTGGCTGTAGGCCTCTGCCCAAAGGCACTCAGCTTTCTCTCTCTGTGAGCCAGGAAGCCCACCGCACTGTCTCCTGCTGCTGAGTCTCTCCTGCCACTTCTCAGGCTCTCTCTTTTTCTGTCTCCTGGTTCCAGAAGCTTCTCAGCAGAGGGATCCCAGGTCCAAATGACAGGCTGGCTCTTCTTCCTTGGTGGTGGTGGGATCCTCTCTTTCTCGCCTCTGGGGTGGCTCATTTCAATCTTGTGGTGTCTTTATATGGTTTTGGTGTTAGGGTAATGTTTGCTTCGTAGAATGAATTAGGGAGTATTCCTTCTCTATCTTTTATAAGATTTTAAACAGAGTTGGTGTCAATTCTTCTCTAAATGTTTGGTAGAATTCCCCAGTGAAGCTATCTGTTCCAGGACTTTTTTTTGTTGGATAGTTTTTGATCACTGATTTGATCTCTTCACTTGTTATGGGTCTGTTGTTGAGACTTTCTATTTTCTTTTGAGTCAGTTTAGGTAGATTGTGTCCTTCTAAGAATTTGTCCATTTCATCTAGGTTATCCAGTTTGTTGCCATACAGTTATTAATAATATTCTGTTATAATTCTGTTTATTTCTGTTGAGTCAGTTGTAATGTCCCCACTTCCATTTTTATTTTGGGTATTTGCGTCTTTTCTCTTTTTTCCTTTGTCAGTCGAGCTAAAGGTTTGTCAATTTTATTGATCTTTTAAAAGAACCAACTTATGGTTTTATTGATTCTATTGTTTTTATGTTTTCAATTTTATTTATTTCTACTCTGATCTTTGTTATTTCCTTTCTTCTTGTAGGTTTAGGCTTAGTTGACTCTTCTCTTTCTAGTTCCTGGAGTTGTCGTGTTAGGCTGTTGATTTGAGATCTTCTTTTTTCATGTAGGCATTTCTTGGTATAAGGTTCCCTCTGAGTACTGCCTTTGCTGCATCCTATTTTGATATGTTATGCTTTTCATTTAACTCCAGGAAATTTATGATTTCCTCTTTGACCCACTGGTAATAGTGTGTTGTTTAATTTCCGTATGTTTGTGTATTTTCTAGTTTTTTTTTTTTTCCTGTTACTGTTTTCTAGCTTCACTCTGTTGTGGTCAGAGAAAATACTTTGTATGATTTTAATATTTTAAAAGTTATCAAGACTTGCTTTGTGACCTAACACATAATCTATATCCTGGAGAATGATCCATGTGCACTGGAGTTGAATGTATATCGTGTGAAGATTATTGTCATTTTTAATGGTTTTACATAACTTGATATTCAAAATGAACCATAATTATACTTCTGCAATCACAAATGCACAGATACATGCACATTTATAAACAGACATGCACACACTCCCTCACCTGAGAGCACTGGGATGTGACGATGAGCCTTTAGTGGACTTTCCAGGTCTTGGCTTTGAGGTGGCAGTGTGTATAGAGGGTAAACCCAAGACTTAGGTTTGAATTCGGACTCTATGCTTAGTAGCTAAATGACAGTGGGCAAATTAATTCAATCTCTCTAAGATTGTTTCCTCATTTGAAAAATGAGAGTAAAATGATTCATCTCATAGTGTTTTATAACAATAAGCGTGCATACCATAATGCATGTATATCACTCAGTACAGCTGCTGTAGCATTCAACAACACTCAGGAAATTGCAGTTGTTATCATCTGTTAATTCTTTTGCTCTTCTCTCTGCCCAGCCAACAAGTCAGAAAAACAAAGAAAGAAAGAAACCCAAACCCATTGCCGTAGAGTTGATTCCCAGACACAGCGACCCTACAGGACAGAGCAGAACTTCCCCATAGGGTTTCCAAGGTGCCACTGGTGGATTCAAATTGCTGATCTTTGGGTTAGCAGCTGAACTGTTAACCAACTACTGCACCACCAGGGTTCCATAAGCATGTATTAGATCAGTGATTCTCAGACTTAAGTGTGCGTCAGAATCCCATGGAGGACTCCTTAAAACAGATTTCTGAGCACCACCCCAGATATGCTAATTAAGTAGTTCTGGGGTGTAGCTGGAGAAACTGCAAGTCTTAACAAATTCCCAGGTGCTGTCGTTATGGAAACCCTGGTAGCTAGTGGTTAAGTGCTGTGGCTGCTAACTGAAAGGTTGGCTGTTCAAATCCACCAGCCGCTTCTTGACACCATATGAGGCAGTTCTGCCCTGTCCTGTAGGGTTGCTGTGAATTGGAATCTACTGATCTGCAGTGGGTTTTGTTGTTGTGGAAATTGCTTGGGAACCATTTGCTTTAGACTTGTAAACCTCTATCTCCTTCTAGTGGTTGAAGTAGGAATTACAATGAGTATGCATTTGACACACGTTTTCATTTTAATCCTCATAACTGTTCTAATGAAATGAAAACAATCTTCATTTTGAAAAGGATGATTTTGAGATGATAAGAGGTGAAGTAATCTGCTCAATTTTGCAAGTAATATATGGAGAACTGCTAACTGGATCCCAGACTGACTGTCAGACTCTGAAGCGAATGCTCCCATTCTATATGTTATCTTGTCTAAAACACATCTTCAGACCATTTTCCCCAGTAATTCCACTTCTAAGGAAATAATCAGAAACATGGATAAACAGTTAGGCAAAACGATATTTATCACAACATTATGATAGTGAAAATTCCTAAGAAACTTTAACTCATCATCAAAGGAATGACGATATAGCTACACTTCAGAATATTTCAGAAACAACAAAGTGATGCTAAATACCTATTTTTATTCTTATAATTTTAGCTGAATGATCTTAAAAAATGTCTCCCATCAAGCCTCAACTAATAAAAGATTTAGCAAGTGCATTCAAGTTATTAAGTATTTTAATTTTATAGAAATTGCTTATATAATGCGAAGAAGAAAATGCAGGCTATTGTATAAAAGAATGACTTTAAGAACTATCCCCTGCCCCCAGCACACACAAGAGAAGAGACTTAGGGAAGTGGACTAAAATGTTAACATTGGATGTGTTATTTGTGATTCATGTTACTTTTCAGTATTTGCCAAACATTCTATGAGTGTGTATTTTATACTTAGAAAAATATTAATTTTTTTTTTTTAAGAAAGAGGAGCTAGGCCTTTCAACCTTCCGACAAACTTCCTTACACTCTTCTCTGGGAAATTCTAAATTTCTATTTACAAAATGTATTTAAAGAGAAAGTGGCAATTTTTGAGCATCTACTCTGTGCTCACCACGGTGTCAGTTGGTATGAGAGGTAAGTAAGAAGAATAAAGACTGTTTCATTTTTTAGGAGTTTTGCCTCTCCCATAGGCAGTACGAACACAGGAGAAAATTACATATTAGACAATGTGTGATTAATGTAAAAGATGTGTGTTGTAAGCCTTCAGGGAAGTTGGGGATGTGAGGGATGGGTAACCTTGGAGGAGACGTTAATTAAATAGGGCCTTCATTGATAGAGAGTAGAACCTTCTAGAACTACATGAGCTAGACAAAGAGACAGGAAGAAGCATAACATAAATATAGAAAACGGGGACAGGATTGGCCTGCTCCTCTTTCCGTTTTTGTTCTCTATCCAGTCTTTCACTTACATGCTTCATTTATAACCATCCCCTGAAATTGGTGATATTGTCTTTTTCAGTGATCAAGACCGTCTTATTCCTTCCCTGGTGAGTGTACAGTTGTCCCTTATTTACAGGAAATAATCTACTACTTTGCCACTCCAAGGTTTGCTCACCAACCGACTGCATCATCCTCATCACCAGGCAGTTTGTACGTAATACAGAATCGCAGGCCTCACTTCAGACCCACTGAATAGAAATCGTCACTTTTACAAGATTAACTGCACATTAACATTTGAGAAACACTGGTATAGTATACAACACTGTCATACAGCCTGAATCACAGGTAAAGGAGGCAGCCGCAGTGTAGTTTAACAACTGAAGGACTGACAAGGCTCTCCCCAAACAAAATTTTTTGCTATTATCCTTCCCCGACAGTGCCATGATAGGACTCAGTCTCTGAGGGGATGATGGATGACCTGGGAGGACTACATATTAGCCAGCACTTGAGCAAGAATCTTTTTACCAAGTTAACCACAGCAAATACCTGTTTTGTACTGTGCAAAAAAGAGTGAGATGTGGCTATTTGGGTAAGCTCAGAGTTATTTATGTTCAAACGCTGGTGAAGCACAGAAATGGAGGGTGCTGGATCCTCAGGAAGATGAAATGGGGCACTAGGAGAGCAGACAACCCTTGGTTGGGGAGCTGAGGAGCAATGAGGGCAGCTTCTTCTATTTCACAATTATGTCTGTGTCGCATTACAGCCCAGCCTCCTTTTCGCTTCTTCATTTGAAGAATTCTCTGCCAGCATGGAATTTTGCTTGTTATCAGCCGAATCCTGTTTCTAAATCTTATTGGCTATCAATTCAAAGTGAAAATAAAGGCCCAGTGGCTGATGCTATTGGGTTAGGGGTGAGGCAGAGAGGTAAGGAACTATAGGGGGACAAAATCAGATCCGATGTTCTGTTGTGAAATGGTGGCCATCCATTTTCCATCAAGCGTAGTTTTCTTCAGAGTTTTAATTAGGTGATTGGCCTAAGTCACAGTGAAACCTTTGAGGTTTTGTGAAGGAGGGGCAGAGTTGTTGATTTTAAATCCAAGATTTTTGGTTCCCTTCTTGGTTTTCAGAAATGAAGTTTGGTTTCCTGAGAGAAAGATGAATCTTCTTTAGGTTCCTTAAGGAATTGACTGAAGGGACTGGATTAAATGAGGGAAGAGAAAACGAGTCGGCAGAGATATGTCTAAACAAGTAAGAAAAATGACTCCAAGCTCATGTCTTGTGAGTTTTGTTTTAAACAATGTATAAAAAAAGACATTAATGTGAGTGACTAAACTACAGCCTGTTATCAATGTCTTCAGGGACTCCAAAAAGTCAGAGGAAGAATCCCCATGATAATTTAGGCCATTAGGCTTAGTTTCAGAGGTGGCTTAGTTTCATCATCCTGCCTTGCTTCCCACTTAAAGTGAGAAAGTGCAGAATTTCCCCCAGCCAATGGGATCCCGACTATCCTCTCTAGAAGTCTATCCTAGGCTATGAGACAAAAAGCTTATAAGAAAGGTGTGTGCTAGCCTTGCTGGATTATCTCCTGTGTTTGTCATCCTTAGGCATTATTCTTTATATACTCTGTCAACTAAAGACATCATAGGATATATCCACCCATTTTAGAATCAGCAGGTGATGACCACTAGACATAGGAACTTGCGAGAAGTAGGGCAGTGGTGGTGTCATGGGGATGATAGAGACAAGGACAGGGATCAGTTTCACAGTCTCCCATCTCTGCCCATGTGTACCTTAACCATTAGAGCAGACTTTAAAAGTTTTATCAATAACTTAGCAAGGGCATACAGAATAATTAATTTCCTTACTGTAAGGAACTCAGATCTGGTATCCAGGCTTGCTGAAGGATACCGGTGCTGATGAGATGAAGAGTTCTTTTCTTTTCTTTTGTTATTCTGTTCTCAAATTCAGTAGATGTTTTTGTCACACTGTACTCACACATTCAGATGCGTCAACATATATGCCAAAACAATTATATGACCTATACATTTTGATGAAATATAAAGTGAATGAATATCTCTGCAATGAAAGTATTCATATCTAGATTTCAAAAAAAACATTTGAAAAAGAAGTAGTGAAACATAATGTAGTTTTATTTTGATGAGGATAATTCTTAAACTACAGTTTTATACAGAATAAGTTAATGATTTTTCCATGTGCGATTAAAATATAAAACTGCGGGAGTAGGGAGGTTTTTACGCAACTAACGCATGGCTTAGACTTGCCTCTCAGATCCTTTCTTACCCTGAGATTCTATGATGAAAATGATGCTGAATACATAAAGCTACAGAGTGTGGTGGCTCACTCCATATCCCAGACAGTTCACCTGCAGGAAAAGCAGACTACAGAATTTTCATGGGAGTTTTGACAGCCATTTTTAAATCAGTCAATAAATATTTTTTGGGTACCTTCTGGTGCAAGACACTGCCTGGCACTTTAGAGAATTCAAAGAACAAGGATTTTTTCCTGAAGACATTTTCAAAATTGTATTTTCCCAAATTTCTGAGATCTTCTTATGAAATTGTCCCCAGGAAATTTTCTCCTAAGAAACTCTTTAGAGTTAGAAGGTAATTTTCTAGATAATTCTGAGAATTCTTCTGCTTCAGGCAAGGACTATCAAGATAATAGGTTAAAATGCCATTAAAACAAACAAAAAAACAACAAGATATGTATCCTAAACAAGGCAATATAGAAATATCTAGTTTACAAAATAATTTACACTATTTAATCCATATACCAAGAAAATGTGTCTGTCAAATAATTCTACCAGGACATGAAGAATAAGTCTTTGTGTTAGTAGTAGTGATTCTATGCCAGCAGAACCACTTATACTGTACTAGCAAAGAAAACTAACCATCAAGCATTTATTTGTTTAGGACACTGTTTCCCAAAATACACTCTCCAGATCCTGCAGATTATGAGTTGGTGACAGGGTTTGGCAAGTCCTAGTATATTTTTATGAATTCTCAGTCCCAGAGTGGCAATTTCTTCAATCCTTCACTGCCTACCTTCCTAAGCCTTGTCCTGAGGCTGCTAATTCTGGATAAGTAGCCTGTCTTCCGTCCGCATTTCTCCTTGAATGTATTCCTCTTGCTGAGCTGTCTCTAGGCTGGGTCAAGAAAAAATTAGGGTAGAATTTAAAGAGTGGATACAAAAGAAGGGAGAGAGACAAGGCATGTTAAGGTATGAAAATGGTGTAGCAGGGAAAAGGAGAAGGAGCCCCGGTGGTGCAACACTTAAGCGCTCAACTGCTAACCAAAAGGTTGGCGATTTGAACCCACCTAGCATCTCCGTGGGAGAAAGACCTGACGATATGCTCCTGTAAACGTTAGAGCCTAGAAAACCCTATGGGGCAGTTCTACTCTGTTATATGGGGTCACTATGAGTTGAAATTGACTTGACAGCACCTAACAACAAAAACAAGAGAAAAGGATAAATCAAAGAGAAGAGAGGAGTCAGAGAAGAGAAGGAATGATTGACAAGTGATATATTAGGAGACAGTATAGAAAGGTGGGAAGAGAGAAAGACATACTAGAGAAAGTAGATATAATGAAAAAACTAGTGATGGTCAAAGATAGTTTAATATGTAAGTAGTGATAGAGAGGGAGAAGATGGGAAACTAAAAATGGAAAGCTAGACATAGGAGGGTAGAGAGAGAGAAAAAAGAAGCAAATAAGATAAGAAAAGAAATGATAAAGGAAAAGAGAGAGGAATTGGAAGAAAAAATGCCAAAAGAGAATATTAATTAGGGGAGAAAAAAAAAAACAACTCTGACAAAGACCAATACAAGAAAAAAAAAGTGTGCGACACTTCACGACTATAATGATGTATAGACTTCCATACATAAAATGGAAAGTTCATTTGCCTTTCAGTCTTGCAAAAGCAGACAATTTTGCAAGAATGGGATTTTGAGAGAAAAAGGAAGAATCAGCAGGTAAAGGGAAACTACCCCAGAAAAGTGGCTTCCAAGTTTTAAGGCAGTGGTGGTCATGGGTTTCCTGCTTTTAAATTCTGTACTAATCTATGACAATGCCGGATCCAATGACCCCCAGAGGTCCAACCTCATCAGCACCACGTGGGCCACTACTGTTAGTTTTCTGGGATGAGGAAAAACTTCAGGATCACCAAGAGGGTCAAGTACTTAATGGAGTCTTAGGGGAAAAAGTTTGGGAACCACTGGTATAGAATATCAGTTATTTTCCTTCCCTAAAAAATGCTTGGTTGAGATGATCCCTAAGCCTGAAGTAATAAGCAGTCTTGTATCTGGTCCTGTGGATTGGATTCAAATGGAGTGTGCTCACCTGCATTAAGTGTGTTTACATTCACACTATTGAATTGTGCCCCAGTAGCTAACTCAGCCAATGTGTTAGGATTTTCAGTAGGCATAATTGAATCCCCATCAAATGGGCCTTGCCTTCCATTGCTAGATGGAGTTCCAGTGCCAGAGAAGTGATGCTTTGCTAATCTGCCAAAGCATGGTAACTGTAGGATGCTAGGTGGCCTTTGTTGCTGCCTCTCACCCTCGTTTTCTAGGACTTCACTTTGCATTGCTTCTGGTTTAGGATCTTCATCAGGGGTACCTATAACAAGTTGCTCAGGGGTGAGGTTAACAGTTCTTTCATTGGGTTGGTTGTCTTCAAATATTTGTTCCATAATGTTGTTCTCATCTCCGCCAAGATCACTTTTGAGACATGGCGTATTCATTTGAAGGGAGCTGGTTTCAGGAAAAGGCATCATTCCCCTTTGACCCAGTTGATTATTTATAGAACATGGTGTGTTCCTCCTCAGAGTGGACACATCATCTCTAAAACGACTTGGGTTTTGGCTTTCCCCAGGCAGCCTCTTCTCTGAGCTGTTTCTTCGGTCAGGTAGGATGCTTGTAGGGGAGATGATATGTCTTGCATGCTTAGTATGACTACCTTCTGTATATAGAGGACTGGTGTCTTGGTTCTCCCCTGGTGCAAGACCAAAGGATGTAGTGTAGTCTTGTATAGCAAGTGGATTGTCCTTGGGCCCTATGGAGCCACCAGCACAGCAGGGACCTCTTTGGCTCGGGTGAAATAAATTTGCTTCTTTCTGATCAGCTGGGTATCTTTGCGGAATTAAGTCTGCGAAAGCCAAATGTTCCCCATCTGGTGAATTTAACCTAGTAATTTGCATGCCATAGTTCAAATTCTCACTGTCATGCCAGGTTGGATTTTTCTGAAGCCAAGCTGGGGAGTTACTGGAATAGGGCTGGTTCTCTTTATGGTCTGGTAGGGTAGCTGGTGCTTTGTGTAAATTAGTTGTCTGATCCCAGAAATTTCTGTTAAAATATGGCCCTCTTTCTTTTGGTCCTTGAGCTTGAATCCTGTGGTCCCAGGAGTTCCAAGAAGGAAATAGAGGACTTTCTTCTTGTCCAACAGCATTATTAACATAATAGCCCCTGCTCTCCACAGGTGGTGGTATAGTAGGAGCTGTATTATATGATGCAAAATTCTCATCTGGGCCCCAGGGGTAAAATTCACCATATGGAAAATCCTCCCTGGGTTTTGAAGGATTATCTAAGGAATAGGGAAGATATTCTTTTGGCTGATTTGAGGCATATTGTTGGCCTTCATAGTGCCTAACCGTTGGGCTTCCTTTAAAGCTCGACTCTTCCTTACCCCATCTACCTGGTCCTGGGAAATGTTCATCTCCAGTTGGATCATTGGGGTCCTCTTGATTATAAGGGATTGTCTCTTTCTGGTCTAGCGTATTCACGGGGTACAGTGGATTTTCTGGTTGCCTCATGGTATTGGGAGAATCACCTCTCTCATCCCATGTATTGCTTCTAAGGTACGGTGAGTTTTCTCTGGGATCGTAGGGGTTATATTCAGAGTAGAACACATTTCCTCTAGAGCCATGGGAAGGATGCGGCAAAGGTCCTTCCTGTCTTCTAGGATCTTCCTCAAGAGTTGGAGAGATTTCTTGGTCATTCCAGTGGTTTCTTTCAGCAGGAAAATGTTCTCTTGCAGGAGAAGGAATTTCCTCAGGGTATATGGGATGATGTGTACTGTGGTTTAATTCTGGTCGATTAGTTTCTGGTTTATATGGGATTCTTCTTGGTTCTAAAACAATCCCTTTGGGCAAATACTGGTTTTGAGTTTGTCCATCAGAATTTTGGACTCTCCTGGAATCTCTTGGGTAATAGGAGTTTTCATGTTGATCGATGGAATTAAAGCTTGGGACTTGCATGTTTCCCTCAGAACGAGGCAGTTTATAATTTGCTTTATCGACTCCGTAATCTTGAGAGTTTTTCCAGGGGCCAGTTGGATCCTGTGTAGGAACAACTATTCTTTCTTTTTGACCTATTGGCTTCTCTCTTGGATTTTGGATTTTTTCATTGAGGCCAACGGTACCATGTTTGGTTCCCAGTGGGGCAACATTGGCTCCTACAGGGTATTTATTTGGCCACTGAGGCTTTCTTCTGAAATTTGCAGGGTTTCCTGCATAATTGAAAGAATTACCTCTTGAAATGGAAGGGTAAGCTTTGCGATAAGCTGGATTTCCTGGACGAGCTGCTTGTTTGCCTTCCAAAGTAAAGGAGTTCCACCGAGGACCCCTGTGAACTTGTTGATTTCGGTAAAAAGGCCCATTCTGTCTGTGACCCATGGCAGTACCAGTGGGACGCCATTGTCTTCCTGTAGGAGAACCTTGGACACTAGGATGTGGATAATTTTCATAAATATTTGGGTGAATTTGTCCCCATGGAATTTGAATTCTTGATGCTCCCTGGTTTGAAACATTAACTGTAGAGTGAGAAATGACCCCATTTTGAGCTGTATGGTTGCTCCCCGGGTTTAGATCATGACTGTTTCCTGTTGGGGTGGTGTCATTTCCTCCCTGACTCCCTCCAGAACCAGGCACATTCTTTTGGGTTGAATTAGTCTCAGGAGCAGTTGAATTAACTGTGGGATCTGTAGCTGGACTCTCTGTTTTAGGGGGATCTTCTTCTTTCGGTTTTTCAAAATCTTGTTCAAACATTTCTTCTGAATAATAAGGAGGGCGACCCCCAAATCCGTGATATCCAAAATATCCAAAGTAAGGATGCTGTAGGAAAGAAGATGGGAATCAGTAATTACTCTTTTTTCCGACCATGGTATTGTTTGGAATTTTTTAGTGTGATAAGGAAATTCTATCAGCCACATATTTCTTTTACACTATTGGCTATGCTTTCTTTCTTGAAATTTGATGCTTCCTTGGTTTCTATGACCCTACTCCCCTCTGGTTCTCTAACTTTCTGACCACTTCTTTTCAGCCGTCTCTTTCTATGCGTAGCTCCTAAATCTGAGTTTGTTTTTTTTTTTTTAAAGGGGTTGTGTCCTCCATCCTCCTCATTCTTCTGTTATCACTTCACACTCCTGTTTTGAAGTCTATTGCAGGCTCATATCTTCAATATGAACACATGCCAGTGACTCAAAAAGGCATAAACTTGGTTCAGGACACCCTCTGCTGAGGTTGAAGCAGCAAGACTGCTCTACTAGGAGGCGGGGCCAAGATGGCAGAGTAGTCAGATGCTTCCAGTGGACCCGCTTACAACAAAGACCCGAAAAAACAAGTGATTCGATTATATATGGCAATCTGGGAGCCTTGAACATCAAAGGCAGAGTTGAGGAACCGCACTGAGTGGCGGGGGAGGGAGAGACGGTTCAGAAGCAGTGAGGAGTTGCCAGACGTGATCTGGCAAGAGCCTGAGCCCTTTAGGCTTGATCAGCTCAGGATGGAGCCGTGAAGCAGGCATGCAGCTGTGCGCTGGAAGAATGTTTTCCACACTGGGGGAAGACCCAGCCGCTGAGAGTCTACAGGCCACCCAGAACCAGTAAGAAGCAACCCTTGATCTGGCAAAAGATAAGTAATTGCATATGGCTTACTGCGCGGATCAAAAACACCCCCCTTAGGTAAAAACCTCGCTTCTGTTTACCTCCCTGCTCCCTGCTCTGCACTGGGTCCTGGACCGACTTCAGCAATTGCCAAGTCCCCTGGGCCAGAAGTAGGATACTTCACACACCCAGAGCCATTCTCCCTGCCTTGAAGAGTGAACAAATTAACAAACGGGAAAAAATAAACTGCTGGCTCCCCTAAGCCAGGAACCCAGGGTAGGCACAGCTCCTTTGCCTAGGCATAGGCATAAGGGATCCACAGACTTTGAGTGCCTTTCCTCCTGCATAGACTTGTGTGGGCCCATCTCAACAGCATAGGCCCTCATTACCACAGTACAACAAGGTATATACCGGAAGTCTAACTTCAACTGTTTCAGCTGTGAAGTGGCAGGTACTTGACATCTGACACTGCTCTGCCGGTTAAGCATGGTCTTCACCTACCCACATCAGGGGCCTGAGGACTGGTGGCTCCACCCACGCCACCTAGCCACCTGCGATAGGGGCCCATGAATAAGAGGTGCCCCTAGTCCTTACAGCCAACAGCAGTAGGTACTCATAGTCCAGCTGCAAACCCCCCCCCCACCTAAGCGCTCTAGGGAACAGGGACACGCCTTCCTCCTGGACACTTGGGAGTGGCTATCAGCCGCCTGCCTTGCTCAGAGTGTGTCCCCTGCTGCAGCCAGTTACCTGTGCCTACACCAATCACCCATGCCTGTCGAGGGCTGTGAGTGAGAGCGTACACCACACACTTGGCTATCTACCTGCGCGCCTGAGCTGAATCTATACAGAAGGAGTGGGTGGACTCCTGAGCTCACATACCTAGTAACAGATCTAACCACCTGGTGACAGGACATTGGAGCTTCAAAGTTGCCAATAATCAAACTAGCTCATACGAGCAGCCTATTTGGACATATCAAAACAAGAAGCTAGGACACAGTAAGCAAACGTTAAATAAATAAATATAATAACTTATTGATGGTTTGGAGACAAGAGTCAGTATCAAATCACATAAAAAGGCAATCCATAATGGCTTCAGCAAGCTCCCAAGATAAAGAATCTAGAAATTTTCCAAAGGAGGAAAATTTCTTGGAATTACTGGAGGCAGAATACAAAACATTAATCTATAGAACTCTTCAAGAAATTAGGAAGGAAATTAAGCAAAACACAGAACACGTAACAGAGGAAATTAAAAAGATTAGAGAAGAGCACCATGACAAACTTAACAGGCTGCAAGAATCCATAGAGAGACAGCAATCAGAAATCCAGAAGATTAACAATAAAATTTCAGAATTAGACAACTCAATAGAATGTCATAGGAGCAGAATTGAGGTAATGGAAGTCAGAATTAGTGA